>NC_091950.1:405244998-405608748 GCF_031021105.1 Erythrolamprus reginae
GGGCGGCATATAAATCTAATAAATAATAATTAATTATATGCTTTGTTATTTCTTGGGTCTGCTCTGAATCTTCTTCCCTTCTACTTCACTGGATGGCCTCTATTCCTAGCGTTCTGAGACAGGGAGAAAAACATCTCCCTGTTAACTTTCTCCATGATTTTATATCACTCTTATCATTTTTTCCCCTAAGTTAAGGTGTCCCAAACATTTTAATATCTTCATGAACCCCCTCTCTGTCATTATTTATTTGTTTGTTTGTTTATTTATTTATTTATTTATTTATTTATTATTTATTTGTTCATTTGTTCATTTGTTCATTCGTTCATTCATTCATTCATTCATTCATTCATTCATTCATTCATTCATTTATTTATTATTTAGATTTGTATGCCGCCCCTCTCCGCAGACTCGGGGCAGCTCACAACACAGTGAAAAACAGTTTACGACAAATCTAAATTACTGTTTAAAAATATTTTAAAAACCCCATTTTCTAAAGAAACATACATCCAGACATACCATTCATAAATTGTATATGCCCGGGGGAGATGTCTCAGTTCCCCCATGCCTGATGACAAAGGTGGGTCTTAAGGAGCTTACGGAAGGCAAGGCGAGTAGGGGCGGTTCTAATCTCTGGGGGGAGTTGGTTCCAGAGGGCCGGTGCCACCACAGAGAAGGCTCTTCCCCTGGGGCCCGCCAACCGACATTGTTTAGTTGACGGCACCCGGAGAAGGCCCACTCTGTGGGACCTAATCGGTCGCTGGGATTCGTGCGGCAGGAGGCGGTCTCGGAGATATTCTGGTCCAGTGCCATGAAGGGCTTTAAAGGTCATAACCAACACTTTGAATTGTGACCGGAAACTGATCGCAGACTGCGGAGTGATGGTGAAACATGGGCATACCTAGGTAAGCCCATGACTGCTCTCGCAGCTGCATTCTGCACGATCTGAAGTTTCCGAACACTTTTCAAAGGTAGCCCCATGTAGAGAGCATTACAGTAGTTGAACCTCGAGGTGATGAGGGCATGAGTGACTGTGAGCAATGAGTCCCGGTCCAGATAGGGCCGCAACTGGTGCACCAGGCGAACCTGGGCAAACGCCCCCCTCGCCACAGCTGAGAGATGTTTTTCTAATGTGAGCTATGCATCGAGGAGGACGCCCAAGTTGCGGACCCTCTCTGAGGGGGTCAATAATTCCCCCCCCAGGGTAATGGACGGACATATGGGATTGTGCTTGGGAGGCAAAACCCACAGCCACTCCGTCTTATCCGGGTTGAGCTTGAGTCTGTTGACACCCATCCAGGCCCCAACAGCCTCCAGGCACCGGCACATCACTTCCACCGCTTCGTTGACTGGGCATGGGGTGGAGATGTAAAGCTGGGTATCATCTGCATATTGATGATACCTCACCCCATGTCCTTGGATGATCTCGCCCAGTGGTTTCATGTAGATGTTGAATAGCAGGGGGGAGAGGACCGACCCCTGAGGCACCCCACAAGGGAGAAACCTAGGAGTCGACCTCTGACCCCCCACTAACACCGACTGCGACCGGCCAGAGAGGTAGGAGGAGAACCACTGAAGAACAGTGCCTCCCACCCCCAACCCCCTCCAGCCGGTGCAGAAGGATACCATGGTCGATGGTATCGAAAGCCGCTGAGAGGTCAAGGAGCACCAGGACAGAGGATAAACCCCTGTCCCGGGCCCACCAGAGATCATCCATCAACGCGACCAAAGCAGTTTCCGTGCTGTAACCGGGCCTGAAACCCGACTGCTGGGGACCTAGATAATCGGCTTCTTCCAAGGACCGCTGGAGCTGGAGTGCCACCACCTTCTCGACAACCTTCCCCATAAAGGGAAGGTTGGAGACTGGACGATAGTTGTTAAGGACAGCTGGGTCCAGGGAGGGCTTCTTGAGGAGGGGGCGCACGAGCGCTTCTTTATAGAGTGATGGAAAAACTCCCCTCCCCAAGGAAGCGTTGGTAATCTCCTGGGCCCAGCTCCGTGTCACCTCCCTGCTGGCCGAAACCAACCAGGAGGGACACGGATCCAGTAGACAGGTGGCGGAACTCACAGCTCCAATGGCCTTGTCCACTTCATCAGGTGTCACCAGATCAAACTCTTCCCAGACAGGTGGACAAGTACGTGCCCCAGTCACCTCGACTGACTCATTGTCAGTCGACTCTGTTTTACAATTGGAGTCGAGGTCGGCCCGGATCTGAGCGACTTTATTAGCGAAAAACGTGTTAAACTCCTCAGCACTACTCTGCAAGGGCTCCCCAACTCCCCCCTGGTTAAGAAGGGAGCGGGTCACCCTAAACAGAGCGGCCGGGTGGGATTCCGCTGATGCAATCAAGGCGGCATGGTACGCGCATCTTGCCGCCTTGAGCGCCACTTTGTAAGTTTTAATAAAAGCTCTTACAAGTGTTCGATCAGATTCAGACCTACTCTTCCTCCATCGCTTCTCTAGATGTCTCTTTTGGCGTTTCAACTCCCGGAGCTCCTCGTTGAACCATGGGGCTCTACGGGGTCTAGCGCCACGGAGAGGTCGCAAAGGCGCAATCCGGTCGAGAGCCTCTGCAGCAGCCGTATTCCAGGCCTCCGCAAGAGACTCCGCCGAACTGTGGATGAGTGCCTCTGGAATAACCCCAAGCGCCGTCTGAAAGCCCTCTGGGTCCATCAGGCGTCTGGGGCGGAACATCTTCATTGGTTCTGCCTCCCTGCGGGGAAGGATTGGAGCCAGGAAGTCAAGCCGTAGTAGAAAATGGTCTGACCATGACAAAGGCAATGCTTCTAAACCCCTTAGTCTCAGACCATTTCTCAATTGCTCGGAAAGGAATACCATGTCAGGTGCATGCCCTCCCTCGTGAGTTGGACCCTGTACTACTTGAGTCAGGTCCATGGCTGTCATGGTGGCCATGAACTCCTGTGCCAACCCAGAGGTTTCGCCGAGCGACGGCAGATTGAAGTCCCCCAGGAAAATGAGTCCGGGGAACTCCACCGCCAACCCGGCTACTTCCTCGAGTAGCACAGGCAGGGCTTTTGACACGCAGCTGGGAGGAAGGTACATGAGAAATAAGCCCACCTGGACCCCTAAGTCCAACTTCAACAAGAGAGACTCGCAACCCACAATTTCCGGAGCAATGAGTCTACGCAGGCAAAGGCTCTCCCTGGCTATAATAGCCACTCCTCCCCCCCTTCCCTGGGGTCGAGGTTGATGCCATATCTGAAACCCGGCTGGGCAAATTTCAGAGAGAGGAACACCTCCCTCCGGGCCCAGCCAGGTTTCAGTAATACACGCCAAGTCGGCCTCCTCATCCAGGATCAGATCCCGGATGAGGAGAGCTTTATTTACCACCGACCTGGCGTTAAGCAGCAGCAACCTGAGCCCAGGGCCAGAGTTACACTCATCACCAGTACCCAAGATTGGGCTCACAGAGCCAGAACAAGGGACCGTTATTAAGCAACGGTCCGTCGTTCCCCTGGAACGGCTAGCTCTGTGGCCCCCGCCATATCTGCCTCTTCCCAGCAACACAGGAATATTCCGACCCTCTGCCACCCCAGAGATCGGTGCCCCTCCCTCTCCTGTCTCCCGAGCGTCAGGTGGGCCAAATCTATCATTCACACTAGTATCAATCAACTCATCCATACCATAACCCCACCCACCCCCACCACCCCAATCATACCAATCATTCCATTCATACCCACACGTATATGTACCCCAGTCACTCATTATAAAGAACCCCAATTATGTTAAAAAGTAATTAAATTAGTAGGAGTATAAAAAATAGCAATTAATAACAATATTAATATTAAAAACACTATTAAAACTGAATAAAAATAACAATAAAATACAGAAAATACAAACATAGGCAATAATGAATAATTCAATTCATTTGTTTGTTTATTTATTTATTTATTTATTATTCATTAGTTCATTAGTTCATTCGTTCATTCGTAAATTCATTCATTCATTCATTTATTCATTCATTTATTTATTTATTTATTTATTATTTAGATTTGTATGCCGCCCCTCTCCGCAGACTTGGGGCAGCTCACAACACAGTGAAAAACAGTTTACGACAAATCTAAATTACTGTTTAAAAATATTTTAAAAACCCCATTTTCTAAAGAAACATACATACATCCAGACATACCATTCATAAATTGTATATGCCCGGGGGAGATGTCTCAGTTCCCCCATGCCTGATGACAAAGGTGGGTCTTAAGGAGCTTACGGAAGGCAAGGAGAGTAGGGGCGGTTCTAATCTCTGGGGGGAGTTGGTTCCAGAGGGCCGCGGCCGCCACAGAGAAGGCTCTTCCCCTGGGGCCCGCCAACCGACATTGTTTAGTTGACGGGACCCAGAGAAGGCCCACTCTGTGGGACCTAATCGGTCGCTGGGATTCGTGCGGCAGCAGGCGGTCTCAGAGATAATCTGGTTCAGTGCCATGAAGGGCTTTAAAGGTCATAACCAACACTTTGAATTGTGACCGGAAATTGATCGGCAACCAATGCAGACTGCGGAGTGTTGGTGAAACATGGGCATACCTAGGTAAGCCCATGACTGCTCTCGCAGCTGCATTCTGCACGATCTGGAGTTTCCGAACACTTTTCAAAGGTAGCCCCATGTAGAGAGCATTACAGTAGTCGAACCTCGAGGTGATGAGGGCATGAGTGACTGTGAGCAGTGAGTCCCGGTCCAAATAGGGCCGCAACTGGTGCACCAGGCGAACCTGGGCAAACGCCCCCCTTGCCACAGCTGAAAGATGGTTCTCTAATGTGATCTGTGGATCGAGGAGGACGCCCAAGTTGCGGACCCTCTCCGAGGGGGTCAATAATTCCCCCCCCAGGGTAATGGAAGGACAGATGGAATTGTCCTTGGGAGGCAAAACCCACAGCCACTCCGTCTTATCTGGGTTGAGTTTGAGTCTGTTGACACCCATCCAGGCCCCAACAGCCTCCAGACACCGGCACATCACTTCCACCGCTTCGTTTACTGGACAGGGGGTGGAGATGTAAAGCTGGGTATCATCAGCGTACTGATGATACCTCACCCCATGCTCTTGAATGATCTCACCCAGAGGTTTCATGTAGATATTAAATAGCAGGGGGGAGAGGACCGACCCCTGAGGCACCCCACAAGGGAGAGACCTCGGGGTCGACCTCTGGCCCCCCACTAACACCGACTGCGACCAACCGGAGAGGTAGGAGGAGAACCACTGGAGAACAGTGCCTCCCACCCCCAACCCCTCCAGCCGGTGCAGAAGGATACCATGGTCGATGGTATCGAAAGCCGCTGAGAGGTCAAGAAGCACCAGGACAGAGGATAAACCCCTGTCCCGGGCCCGCCAGAGATCATCCATCAATGCGACCAAAGCAGTTTCCGTGCTGTAACCGGGCCTGAAACCCGACTGCTGGGGACCTAGATAATCGGCTTCTTCCAAGGACCGTTGGAGCTGGAGTGCCACCACCTTCTCGACAACCTTCCCCATAAAGGGAAGGTTGGAGACTGGACGATAGTTATTCAGTACGGCTGGGTCCAGGGAAGGCTTCTTGAGGAGGGGGCGCACGAGCGCCTCTTTATAGGATGATGGAAAGGATCCCCTCCCCAAGGAAGCGTTGACAATCTCCTGGACCCAGCTCCGTGTCACCTCCCTGCTGGCCGAAACCAGCCAGGAGGGACACGGATCCAGTAAACAGGTGGCGGAACTCACAGCTCCAATGGCCTTGTCCACTTCATCAGGTGTCACCAGATCAAACTCTTCCCAGACAGGTGGACAAGTACGTGCCCCAGTCACCTCGACTGACTCGTTGTCAGCCGACTCTGTTTTCCAATTGGAGTCGAGGTCCGCCCGGATCTGAGCGATTTTATCAGCGAAAAATGTGTTAAAATCCTCGGCACTACTCTGTAAGGGCTCCCCTAATCCCCCCTGGTTAAGAAGGGAGCGGGTCACCCTAAACAGAGTGGCCGGGCAGGATTCCGCTGATGCAATCAAGGCGGCATGATATGCGCATCTTGCCGCCTTGAGCGTCACTTTGTAAGTCTTAATAAAAGCTCTTACAAGTGTTCGATCGGATTCAGACTTACTCTTCCTCCATCGCTTCTCTATTTATTTATTTGTTTGTTTGTTTGTTTGTTTGTTTGTTTGTTTATTTATTTATTTATTTATTTATTTATTTATTTATTTATTTATTTATTTATTTATTTATTTATTTATTTATTTATTTATTTATTTATTTATTTATTTATTTATTTATTTATTTATTTATTTATTTATTTATTTATTTATTTATTTATTGTTAGAGTTGGAAGGGACCATGCGGGTCATCAAGTCCAACCCCCTGCCTAAGCAGGAACCCTATAGAATCCCAGCCAAATGGCAGTCCAATTTCCTCTTAAAAATGTCCATAGTATTGGAGTTCACAACGTCCGCTGGTAGGTTGTTCCACTGGTTGATTGTTCTGACCGTCAGGAAGTTCTTCCTTATTTCCAGGTTGAATCTCTCCTTGGTCAGCTTCCAGCCGTTGTTCCTCGTCCGGCCCTCTACACATTTTCTATTCACAGTTTGCCATTGTTTTACATTTATTTAAATTGAACTGATTTTAGCACTTTCCTGAGCGTCCACCCACTTTGAGGAGATTCATCTGGAGCTCCTCGTGATGCTAAATATTTTGGCATCCTCTATAAGACCTTCTTCAGCTCACTGCTTATCCTGAGTCAAGATCTGATCCTTCAGGCTGGCACTTTTCTTCACAGCACGATATCTTCCCATTTATATTTTCATTAAAAGCATCTTTGGTACAGCAGGGAGCCTAATGCTCGTACATATCGTATTGAAGATGCTAGCCCTAGAGCAACATTATGTCAGACCCTAAAGGCACCGTGAGTGAATTAAATCATCAGATACTTCTATGAATGCTTTTGCGATGCACTCATCTATTCTCTAAAAGAGAGGGAAGGAGGGAATGAGGGAGGGAGGGAGGGAAGGAAGGAAGGAAGGAAGGAAGGAAGGAAGAGCTAAAAAGCAAAATAATAAAAACAATAATACTTCCCTCTACAGGAGATTAGAGTGGAATGCAAAATGAACAATTAAAAACAATGTTGAATAAAATAAATAAAAATACATGACATCGGACCAGATTACCTCCAGGACCGCCTTCTGCCTCATGAGTCCCAGTGACCGATTAGGTCCCACAGAGTCGGCCTTCTCCAAGTCCCGTCAACTAGACAATGTTGTTTGGTGGGATACCAACTTGCTGCTTCTCTTGTTAGAGATGAACATCTCCAAGTTTTTTCAGTCTACCTCCATAGGACAAAGTTTCTCATTTCAAACTCTTGTCCAGGCAGACTAAATATTTGTGTCTTCGGGTCCCGTCGACTAAACAATGTCGTCTGGTGGGACCCAGGGGAAGAGCCTTCTCTGTGGCAGCCCCGACCCTCTGGAACCAGCTCCCCCCAGAAATTAGAATTGCCCCCACCCTCCTTGCCTTTCGCAAGCTCCTTAAAACCTACCTCTGTCGTCAGGCACGGGGGAATTGAGATATTCCTTCCCCTCAGGCCTATACAATTTATGCACGGTATGTTTGTGTGTATGTTTTGTTTTTTAATAAGGGGTTTTTAATAATTTTTTAATGATTAGATTTGTAATATATTGTTTTTATTGTTGTTGTGAGCCTCCCCGAGTCTGCGGAGAGGGGCGGCATACAAATCTAATTAATAATAATAATAATAATAATAATAATAATAATAATAATAATATTTCTCATTCTATACCTGTGGAATTGTTTTACATTGGAGTCTCTCAAAGTGTAAAAGGTTCCACACTGTCTTCACTTACAAATGAAGAGACTTCTGGGCACCCTGTTTAGCCATTCTTCTGGGCACCCTGTTTAGCCATTCAGCCATTTAAATAAATTAAGGTTAAATAAATTTAAATAAATTAAATTTATTAGAAGAGATAAGAGAAAGTTAGGGGTGGTTTTCTCTTAGTCTTCTGGCAACATATAGAGGAAATATAAAGGCTGAGAAGAATCTATCTATCTATCTATCTATCTATCTCTATCTATCTATCTCTATCTATCTATCTATCTATCTATCTCTATCTATCTATCTCTATCTATCTATCTATCTATCTATCTCTGTCTGTCTGTCTGTCTGTCTGTCTGTCTGTCTGTCTATCTATCTATCTATCTATCTATCTATCTATCTATCTATCTATCTATCTATCTATTACAGTATTTGCATTTCTATGCCACCCTTCTCCATAGACTCAGAGCAGCTTACAAAACAGAAATAATACAAAAAAGGATATGTGAGAAACCCAAGGTTAAAAGTAATCTATAATTAATCTAAAACCCCAATTATAAAAAAAGTCATTCACATTCATTCCATTACACTCATATATCTATAGTAGATACATGAGAATAGTAGATATGTTATGATAGTTCATAGCTGTGTCTAAAATAAGGGTGAACGGAACAGGTGAATTATGCAATATCGGGGAGTCATTCACTGAGACATGTTGTGCTGTCCAAGTCAAGTTTGATTATACATGCTAGAAATTAAGTTACACAGACAAAATTCAGCACTCGGATTGTGTGCAGCATTTTGGATTCAGATCCTAGGTAAAGATGCAACTGTTTCAGGGAGTTGTGGACAAATGAACTCCACCTAAGTTCTCCAAAG
This sequence comes from Erythrolamprus reginae, assembly GCF_031021105.1. Lineage (NCBI taxonomy): Eukaryota > Metazoa > Chordata > Lepidosauria > Squamata > Dipsadidae > Erythrolamprus > Erythrolamprus reginae. Next base: position 405,253,677 of record NC_091950.1, read on the forward strand.
CAGGGTTTTCCAACCTTGGCAACTTTAATCCTGGTGGACTTCAAGTCCCAGAATTCCTCAGCCAGAAGCTGGCTGGAGAATTCTGGGAGTTGAAGTCTGCCAGGGTTAAAATTGCCAAGGTTGGAAACCCTTGCTCCAAAGCAATCCTACATTTTGTACAAGCCCAGTGAAGATTGATTGATTGATTGATTGATTGATTGATTTGATTCGATTCTTATGCCACCTATTTACTTATTTACTTATTTACTTATTTACTTATTTACTTATTTACTTATTTACTTATTTACTTATTTACTTATTTACTTATTTACTTATTTACTTATTTACTTATTTACTTATTTACTTATTTACTTACTTACTTACTTACTTACTTACTTACTTACTTACTTACTTACTTACTTATTTATTAGATTTGTATGCCGCCCCTCTCCGAAGACTCGGGGCGGCTAACAACAATGAAAAGACAATGAAAGCAAATCTAATATTAAAAATAATTTTAAAACCCCCAATTTAAACAACCACTCATACATACAAGCATACCATGTATAAATTCTATAAGCCTAGGGGGAAGTGAAATTTCAATTCCCCTATGCCTGACGACAGAGGTGGGTTTTAAGGAGTTTGCGAAAGGCAAGGAGGGTGGGGGCAACTCTGATATCTGGGGGGAGCTGGTTCCAGAGGGTCGGGGCCGCCACAGAGAAGGCTCTTCTCCTGGGTCCCACCAAATGACATTGCTTAGTCGATGGGACCCGGAGAAGGCCAACTCTGTGGGCCCTAACCAGTCGCTGGGATTCGTGCAGCAGAAGGCGGTCCTGGAGATATTCTGGTCCGATGCCATGAAGGGCTTTATAGTCATAACCAACACTTTGAATTGTGACCGGAAATTGATCTGCAACCAATGCCTTAGACTCCTTAGACTCAGGGCGGCTTACAACATATATCCATGTTTACCCCAAAGTAAATTTAATTAAATAGATAAATAGGTAATTTGACACAGGAAAGCTCACTGAGCAAGCAATAGAGAGAGCAAAGAGCAAATTTCAGTGGAGTTTGGCAAAAGGTGAACGCATGTGACTCCAAGGTGCAAAAAGAACAGGAATCACTCAGTGTCAGTGCCAGAGAATAAACAGCAGCTCCCTGAGCAAACTATGCCACAGGATATTGCTGAAGACACTTGAGACTCCGTGAATCAAAATAACCCAAGAACCGTCCTAAGAAAGAAGATGTATATCTTGCAGCTTGTAGTTTTTAATTAATTAGACTTGTTGTACGCATTGTTTTATATTGTATCTTGTGAGCCGCCCCAAATCTTTGGAGAAGGGTGGCATACAAATATAATAATAATAATAATAATAATAATAATAATAATAATAATAATAATAACAACAACAACAACAACAACAAACAACAAAACAAAACAACAACAATAATATTAATAATAATATTAATAATATTAATATTAATAATAATAATAATAATAATAGAAACATAGAAACATAGAAACATAGAAACATAGAAACATAGAAACATAGAAACATAGAAACATAGAAACATAGAAACATAGAAACATAGAAACATAGAAGATTGACGGCAGAAAAAGACCTCATGGTCCATCTAGTCTGCCCTTATACTATTTCCTGTATTTTATCTTAGGATGGATATATGTTTATCCCAGGCAGGTTTAAATTCAGTTACTGTGGATTTACCAACCACGTCTGCTGGAGGTTTGTTCCAAGGATCTACTACTCTTTCAGTAAAATAATCTTTTCTCATGTTGCTTTTGATCTTTCCCCCAACTAACTTCAGATTGTGTCCCCTTGTTCTTGTGTTCACTTTCCTATTAAAAACACTTCCCTCCTGGACCTTATTTTACCCTTTGACATATTTAAATGTTTCGATCATATCCCCCCTTTTCCTTCTGTCCTCCAGACTATACAGATTGAGTTCATTAAGTCTTTCCTGATACGTTTTATGCTTAAGACCTTCCACCATTCTTGTAGCCTGTCTTTCGACCCGTTCAATTTTGTCAATATCTTTTTGTAGGTGAGGTCTCCAGAACTGAACACAATATTCCAAATGTGGTCTCACCAGCACTAGGTTTTCAAAGGGAGCTTAAATCCATTGAAAATTTTAAATTCATTAAAAATTCATAAAATTCTTCTTCAGTACTACTGTACTCTAGTAAAGAAACTGGTAGGATATCACATGTAGTTCCAGCTGAGAAACATTATAGAATGACTGTTTAATACAAAGGATGGGTTTTAAAAGTCTAAATACTCATTAAATACATAAAAAACTATCTTTCCTCTACGTCACGGAAATTCATTTTTCACTGAAGTCTTGGAACGCATTCCCCGCAAAAAACAAGGGATTACTGTATTTGTAAGGGTCCTACCCTGTTTCCCCCAAAATAAGACATCCCCTAATGAGCCCAATCAGGCTTTTGAGTGCATGGCAATAAGGCCAGGTGCTTATTAAAGGGTTCAAAAAAATATAAGACAGGTTCTTATTTTTGGGAAAACTCAGTACTCCTATAAACCTCAGATAATGGATGATACAACTTTTGCTCAAAAATATTAGGTCTTGAGAGTTAAGAATTTATTGTGATTTTTTTTCCTGCGGAGGAAAAAAACAACAACATATCGGTAGTTATATTTTCATAGAAACATAGAAACATAGAAGACTGACGGCAGAAAAAGACCTCAAAGTCCATCTTGTCTGCCCTTATACTATTTTTTGTATTTTATCTTAGGATGGATATATGTTTATCCCAGGCATGTTTAAATTCAGTTACTGTGGATTTACCAACCACGTCTGCTGGAAGTTTGTTCCAAGGATCTACTACTCTTTCAGTAAAATAATATTTTCTCATGTTGCTTTTGATCTTTCCCCCAACTAACTTCAGATTGTGTCCCCTTGTTCTTTTATAATCTATTTGCTTTGATGGTGAAGGACTTTTTTAAAAACCTTGTTTCTCATTTCATAGTTCCCTTTCTCCGGGCTTCAAGAATTGAATGAATCAAATGGAAGCAGAACTGGTGAAAAAATAGCAGTAGCAACAGCAAAAGAGCTTAGATGTATGTACCGTTGACGGGCTGTTGATGATTGAGACATCCAGCCATGAATGATGAGTGACTGAGAGAATATATGTGTTTCGGGGTTTTGCTAAGGTATATTTTATACTGTTTTAGAAATTGTTTTTATCTGTTGGAAGCTGCCCAGAGTCTTTTTTTTTTTTAAATAAATCTTTTTTATTAATTTTCATAAAAGGACGCACAAACTTACAAACATTAAACATAGTTTGGGGAGGTATCCTCCCCACTTATCTCAAAAGTGTAAATACAGATATAGAAAAAAGAATACAAAATTGAATACATAGTTGAATACTAATACATAAAAAATAGCTAATAACAAAAAAGAAAACTAGTAACAAGTAATTTAAACTAGGATAAAATCCAACATTCTTCTCATCTTATTACTATTGTACAGTATATATAAACTAATTCTAGTACCATTCTTTAAAAAAGGTAAATCTCAACCATTACATATATATTTGCTTCTTTACATATTTTGACTTTAATTTTCTTTTATTTTTTTCTTGTCTATCCATATATAGACTTTGTTCCATGTTTCATAAAATTTTGTTTCTTCTTGGTCATTTAATTGTCTTGTCATCGTATCCATTTCCGCGCAGTCTAATATTTTTATAATGACTTCTTCCTCTTTGGGGATATTTTCCCCTTTCCAATTTTGCGCGTATATAATTCTTGCCGCGGTTAAAATATGTACAATTAAATATAAAATGTCTTGCTTATAAACCTGGTTAGTAATTCCTAACAAACAAAACTCCGGGGTGATTTCTATATTTTGCATGACTATTTCTTTTATCATTCTCTCTATCATTTTCCAATACGTTTTAGCTTTACCACATGTCCACCATTGGTGGTAGTAGGTCCCTATTTCTTTCTTGCATTTCCAACATAACGGGGAAGTCTTGGGAAACATTTTTGCTATTCTATATGGTGGGAGATGCCATCTATAAAACATAGACACATGGGAGAAAGTTTGGATACATAATTGGAAAATGACAAAATCAGTATCTATGAAAGAAAACCAAATTAAAATGTTTTATAGATGGAAGCTGCCCAGAGTCTTTTGGGAGTTGGGTGGCATATAAACAAATAAAAAAAAAATCCCAAACAAATAAATAAATAAATAAATACCACTTCACAGTGCTTTACAGTTCTCTTTAAGCCATTTAGAGAGTCAGCTATTGCCTTCAACAATCTGGGTCCTCATTTTACCAACCTTGGAAGGATGGAAGGCTGGGTCAACCTTGAGCCAGTCAGAGTCAAACTCCTGGCAATGAGCAGAGTTAGCCTGCAGTTCTGCATTCTAACCATTGCGCCACCTAAATTTTCTAAATAAATAAAATGCTAAATAAATAAATATTCTTAATGGCTCCAATATTGCAGTCTTCCCACCAAATATGTGAAAATATATTCTGCTCAGAGGGATCTCTGTATGATGAGCACAAGAGTAAGAAATGTTAGCGTCTTCATGACTAGATTAAGAAGAAAGAACAGGAAAAACCTAGTCTTTCTGGCCATGGCTAAAAAGCACAGTAGCTGGAACTTGACTTGTTATAAATCTTGGTTTGTTTATACATACAGTGGTACCTCATCTTACGAACGCCTCTTCTAATGAACTTTTCAAGATACGAACCCGGTGTTTAAGATTTTTTTGCCTCTTCTTCCGAACTATTTTCACCTTACGAACCCAAGCAGCTGCTGCTGGGATGAAGGGGTTTCTTTCCCCCCCCTTTTTTGAAGAAAGAAAAGGGAGGGGCTGCTTGGAGTAGGAAACATTTTGCAGAGAACAACGTGCTTGCAAAGGAACTGAAAGGGTGTCTTTTTAAGAAAGAAAAGGGAGGAGGGAGGGGCAGCTTGGGGGAGGAAAATTTTTGCAGAGAACAACGTGCTTGCAAAGGAACTGAAAGGGTGTGTTTTTAAGAAAGAAAAGGGAGGAGGGAGGGGCAGCTTGGGGGAGGAAAATTTTTGCAGAGAACAACGTGCTTGCAAAGGAACTGAAAGGGTGTGTTTTTAAGAAAGAAAAGGGAGGAGGGAGGGGCAGCTTGGGACAGGAAAATTTTTGCAGAGAACAACGTGCTTGCAAAGGAACTGAAAGGGTGTGTTTTTAAGAAAGAAAAGGGAGGAGGGAGGGGCAGCTTGGGGGAGGAAAATTTTTGCAAAGAACAAGGTGCTTGCAAAGGAACCGAAACGGTGTCTTTTGAAGAAAGAAAAGGGAGGAGGGAGGGGCAGTTTGGGGGAGGAAATTTTTTGCAGAAAACAACGTGCTTGCAAAAAAACTGAAACGGTGTCTTTTGAAGAAAGAAAGGGGAGGGGCACCCCCCTTGCCTTTCTTCCTTCCCACTCACCCTTTAGTCTAGCCTTGCTTCTTCCACCCGCCCCCTTTAGCTGCTCCTCCCTGCCCTCTGTTCGCCTCTCTTCTAAAGTTTGGGATTTTCCTGAAGGATTTGCATGCATTATTGGCTTTTACATTGATTCCTATGGGAAACATTGTTTCATCTTATGTACTTTTCACCTTACGAACCTCCTCCTGGAACCAATTAAGTTCGTATGATGAGGTACCACTGTATCTAAAATTTTGAGTAGGAGTTAATGAAATCTCAGAACTTTATGATTTCTTAAATCAGTGAATGGTGGTTGAATTATTTGAAATTTGGCATCCAATTCCAAATTATCTGGACTGGTCCCATGGGCAGCTGGGGCCTAGATAAAGATGTGAAGTTGCTGCCAAGTGATGACCTTATGAGATTGCACTGTATTGCTTAGATATTAGAGAACTGCGTGTAACTTTCAGTACTTAGAACTATGATCAGGCTTTCTATTAATAGACTTGTCCAAAGCGGATGTTCATAGATAGACTAATGGCTGGCAAAAGCATTTTAAGTGAATGAAATACTGCCCTGTATTAGAAATGAACTGTGCCTTTTTCGAAATGTTTTAGAGAATTGACATATCAAAACAGCGTAGAGGTAGGATTACCAATCAGAACATTTTTCAGTTTGAATCCATCATTAGGACGGGGCTCAGAGGCGAATGCCACTTTTACATGCACATGATCTAAAGTTCAGTCTCAACATTTCCAGGTATGTCAAGGAATGTGCCTAAAATCCAGGAGATTTTAGTCATTACCAACAATGCTGTATTAGATACCCGGGCTTACGCAGAGTGAAAACAAAGGAGGAATCCACTCGCTGATATTTTAAATCAACCTTTTTTATACACAAAGCATCATTTATACAAGCCAAATTCATGCATGCGAGTTCATCTTGGCAGCTTCTCAGTGAGAGTAATTAAAAGATAGCACTCCAGCGGTTAGGCTGCTGCCGAAGATCAAAGCTAATTGCACATTCCTTTATGAGATAAGGATTCTTCGGTTTCCACTGACTTACAGTTACAGTTTTCCAGACTCTCAGCAGACAAGGTACTTTTACTTCAAGGATTTTAGCAGAGAAATAATAGTTGGCCAGCGTAACATGGGTGGAACACTCATCATGATATTATTATTATTATTATTATTATTATCATCATCATCAATATAAGACAGCAAACGAGATCACTATGCTGGATTTTGTATTTCATCATCAGTCGGGCCCTTCCAAAGCACCTTTTTACAATTGACAGATGGAGATTTTGTCAATTCTGACGGTTTTCAAATGTCCACTGAGATCCTTTGGCACTGTGCCCAGTGTGCCAAGTACCACTGGGACCACTTTCACTGGCTTATGCCAGAGTCGTTTCAGCTCAATTTTTAGATCCTCATATTTAAAAATATTATTATTTTTTAAAATAATATTATTATTAAATTATTATTATTATTATTATTATTATTATTATTATTATTATGAGGAGTAATAGTAGTAGTAGTAGTAGTAGTAGTAGTAGTATGAGTATTCTGAGCAGAGACAGGTTACAAGCGGTGTGCCACAAGGGTCTGTTCTAGGTCCTATTCTTTTTAATATGTTTGTGAGTGACATAGGGGAAGGTTTGGTAGGGAAGGTTTGCCTATTTGCCGATGACTCTAAAGTGTGCAATAGGGTTGATATTCCTGGAGGCGTCTGCAATATGGTAAATGATTTAGCATTACTAGATAAATGGTCAAAGCAATGGAAACTGCAGTTTAATGTTTCCAAATGTAAAATAATGCACTTGGGGAAAAGGTATCCTAAATCTGAGTATTGCATTGGCAGTTCTGTGTTAGCAAAAACTTCAGAAGAGAAGGATTTAAGGGTAGTGATTTCTGACGGTCTCAAAATGGGAGAGCAGTGTGGTCGGGCGGGCGGAAAAGCAAGTAGGATGCTTGGCTGCATAGCTAGAGGTATCACAAGCAGGAACAGGGAGATTGTGATCCTGCTATATAGGGCACTGGTGAAACCACATTTGGTTCAGTTCTAGACACCTCACCTACAAAAAGATATTGACAAAATTGAACGGGTAGAAAGACAGGCTACAAGAATGGTGGAAGGTCTTAAGCATAAAACGTATCAGGAAAGACTTAATGAACTCAATCTGTATAGTCTGGAGGACAGAAGGAAAAGGGGGGACATGATCGAAACATTTAAATATGTTAAAGGGTTAAATAAGGTCCAGGAGGGAAGTGTTTTTTAATAGGAAAGTGAACACAAGAACAAGGGGACACAATCTGAAGTTAGTTGGGGGAAAGATCAAAAGCAACATGAAAAAATATTATTTTACTGAAAGAGTAGTAGATCCTTGGAACAAACTTCCAGCAGACGTGGTTGATAAATCCACAGTAACTGAATTTAAACACGCCTGGGATAAACATATATCCATCCTAAGATAAAATACAGGAAATAGTATAAGGGCAGACTAGATGGACCATGAGGTCTTTTTCTGCTGTCAGACTTCTATGTTTCTATGTTTCTATGAAGTAATGAATCCGCAAAAGATGAACCGCGAAGTAGCGAGGGATTACTGTATAGAGAAAGTCTCCCAAAACAGCCCAGGGAGATCCAGATATATACAACAGTGTCCGCAGAATGCTGACTGGTGAAAGATAAAAAGTTGGCTGGCAAGGTAATACCATGAAAGAGGATTCACCTAAAGCTGAGCGCGCTGCAGAATTTTGCTCCATGTCCGACTTGTGTAATAGGATCCAACAACAATCCCGCCTGATGCCATGGTCTAGTTCAAATATCACCTACAACTGTTCACAGCGTATTTGCTCTCTACTTCTATCGTTGATATGTTCCAAGAAACCTTTTGGGAAAAAGGAACACATGACTTCTCAGTTATATTTGGTGACTGAATTTCTGCAGGCAATTAATTTGCTCTCTTGCTTCTGCATATTCTCAGGAGTCCGTTGAATAAGGGACTTGCTTCTGCATATTCCCCGGTGTTCCATCAATTATTGTTGTTTTACATAATCTTGTCGGTAGAATGTAATGTCAAATTGGAGAGTTTGATCTATTCCATTTGTATTCCAACAATTAGCAGGTAGACAGATTGTAACTTCGGAATACAGTGACCCCTCGATTTTCGCGGGTTCAAACTTCGCAAAACGGCTATACCACGGTTTTTCAAAAAATATTAATTAAAAAATACTCCACGGTTTTTTTCTATACCACGGTTTTTCCCACCCAATTACGTCATACGTCATCACCAAGAGTCACTTCTCTCTCTCTTTCTCTCTTTCCTGTCATTCTCTGCTTCAATCATTTTCTCCTTTCTCTTTTTTCTCCCCTTTTTCTATCATTTCTCTCTCTCTCTCTACCTTCCACTCTCCCCCTCCTCTTGCTCTCTCTCTCTCTCTTTCTCCCTCTCCCTCTCCCTCTCTCCTTTCTATCTGTTGCTCTCTCTCTATGAGAACGCCTGCCCCGCCTCTCCTGCAGCCCCCTCGTTGACAGCTGGGATGAAAGCGCTCTCAGCTAAGGGACTGCGGGAGGGGTGGGACAGACATTCTCAAAGCGCTTAGAGTGGCTAGCGGCCGAATAAGGAGGACGAGAAGCCGTAGCCACCAGCACTGCTGCAGGAGGACCCGTGCCCCAAGAAAGCCGGTAAGAGGGGCAGATCAGGCAGGTGGGGGGTAGCGGCGAGGGGGCCAATGGCGGCCGACATTCAAAACAATCTTTGCCGGCCTCCGCACTTTCATCGCTCCTTGCCCCCAACTTCAAGCCCGGCTCCTTGCGTGGCCTTGGAAAAGGGTGCGCGGGGGTAGTTTTTGGCTGTCCATAGCCAAAAATGGTGTGTTTACTTCCGCATCTCTACTTCGCGGAAATTTGACTTTCGCTGGCAGTCTGGGAACGCAACCCCCGCAAAAATTGAGGGATCGCTGTATAGGAAATTGAGTTTCAAGTTCTCCTAACCAACTAAATTTCCTTTTTCTTCTCAGTTTATGATGCGTTTCTGAGTTCAGATTTTTTTGCTAACTCAAGTTCTGAGACAGCTGACTTAGTCTGCATCTGTGTCATTCTCTTCATGAGCTGTCAAACTCCCAGTCTGTGGGCCGGATTCTTCACTTGATTTACTAGTGTGTTGGGTTTTTTTAGTCGTTTGCTTTTTATTCCACAGCTTTTTGAAATATAGTCTTGCTTTATTATGCAAAAGGCAGCACAGAGGGCAAACTGGAAGTCCATTACAGTGTTCCCTCGATTTTCGCGGGTTCGAACTTCGCGAAACGGCTATACCACGGTTTTTCAAAAATATTAATTAAAAAATACTTTGCGGGTTTTTCCCCTATACCACGGTTTTTCCTGCCCGATGACGTCATACGTCATCACCAAACTTTCGTCCACCTTTAATAAATATTTTTTTAGTAAACTTTAATAAATAAACATGGTGAGTAATAATCTAAATGGTTGCTAAGGGAATGAGAAATTGCAGTTTAGGGGTTTAAAGTGTTAAGGGAAGGCTTGTGATACTGTTCATAGCCAAAAATAGTGTATTTACTTCCGCATCTGTACTTCGTGGAAATTCGACTTTCACGGGCGGTCTTGGAACGCATCCCCCGCAAATATTGAGGGGACACTGTACAGTGGAACCCCGACATAAGAGCTGCTCTACTTAAGAGCAACTCGAGATAAGAGCTGGGAGGGGAGAGATATTTTTGTTCTACTTACAAGCCCAAATTCGAGATACAAGCACCAAGGAGCTGTCTCCTGAAGCCAAACGCTAACTTCCGCGTTCGGCTTCAGGAGACAGCTGCGAAGCGGCGCGCGTGTTTTAAAAGGTTGCAGCCGGCCTGGGGGGCTCGGGGGGGTGCTTGCAGCTTTCTTTCTTGCTCTTTTTCTTTCTCTCTTTTACCTTCCCTTCCTCTATTTCTTCTTTTCTTTCTCCTTCCCACCTTCTTCCCTCCCTCCCTCCCTTCACTCATTCCTCTCTTACTCTCCCCTTTCATAAGTTTTCTTGCTTCCTTCCTCTGTTCCTGTCCCTTCCCCCTTTCTTTCTTTCTTTCTTTCTTTCTTGCTCTTTTTCTTTCTCTCTTTTACCTTCCCTTCCTCTATTTCTTCTTTTCTTTCTCCTTCCCACCTTCTTCCCTCCCTCCCTCCCTTCACTCATTCCTCTCTTACTCTCCCCTTTCATAAGTTTCCTTGCTTCCTTCCTCTGTTCCTGTCCCTTCCCCCTTTCTTTCTTTCTTGCTTTCTTTCTTGCTCTTTTTCTTTCTCTCTTTTACCTTCCCTTCCTCTATTTCTTCTTTTCTTTCTCCTTCCCACCTTCTTCCCTCCCTCCCTCCCTTCACTCATTCCTCTCTTACTCTCCCCTTTCATAAGTTTCCTTGCTTCCTTCCTCTGTTCCTGTCCCTTCCCTCTTTCCTTCCTTCCTTCCCACCCTCCGTCCATTCATTCACCCATTCCTCTCTTGATCGCTTAAAGCCGGTCCCTGGTGCAAAAAGGGTTGGGGACCTCTGTCCTACAGGATTGGGTGGCAGAGAAGTTGAACATATGTAAATTTAAAAGTTTAAGAAAGTTTACAAGTTAAGTGAAAGAAACTTCATTATTCATTTATATGTACATGTACATTTCTTCATTAAAAACATGTCTTTCTGCATAATTTAGACTAACTTTGTGAGTTTTTTGAGGGCTGGAACCAATTAAAATTATTTACATTAATTCCTATGGGGAAAAGTCGTTCGAGATAAGAGCTGCTCGACTTAAGAGCCCAGGTCCGGAACGAATTAAACTCGTATCTCGAGGTACCACTGTATTCCGAACTTCCAGTTTACCTATTGGGCCATTTTTCACACTCTGGGGCTTCAGAGAAGCCTCCGGTAGGCAAAACAGCCTACCAGAATGGTAGCACCTCCCTTATGAAACCAGGTTGCAACGCCTTGGTCTCTTCAGTTTTGAAAGACGGCGTTTAAGGGGTGACTTGATCGAAGTGTATAAAATCATGCATGGGATAGAAAAGATGGATAGAGAAAAATTATTTTCTCTATCCCACAATACTAGGACGAGGGGGCACTCCCTAAAGTTCATAGGTAAGAAAGTGAGGACAAATCAAGGGAAATATTTCTTCACCCAGAGGGTCGTTGGTTTATGGAATTCACTTCCAGAAGAGGTCATGACAGCTGTCAACCTGGATAGTTTCAAGGCAGGATTAGACAGATTCATGGATGCCAAGTATATCGGTGGTTATTGAAACGGATGTCCATGTGCCACCTCTATGTTGGTTGAGGCAGGCAGGATTCCCTTGAGTACCATTTGTTGGGGGTCAGGGGAAAGGGAGGGTCTTGCCTTCTCTTTCTGCTCAAGACCCCCATGGAAAATTGGTGGGCCACTGTGTGACACAGAATGATGGATTCGATGGGCTTTGGTCTGATTCAGCACGGTTCTTCTTATGTTCTTATGTTCTCAGGGCCGAAAACCAGCTGGCCAGCGCATGCATGCACACTTGAGCTAACATAGGGCAAACCCTCACATGCTCTCCGATATGGCTCCACAGGATTTAGGGGTAGTGATCGGGCAGTAGGAAAAGCAAGTACTGTAGGATGCTTGGCTGCATAGCTAGAGGTATAACAAGCAGGAAGAGGGAGATTGTGATCCCGCTATATAGAGCACTGGTGAGACTACATTTGGAATACTGTGTTCAGTTCTGGAGACCTCACCTACAAAAAGATATTGACAAAATTGAACGGGTCCAAAGACGGGCTACAAGAATGGTGGAAGGTCTTAAGCATAAAACTTCAGGAAAGACTTAATGAACTCAATCTGTATAGTCTGGAGGACAGAAGGAAAAGGGGGGACATGATCGAAACATTTAAATATGTCAAAGGGTTAAATAAGGTTCAGGAGGGAAGTGTTTTTAATAGGAAAGTGAACACAAGAACAAGGGGACACAATCTGAAGTTAGTTGGGGGAAAGATCAAAAGCAACATGAGAAAAGATTATTTTACCGAAAGAGTAGTAGATCCTTGGAACAAACTTGCAGCAGACGTGGTTGGTAAATCCACAATAACTGAATTTAAACATGCCTGGGATAAACATATATCCATCCTAAGATAAAATACAGGAAATAGTATAAGGGCAGACTAGATGGACCATGAGGTCTTTTTCTGCCGTCAGTCTTCTATGTTTCTATGTCATATGGTTCACCATCACTGATCTATAGCATTTCAGACAAAAGGCTTCCAATCTCTTTCTGATTTTAACTTTTGTTTTGTGAATGGTTCAGAGATTCAGAATCTGGCTTTTCCAGCAGTCCTGGAATTAGGATTGAATGTTAGTAGGTATGTTTTTTTATATGTGCCTTCCTCATAGCGAGATATGTATATGTATGTGTATATATATATGTATATGTGTGTATACATATATGTGTATGTATGTATGTATGTATGTATGTATGTATGTATGTATGTATGTATGTATGCATGCATACCATTTGTGGCCAGCTTTTAAGTGCTTAATACACCTTAGCTAATTTATACAACAAATGTGGCAACCTTGTTTATTCCTTTCCCTAATAGTATCAAACTGAATATAGATCTCACAGCTTATGGATTATAATTTTAGTATTATTGACAATGCATAATTGATAGGCTGGATTTTATCATGGATTTAATCTGTTATTTATCATTTTATCCTACAACTTTTGATTGTGTATTCACTAGGTGTTTTTATTTGCTTTGGTCTATGACTGTAATAATAAATTTGAGCATATAGTAGTTTTTGTATTGTAGATTTTATTGATGTTTTTAATTGCTCTTTTTATCAGTATTATATTTATAATTGTTGTTAGCTGCTCAGTGTCTGTTTCGGAGTGAGCGGCATATAAATACAACAAATAAATAAAATAAATAAATAAATTATAGTAGAAGTATAATAAATACGCAAGTAAGTAAACAAAAAATATGTTTAGCCATTGAGAGCTAAATATCTTAGGCTCACCATCTCTAAATGCTTGATTGCATTTGCCCTACAGATAGGGTTTGCCACTTCCAAGAGTTAATTTCTAGTACTCTAGTTGAAAGTGTTAAATCTTCACGGCATGAGAACAGCTAGAAAATTCACATTGACATGTTGCCTGGCATAAGGAGCAGTTGGAGTGTATGGCAAGAAAGGAGAAATTATGTCACTCCAAATCCCTCACCGTTGGGTATATTAGCCATAGGTATTTGGTAGTCATCCTTTGCATGATAATCAACATGATGTCCTCCAGGCACAGATGGCTAAACTCTTGGCTGTTGAAGATCTGCAACACCTGGAGGGTGGCAGATTGATCGCCGTCATTATATGGCACTACAGGCATGTTTTGTACCTCTTAATCCTTTTAAAATACATTTGGATCAGCCCAGCAAAAACTTGTTTACACAGAGCCATGTTCTTACCTGTCACTGGTATTTCTGCAAACCAAAGCACATGGTGGAACACCGAATAATCCACCAGCATGGTTTTATCTACAATGTTTCTGGCCTGCAGCCAAGTCACCATTTTCTTTCCAATAATTTCTGGAGGCGGGGGGAATCCTTCCCTATAAGAAGATGAAGGAAGATACAGTGGTATCTCTACTTACGAACTTAATTCGTTCCATGACCAGGTTCTTAAGTAGAAAAGTTTGTAAGAAGAAGCAATTTTTCCCATAGGAATCAATGTAAAAGCAAATAACGTGTGTGATTGGGGAAACCACAGGGAGGGTGGAGGCCATGTTTCCTCCCAGGAGATTCCTAGCGAGGCCCCACAGAGGCTTCTCCCTGCCTTTTCCGGCCCTGTTTACTCCCAGGAGATTCCTAGAGAGGCCCCACAGAGGATTCTCCCTGCCTTTTCCAGTTACAGTTTCAGAGGCTCGGGTTTGTAAGTGGAAAATGGTTCTTGAGAAGAGGCAAAAAAATCTTGAATACCGGGTTCTTATCTAGAAAAGTTCTTAAGTAGAGGCGTTCTTAGGTAGAGGTACCACTGTATATAATTTTATGTAGTTCATGCACTACCCATCCGTGTACATTTCGTTTTGAGAGTACTGGTTCTTTTGCAAATGTTGGCAACACTGTCATCTGCTCTCACATTAGGGTTTTTTTTTCATGATAGAGGGTAAGTGCAATAAATTGCATAAACGTGGCAGATCTTAATGAAAAGAGTTCTCCGGGGTCCCTATGGAATAGAAGAAGCAAGCTATCTTTTGAGTTTAGGATTTGACAGTATACTTTGCTTTCTACATAAAATGTTTCTCTTAGCAAAACGATCCATTTCCAACCAGGCTCTCTTCAAATTTGCCAGATATGTGTGCATTGATATGCACGAGTCCTCGGAGAGGGGCGGCATACAAATCTAATAAATAATAATAATAATAATAATAATAATAATAATAATAATAATAACAACAATGATGATGATGATGATTTTATTAAGGGGTTTTAGGTTGTCTTTTAAATTGTCTCTTTTAAATGCTCTTTCTTGTTGTAAGCCACCCAGAGTCCTCCGGGAGTTGGGCGGCATATACAGTGATCCCCCGGGTATCGCGCTCCCAATCATTGCGAACGGGCTAAATCGCGATTTTTCAACCCGGAAGTCAAAACACCATCTGCGCATGCGTGCCCTTTTTTTTATGGCCACGCATGCGTAGATGGCACCGGGCAGATCAGCTGCTGGGCGGCTTCCCTGGGTCCCTTCGCCCACCCACGCCGTTCGCTCGGGCCGCTTCCCAGGTGAGTACTCAGCTGGGAAGCGGCCCGAGCGAACGGCTTGTCCGCCGCCTGCCTGCCCGCGCACCCGCGGCTCGCCCGCCCTTCGCCCGCCCACGCCGTTCGCTCGGGCCGCTTCCCAGCTGAGTACTCAGCTGGGAAGCGGCCCGAGCGAACGGCTTGTCTGCCGCCTGCCTGCCCGCACGCCCGCGGCTCGCCCGCCCTTCGCCCGCCCACGCCGTTCGCTCGGGCCGCTTCCCAGCTGAGTACTCAGCTGGGAAGCAGCCCGAGCGAACGGCTTGTCCGCCGCCTACCTGCCCGCGCGCCCGCGGCTCGCCCGCCCTTCGCCCGCCCACGCCGTTCGCTCGGGCTGCTTCCCAGCTGGGAAGTGGCGCTGGGGGTCTTACCGGCCGCCGCCGCCTGCCTGCCCGCACGCCCGCCCTTCGCCCGCCCACGCCGTTCGCTCGCGCCGCTTCCCAGCTGGGAAGCATCGCGAGCGAACGGCATGGGTGGGCGAAGGGCGGGCGCGCGGGCAGGCAGGCGGCGGACAAGCGGCGGGCGCGGCAGCAGCGAGGAGTGGGCGGCCGGTAAGACCCCCAGCGCCGCTTCCCAGCTGGGAAGCGGCGCGAGCGAACGGCGGGCGGCGGGGAAACCCCAATCTTCGGCTCGCTGCTGCGGCTATAGTAAAAACACCATCTGCGCATGCGTAGACGGTGTTTTTACTTCTGCAGCGCTACTTCGCGAAAAACCGGTCATTGCGGGGGGTCCTGGAACGGAACCCTCGCAATGATCGGGGGATCACTGTACATTAATTTAATTTTAAAATTAAATTAAGTAATTAAATTAAATTGAATTACATTAAATTAAATTATGATAGATGGAACTCCTATTTCCACAGCCAGTTCATTGAAATCCTGACTGCCATTCCTATGGAAATGTTTTACACTGATACACATATCCGTGACCAGGGGTTGGTCGCAACAGACGTATATGTGTCTCTTCCTGGAAATGACCCTCTTGCACATGTGCAGAAGCCTTTACGCATGTGCAGAAGCCTTTGGGGTTTTTTTGGTAATCCGTGGTGACCGGAGGTCCAGTTCAGGAGTGTGGACTCCGGTCATCGCTGCCGCTTCAGTGATTGGCAGGAACTTTCTGCTACCAGTTCTATAGAACCTGTCCGAACCCACAGCAACCACTACTGTCTGTGACTCAGTGGTGGCTTAGAACCCGCAAATGCAGAAATACATCTAGAGCAGGGGTGTCAAACTCAAGGCTTATGGGCCAAATCCAGCCCATGGGATGCTTAAATCCGGACCATGGAACCAGCCTGAAAATACCAAAGGACTGGTCCACAATGCCTCTGGCAGCCAAAATAAGGCCGGGGGAGCTGTGCAAAGACCCCCTGCACCCTATTTTGGCTGGCAGGGTACTGCAGGAGGCTGTGAAGGCTGGAAATGGGGCACTGGAGGGCTGTGTACACCCCTCACATCCTATTTTGGCTGGCAGGGTGCTGCAGGAGGCTGTGCAGGCTGGAAATGGGGCACTGGAGGGCTGTGTACACCCCTCACACCCTATTTTGGCCAGCAGGGTGCTGCAGGATCTGCCTGTCCTGTTCCCACCCTCCTCGGCCTATCCCTGGAACTACAATACTGATCCGGCCCTCAAAGAAATCCAGTTGAAAACCCCAAGAAACAGGCCACCCATGCATACAAATTTATAATTTTGCACCTGACTTTTAATACCTTTAATCTGTACAAATTTGGCAAGAAGATATCTTAGTCTCCAATCGGAGTTTCCTCCCTTTAGGAGAAATCCATAAAGCATTTTTTTCCCCAAATAAGGAGCACCTTTGGCTGAAGGCATCCGATACAAAAACACAAGACACAAAAGTGTCAAAATATATATTGTGGTATCACAATGCAAGCCCTTGCTTTTACAACTTGCGTTGCAACATTGCATGTAATATGTAAATCGCTTGGATTGCTGTGAGATGTCACAACACTCATTTCATCATTTTCCCCTCGTGTCACCATAGTAGAAACCAACGCATTTGGCTTTTGACTGATGTGCTATGTAGATTGTCCTCTTAGAAATACTTTGAGAAAGAACAAAAACCAATAACTTTTTAAAAATTAACTGTAATAAAGAAATAGAGACAACAGAAATAGAAAACAGAAATCACTGAGGGTGTTCAAAATACAAAAGTTACTTAAATTAAAAGAAAATGAAAAGTTGTCTGCCATTCCTTTATGGGTAATTCTGAACCAAAACAACGTTCAGGTACATTACTGTTTTCACATTGATATCTTGATATTATTGTTCTTTTGTTACCTTCCATCTTGCAGAACATTTGGAGCCATTCATTCTTCGACAGATGGAAAGCCAGACCGATTGAAAAATAATAATAATAATAATAATAATAATAATAATAATAATAATATAATAATAATTATTATTATTAACTAAATTTGTATGCCGCCTCTCTTCGAAGAAAATCAGAATTCTATTCCTGCTCTTAGAAACATAGAAACATAGAAACATAGAAGACTGACGGCAGAAAAAGACCTCATGGTCCACCTAGTCTGCCCTTATACTATTTCCTGTATTTTATCTTACAATGGATATATGTTTATCCCAGGCATGTTTAAATTCAGTTACTGTGGATTTACCAACCAAGTCTGCTGGAAGTTTGTTCCAAGGATCTACTACTCTTTCAGTGAAATAATATTTTCTCATGTTGCTTTTGATCTTTCCCCCAACTAACTTCAGATTGTGTCCCCTTGTTCTTGTGTTCACTTTCCTATTAAAAACACTTCCCTCCTGAACCTTATTTAACCCTTTAACATATTTAAATGTTTCGATCATGTCCCACCTTTTCCTTCTGTCCTCCAGACTATACAGATTGAGTTCATTAAGTCTTTCCTGATACGCTTTATGCTTAAGACCTTCCACCATCTTCCTTGTAAAAGTGAATTCCCCCATGTTGATGTTATTGCCATCAAAGCTATATACAGCTCAGCTCACCAGTATGGAACCCACATTGCATATCTGACATCAACACAATTGAGAGAGTCCAGAAATATTTCACAAGAAGAGTCCTTCCTTCCTTTTCTCACAACAAACTATGTTATTCCACCAGACTTGAAATTCTTCGATTAGACAACTTACAACTCCGTCGTCTCAGTTCCGACTTAACTATAGTTCCTAAAATCATATACCAAAATGTTCTACCTGTTAGCGACTACTTCACCTTCAATCGCAACAACACACGAGCATGAAATAGATTTAAACTAAATGTCAACCGCTCCAAACTAGACTGCAAAAAATACGACTTCAGCAATAGAGAAATCAACGCCTGGAACGCATTATCTGACTCTGTGGTTTCTACTCCTAACCCCCAAACCTTTAACCTTAGACTATCTACAACTGGGGCTACCTTTGAAAAGTGTTCGGAAACTTTAGATCGTGCAGAATGCAGCTGCGAGAGCAATCATGGGCTTCCCTAGGTATGCCCATGTTACACCAACACTCCGCAGTCTGCATTGGTTGCCGATCAGTTTCCGGTCACAATTCAAAGTGTTCGTTATGACCTATAAAGCCCTTCATGGCATCGGACCAGAATATCTCCAGGACTGCCTTCTGCCGCACGAATCCCAGCGACCGATTAGGTCCCACAGAGTTGGTCTTCTCCGGGTCCTGTCGACTAAACAATGTCATTTGGTGAGACCCAGAGGAAGAGCCTTCTTTGTGGTGGCCCCGACCCTCTAGAACCAGCTACCCCCGGAGATTAGAATTGCCCCCACCCTCCTTGCCTTTCGTAAACTCCTTAAAACCTACCTCTGCCGTCAGGCATGGGGGAATTGAGACATCTCCCCCGGGCCTAAACAGTTTATGCATGGTATGTTTGTGTGTATGTTTGCTTCTAATAAAGGTTTTTTAGTTATTTTAAATTATTGGACATTGTTTTATTGTTGTTGTGAGCCGCCCTGAGTCTCTGGAGAGGGGCAGCATACAAACAAACAAACAAACAATAAATAAATAAACAAACAAACAAACAAACAAACAAACAAACCTCTACGTCTTTCTAAGAGGTCTGTACGGGGCGTGCATAAGTGCACCATTGTGCCTACCGTCCCTGTCCTAATATTCTATTGTCTTCTATCATTATTTTTTATTACTTATCTAATGTTTTATTCGTACAAATTACCGTCCTATATTTGTTTGACAAAAAATAAACAAACAAACAAGCAAACAAACAAATATTCACACGGGAGGTCCATGCACATTCGCAGTTTTCAGAATATCTCTTTACTGAAATGTATCTCGTACTGGCAGTTCAAAATGTTTCGGTTTTAGGAACACCTGTTCCATTTTTGCAGCTCTTTTGTACTTACAGTGCCAATATTATGCATTATTTAACTTTTGTGTGACTAATTTCATCATGATGATTTGTCAGATTTTTTTGCATGAGTTTTGCATGTTCACAGAAACATAGAAAACTGATGGTGGAAAAAGATCCAGCGGTCCAGAGATTCTGCCTTTGGAATTTTTTGTTTGTTCTTGTTTTCTTTTTCATTAATTAATTTTCAAATGATTGATGATTACTTTTGTTTATTTATTTTACTATTATGGTGCATCACATAGTTCCTACTGGATTTGACATTTTTATTTTATTTGTTTGTCAAACATGTACAGGATAGTAGTAGCTTGTATAAACCTAACATAAAGTAAAAAGTAAGGATAAAAGACGACAATGAGACAGTAGGACAGGGATGGTAGGCACAATGGAGCACTTATGCACGCCCCTTAGAAAGGGGGAGAGGTCAGTTGTAGATAGTCTAAGGTTAAAGGTTTGGGAGTTGGGAGTAGAAACCACAGAGTCAGGTCGTGCATTCCAGGCGCTGATTACTCTATTGCTGAAGTTGTAATTTTTGCAATCTAATTTGGAGCGGTTGACATTTAGTTTAAATCTATTTTGTGCTCATGTGTTGTTGCGGTTGAAGGTGAAGTAGTCGCTAACAGGTAGGACATTTTGATATATGATTTTAGGAACTATAGTTAAGTCGGAACTGAGATGACGGAATTGTAAATTGTCTAATCCCAGTAATTAATTTTTAAATGATTGATTATTACTTTTGTTTATTACTATTATGGTGTATCACATAGTTCCTACTGGATTTGACATTTTAATTTTATTTATTTTTCAAACATGTATAGGATAGTAGTAGCTTGTATAAACATAACATAAAGTAAAAAGTAAGGATAAAAGAGGACAATGAGACAGTAGGACAGGGACGGTAGGCACAATGGAGCGCTTATGCACGCCCCTTACAGACCTCTTAGAAAGGGGGAGAGGCCATCTGTAAACAGTCCAAGGTTAAATTTTTTGGGGTTTGGGGAAGAAACCAGAGAGTCAGGTAGTGCATTCCAGGCAGTGATGGGCTACCAAAATTTTTACTACCACATTGTGGGTGTGGCTTATGCATTTTGTTTCAACATCATTCAGTGCAAATTAAGTGCTTTGGGGTGGAGTCCAAATTTTGCTACTGGTACTTCGTACCTGATCATACCCGTAGGAGTCCATCACTGATTCCAGGCATTGATCACTCTATTGCTGAAGTCGTTATTTCTGCAGTCGAGTTTGGAGTGGTTTACATTTAGTTTGAGTCTATTACGTGCTCGTGTGTTGTTGCAGTTGAAGGTGAAGTGGCCATTAACAGTAAGGACATTTTGATATATGATTTTGTCAACTATAGTTAGATCAGATCGGAGGTGACATAGTTGTAAATTGTCTAATCCCAATATTTCAAGTCTTGTGGAATAAGGCATTTTGTTGCGAGCGGAGGAGTGAAGGACTTTTCTTGTGAAATATAGAATAGAGTAGAATAGAATTTTTTATTGGCCAAGTGTGATTGGACACACAAGGAATTTGTCTTGGTGCATAAATAATATTTCTGGACTCTATCGATTGTACTCAAAGTTGTGTGTGCAGCTCAACTTTTACTACTTTTACCAGTAGTAAAGGACCAGTAGTGCTTTACCATTCCAGTAGGAACCTTCTATTGCCACAAGCTGTTCCACTGATTACAGTAATTGTTCTCACTGTCAGAAAATTTTTACTTTCTTCTAGGTTGGATCTCTCTTTAGCGAGCTTCCACCCATTACTTCTTGTCCTGCTATCAGGTGCTTTGAGAATACAGTGATCCCTCGATCTTCGCGATCTCGATCTTCGCGAAACGCTATATCGCGATTTTTCAGAAAATATTAATTAAAAAATACTCCACGGTTTTTTTGCTATTTTTTCCCACCCGATGACGTCACTCTCTTCCTTCCTTTCTCATCTTTCTTTCTCTTTCTCTTTCTCTATCTTGCTTCTTCTTCTCTCACACTCTCTTCCTCCCTCTCCCATCTCTTTCTTTCCTTCTCTCTCTTTCTCTATCTCTCCCCCTCTTGCTCTCGAGCGGCCGGGCGAAGGGCGGGCGAAGGGCGGGCGAGCGGCGAGCGAGCTGACATTCTTCATCAGCGGGGGCAGAATTGCACAAGCGTTTTGTTGAGGGAAATTGCCTCAGTTTTAAACGCGAGGCTGCAAAAGAGGGAAGCCTCCGGCGCGCCGTTTCCTAAACCGCGCACGCACGGAGGCGCCGGAACACCCGGGTGGCTCCGAAGCCGAGGCGCCCGGGAAGCCTCCCATCAACCCAGAGGGCCCAAGAAACCCGGCCCGCTTAGGCCGCTCAGCGGAGAGGCCAGCGCAGCCGAGGCGCTGCGGGGAGCCGCCGCCACCTCCGCTACTACTACTACTCCCGCCGCCGTCCCCTCCCAGCCAGGCAACATGAAGCAGCAATGCGGCTCCCCAGGCTCGGTCCCTCTGGCACTCGCCGGGGGATGCCTGAGGGGGCTCCCTGAGGAAAGCGCGGAGAGAGAGAGAGAGAGAGAGGCGGGCGCGCTTTCAGCTGCCACCCCCTTAAAATCTCTTCTTCACGGAACGACCCTCCTCTGAGAGGAGGAGGCGCAACTCTTTCTCTGCCAGCGACACCCCCGTTTCCCCGAGGTGGCTCCCCTCTTCTTTCTCCCACCCCCTTTGAGCCGAACGGCCGAGACGCTCCCTTCTTCTAGTTTAAAGAGAAAGCAGAAGACATTATTAAAGCCCAACTTCGGATCAGTTCTTCGCTGCCCCCTTCCCATTCTTCCTTCCCCTGCTCTAGGGAACCGCACGCCCCTCATTCAAGGAGCAGCAGACAACCAGACAGACGCCTGTCTCCCTCCCTTTTCGGGTGCCTGTCTCCCTCCCTTTTCGGGTGCGAAGCCCCTCAAGTTGCCTCACGGGGAGGCGGCGGGAGAAGGAGAACTCCGGCTAAGCCAGGCTGTCTCTCTCTCTCTCCCCCGTTTCGGTCTTCCTGGCATCAGTGCCTTCGCCTTCCTCCCCCGACAGCGCCGCGCGCAAGCTCTGGTTATCCGACAGCCGGGAGCGTCCCTCTTGCTACCCACCTCTGAAATAAAAGTGAGCGAGCGGCCGGGCGAACGGCGGGTGGGCGGGTGCCTACGGGGAACGTGGTGGATCGGGCGGGCGGTAGCAGCGAGGGTGCCGGAGGTGCTGGGGGGGGGGGCGGGGGCAGCCAAAAATGGTGTTTTTACTTCCGCGCCGCTACATCGCGAAAAATCGATTATCGCGAGGGGTCTTGGAACGTAACCCTCGCGATACTCGAGGGATCACTGTAAGTCAATCTCCTGTTCTCTGTGACAGCCCCTTGAGTACCGGAAGACAGTTATTATATCCCCCACTCAATCTTTCTCTTCTTTTGGCTGGGCCTACCTAATTCTCTCAATTGTTTGTTATACGATTTAGCCTCCAGACCAGACCTGGGCAAGGGGCGGCCCGCAGGCCACATCTGGCCCACCTGCTGTCTGTGACCGGCCCACCATAGCAGGCCCTCCTGCCTTCACCTCACCCTCTCCTCACTTTTTGAGGCAGGAAATGGCTCGGCCCAACGGGTAACTGCTTCCTCCCTTCAAGTAGCCACCGAGAGGTGTCGAGAAGGGAGCTGCCGTGCTGCGCTGAGGCGTCTTCAGGTGGAGGCGGGGACTCAAAGATATCGGTGGCATTTGCGGCTCCTCAGCAACGGGGCAAAGGTGAGATAACGCTGGTTGCCATCCAAAAGGTGAGCTGTCGGGCCTAGCCCGGGTGTATGTGTGTGTGTGGGGGGGAGGGGAGCGGGTGCTTCACCCTGTGTAGAAGTGAGAGAGTCAGGATTCTGCGCTGTCCTTCCCTGCACGTGGGCTGAGCTGAGGCCTGGTGCTCGTGACCTGGTAATGATGTCGGGTGCAGCGTCTTCATTTTTATGCCCAGTTGCAGGTTTCTCTTTCTTTCTCTCTCCCCTCATGGTCACCTTCCTGGGCATTTCGGGACTTTTGGGGTTATGACTCTTGGGACCGAGGGTGCTGAAAAAGATGACGCGAAAGAGGTCATCTCCACATGAGAAGTTGTGGTCTAACCCAGGGGTAGGCAAAATTGGCTCTTCTGTGACTTGTGGTCTTCAACTCCCAGAATTCCCGAGCAAATCATGCTAGCTCAGGAATTCTGGGAATTGAAGTCCCTATGCCATAGAAGAGCCAACTTTGCCTATCCTTGGTCTAACGCAGTGTTTTTCAACCAGTGTGCCGCAGCTCAGGTGTGCCGTGAAGAAGGAAGCTCAGGTTCCGGTCTCGCAAATTTTTGCTGAGAGAGTGAGTGAGAGTGAGAGAGAGAAAGAAGGCAAGATAGAGAGAGAGAGAGAGAGAGAGAGAGAGAGAAAGCAAGAGAGAGAGAAAGAGAGTGAGAGAGAGAGAGAAAGCAAGAGAGAGAGAGAAAAGGAGAGGAAGGGGGAGAGAAATGAGAAAAAAGGGGAGAAAAAAAGAGAAATGAGCAAATGATTGAGACAGAGAATGAGAGGCAAGAGAGAGAAACAAAAGAGAGAGAAGTGACTCTTGATTTAAAGCATATGATAAAAAGCACCCAAAGAATAAGAGAGAACCCCCCCCCAGCCCTCACCTGTTTTTGGAAATGGTTCAAGAGTGTGTATATACACACACACAAGGATGGGGAGGAGAAAGGGATGGAAAAAGAGAGGAGAGTGTCTTAGGGTGTCATTCAATGTTCCCTCTAATTTTTTTTCGGTGTGGCGGAAAAGTATAGTGTCTGAGCGACAGTCCCTTTGGGACTGGGCGGCATAGAAGAATAAATAAATAAATAAATAAATAAATAAATAAATAAATAAATAAATAAATAAATAAGAAAAAAATTCCCTTCTTTTTTTATTAAAAGAAATTAATAATAAAACAAAACCAAAATCTATTTTATTACTATCTTCTCCTCTTTTTCCATCCCTTTCTCCTCCCCCCTTGTGTGTGTGCGTGTGTGTGTGAACTCTTGAACCATTTCCAATAACAGGTGAGCTATTGGAAATGGTTCAAGAGTCCACACACACACACACACACACACACACACACACACACACACACACAAACGGCTGAGGTTTTTTTTCTCTGTTATTATTTGGGTGCTTTTTACCATATGCTTTAAATCAAGAGTCATTTCTCTCTCTTTCTCTCTCCCCCTCTTGCTCTCTTTCTCTCTCTTTCTCTCTCTCTCTTTCTCGCTCTCTATTGCTTTCTCTCTCTCACACTCTTTCTTTCTATCTCTCTTTCTTTCTTTCTCTTCTCTCTCTTGCTATCTCTCTCTCCCCCTTTCATCTCTCTCTCTTTCTTTCTTTCTTGTTTTCTTTCTCTCTCTCTATTGCTTTCTTTCTCTTCTCTATCTTGCTATCTCTCTCTCCCCCTTTCATCTCTCTCTCTCTTTCTGTCTTGTTTTCTTTCTCTCTATTGCTTTCTTTCTCTTCTCTCTCTTGCTATCTCTCTCCCCCTTTCACCTCTCTCTCTCTTTCTCTCTTGTTTTCTTTCTCTCTCTCTCTTGATTTCTTTCTCTTCTCTCTCTTGCTATCTCTCTCTCCCCCCTTTCTTTCTCTCAGCAGCGGAATTGGGCAGTAGCCGTGGGGCGGTGGCAGGGTGATCAGCTGTGAGGCAGAGCTCTGGAATGGAGGCACTGACGGCGAGGGGGCTGCGAGAGCGCTTTCTCCGAGCGCTTCGGGAACGCCTGCCCTGCCTCTACTGCAGCCCCCTTGCTGGAAGTCTGGGACAAAAGCGCTCCCAGCGAAGGGGCTGTGAGAGGGGTGGGGCGGGCATTCCCGAAGCGCACGGAGAAAACCCTCTCTCGCAGCCCCCTGGCTGGGAGCGCTTTCGTCCCAAGAAGCTGCAGCCGCCACCGCCGCAGGGGAAGTCG
Organism: Erythrolamprus reginae; assembly: GCF_031021105.1. NCBI lineage: Eukaryota > Metazoa > Chordata > Lepidosauria > Squamata > Dipsadidae > Erythrolamprus > Erythrolamprus reginae. The sequence goes on from NC_091950.1 coordinate 405,279,145, forward strand.
CGCCCCAAGACAGGAGGCGGCGGAGGAGGAGAGGGGGCGGATCAGGTGGGCGGGGGGCAGGGCCGAGAGGCCAGGAGCGCGAGGGGGCCGGAGGCACCGAGGGGAGGCAGGGGCGGCTGCGGCTCCCTTCTACTGCCGCCGGCACTTCCCTGCCCCACCCCCCCGTGGGCTGGCAGAGGGATGGGGAGCGTGCGCCCGTAGAAAAGGGCGCGTGGGAGTATTTGGGGGGGGGGGGCGCGCGCACGCACGCAGCTTACAGGGAACAATGGTGTCATTTTGTGGCATTTTGGTTGGTGGTGTGCCAAGTGATTTTAAAATGTAAAAAATGTGCCGCGGCTCAAAAAAGGTTGAAAATCACTGGTCTAACATATACAGTAATCCCTTGTTTTTCGCTGGGGATGTGTTCCAAGATCACCTGTGAAAAATGAATTTCCGTGAAGCAGAGGAAAGATATTTTTTAATGTATTTAACAAGTATTTGGACTTTTAAAACCCACCCTCTGCATTCAACAGTCATTCTATAATGTTTCTCAGCTGGAACTACATGTGATATCCTACCAGTTTCTTTAATAAAGTACAGTAGTACTGTAGAAGAATTTTATGAATTTGTTATGGATTTAATGAATTTAAGCCCCCTTTGAAAACCCGTGAAATAGTGAATCCATGAAAGATGAACCGTGAAGTAGCGAGGGATTACTGTATACAGTGGTACCTCGTGATACGAACCCCTTGTGATACGAACCCCTCATGACACGAACCCGGGGTTCGGAAATTTTTTGCCTCTCCTTACAAACTTTTTTCGGCTTATGAACCCACCGCAAATTGCAAAATGGCGCTCTGCTGGGCGCCGCCGCCCGGCTGTCACCTTTTAAAACAGCCGGAGGGCTTCTCAGCGTTCTCCCGAACCCAAACCCAAACTTTTTGGGTTCGGGTTCGAGAGGCCACCGAGAAGTGCCCCTGCCTGGCTGTCACCTTCTGAAACATGGCCTCCAGGAAGGACATCTTCGTGACATCAAAGCTCCGCCCATGGAATTCCCTATTGGGAATCCCCACCTCCTTTCCAGCCTCCAGATCGGCCGAAAAAGCTGCTGCTGATTGCAAAAATGGTGCTTTGCTGGGTGGCAGCGCCCAGCTGTAACCTTCTGAAACAGCCAGGCGCTTTTTGGCGGCCTCTGGAACCCAAACCCGAACTTCTGGGTTCAGCGTTCGGGAGAACGCTGAGAAGCCCCCTGGCTGTTTTAAAAGGTGACAGCCGGGCCACGGCGTCCAGCGGAGCACCATTTTGTGATTTTCCCCCCCCTTTGCATGCATTAATCACTTTTACATTGTTTCCTATGGGAAACAATGTTTCGTCTTACGAACTTTTCGCCTTACGAACCTACTTCCGGAACCAATTAAGTTCGTAAGATGAGGTATTACTGTACAGTATTGGGTAGAACTGAGTTAATTATATTAGTCCAGCCTTCTAAAACCATTCCCAATTTCTCATGTGGCCCCATGGTAAAATTAATTGCCCGCCCCTGCTCCAGACTCTTCTCCTCTTACGTGATGTGAACCCAGCCCAAGTCAGGCAAGAGCAATCCCAAACTATAATGGCTCCTTTCATCTTTATAAGCTTCGTTTGATCCACCAGTAAGTTTTCCTTGCTTCCATGAAGAGGCGGAGGAGAATAAACACAAGCCTGTTTTGCCAAGGAGTGGATGGGGGAAGCGGGAGGTGCTGCCTTTAGATTGCAATAGAGCCTGAAGAAAACCTTGTCAAGGTTACAGGTGCCATTAAGGCATTAAGCAATGTGCTTCTGGAATACGCTGCAGGGAGAAAAACTAATATACTTTAGTTAATCGGTAAATATGCCCCTTCCTGTTACATTCTCAGACTGGAGAAGGCAGCAGGCTTCAATCAGGTCCTCCATTCTGGAGGGAAAATACTGACTGCTGATTGGCTGGGCTGTCTGGCAGCTCCTGATAAAAGGGCTGTCTGTCAGACACAGCCTTTGCTGGGTTGTAAATAAAGAGCTGTTGTTTTGAAGCCACTTCTGTCAGCCTTTTCCATTCTTAGGAATCACCTAAGAGGTCAGTAAGGGGATGCATAGGTACACCAGCATGCCTACTGTCCCCTGTCCTAATGTTTCTCTCTTACTAGTATCATGCAGTAATGGGGGTAGTAAGTTTATGCACTATTTATTGAATACTTAATAGTTTTTTATTGTCCTTCGTGATGCCAAAGCTCCGCCCATGGAATTCCCTATTAGGATTCCCCACCTCCTTTTCAGCCACCAGATTGGCCGAAAACGTCACCACCGATCACAAAAACGGCGCTCCGCCGATTGGCGCCGCCCAGCTGTAACCTTCTGAAACAGCCGGGCGCTTCTCGGCGGCCTCCGGAAACCAAACCTGAACCTGAACTTCCGGGTTTGGTGTTCGGGAGAACACCGAGAAGCCCCCCGGCTATTTCAGAAGGTGACAGCCAGGCGGCGGCGCTTCTCGGCAGCCTCCCGAACCCAAAAAGTTCGGGTTTGGGTTCGGGAGAATGCTGAAAAGCCCCCCAGCTGTTTTAAAAGGTGACAGCCAGGTGGCGGCGCCCAGCGGAGCGCCATTTTGCGATCTGCGGTGGGTTTGTAAGCTGAAAAAAGTTCGTAAGAAGAGGCAAAAAATTTCTGAACCCCGGGTTCGTATCACGAGGGGTTCGTATCACGAGGGGTTCGTATCACGAGGGGTTCGTATCATGAGGGGTTCGCATCACAAGGTACCACTGTATCTTCTTTTCTATTCTTTCTTAGATATATTTTACTATGACTATCTCCTCTATAACCTTCATCATGTATTTTACTATGTGTATATATATATATATATACCCACTAAAACCCTCATTGTGTATTGGACTGACTGACTGACTGACTGACTGACTGACTGACTGACTGACTGACTGACTAACTAACTAACTAACTAACTAACTAACTAACTAACTAACTAAATAAGAGCCTTATAAGAAATCTGGAAGGTTTCAGGAAGCAGATTTCGTGGAAGAAAAAAATGTCTGCTGTTCAGGCCAGCTGTTTTGCTTTCGTGGCAATTGACAGGACATCAGAGATAAATTTAGTTTATCTCTGGCCACCGTCCTATTTCTCTCAATACTCAGCCTGTGCATTTGGATACGTGAGACGAGCAAGGTTGTGCAAAAGCATATTGCAATGTTATTCTATATTCCAACCTGCCAGAGATTGGAGGATTTAGGAGTGTTGAGGATAGAGGTGCTTATGGACCTTGGACCATCAAATTATTCAGACTAGTAAGAATGGAAAGAGATTGGCAAAACAGATTAGCAGAAAAAGTGGGATGGGAAATTTGATATATTTTTCTTTTGTTATTTAATTAAAGAGTTTCTGTGTAAGATTTGAAGATGATGATGCATATTGATTATAGTAAAATAGAACAGTAGATGGAACGTGAAAGGGTAATTTGTTTTAAATTAAATTATGAGAAGTTGAAATATAGTGGGGCAGAAAATATGAGAAATGTATGTAGTAAATGGGTTATCCTTTGTCAAGTGGACCAATTTTCAAAATCTTCCCCACTCGACCACCTTCAATTTCAACGAAACTTTGCGCATTTATTTATTTATTTGATTGATTGATTGATTGATTTGTATGCCGCCCCTCTCCGCAGACTCGTGGCGGCTCACAATAACAAAAAATAATGTATCACAAATCTAATATTAAACAGTCTCTAAAAAACCCTTATTTAAAAAAACAAGACACACACACAAACATACCATTCATAAATTATATAGCCCAGGGGGAGATGTCTCAGTTCCCCCATGCCTGACGGCAGAGGTGGGTTTTAAGAAGTTTGCAAAAGGCAAGGAGGGTGGGGGCAATCCTAATCTCTGGGGGGAGCTGGTTCCAGAGGGTCGGGGCCACCACAGAGAAGGCTCTTCCCCAGACGACATTGTTTAGTCGACAGGTTCCGGAGAAGGCCAACTCTGTGGGACCTAACTGGTCACTGGGATTCGTGCAGCAGAAGGCGGTCCCGGAGATATTCTGGTCCGATGCCATTAAGGGCTTTATAGGTCATAACCAACACTTTGAATTGTGACCAGAAACTGATCGGCAACCAATGCAGACTGCGGAGGGTTGGTGTGACATGGGCATACCTAGGGAAACCCATGATTGCTCTCGCAGCTGCATTCTGCACGATCTGAAGTTTCCGAAAACATATTCCTTATGGTATAAAACTGAGGTGCGCAAAATTTTAGGACACCTGGTCCACTTAACAAAGAATGACCCAAATAGGATAGTTAATTGATATTATTGTAAGGGGTTAGGAATTTAGGGTGATCAGTAATATTATGTATGTATCAGGAATCAGCATCAGAGAGATGATATGAAATGGACTCTGTATTTATTTACTTACTTACTTACTTACTTACTTACTTACTTACTTACTTACTTACTTACTTACTTACTTACTTATTTATTTATTCGATTTTTATGCTGCCCTTCTCCTTAGACTCAGGGTGGCTTACAACATGTTAGCAATAGCACTTTTTTTAAAGAACAAGGCTATTGCCCCCACAATCCAGGTCCTCATTTTACCCACCTCGGAAGGATGGAAGGCTGAGTCAACCTTGAGCCGGTGATGAGATTTGAACTGCTGACCTTCAGATCTACAAGTCAGCTTCAGTGGCCTGCAGTATAGCACTCTACCTGCTGCGCCACCCCGGCTGACTTGTATATGAAAGATTGATCGGGGAAAAACTTTGTTCAGAAAACATGCAATGTTTGTTGGAAAAAAATTAAAAAACCTTTTTATTAAAAAAAAAAAAAAGAATGGAAAGAGATTGCCAAATTATCCAAAAAGGATTCTCCAAAAGAGCAGGTGGATATTCTTTAAAATGCCAACTATGCTAGTGTAACAATGCTTATAGTTTACATGTCATAAGAAGATACTGTAGAGGAGGAAAGGTACAGGAAATTAAAGGAATCGTTTATTAAGAAAGACTTGATTGGGAAAATTGGGGCAGAGAGTAGCATGGAAAAAGGGAGAAATAAATAGTTAGGACTCCAGTCGCCCCCCCCCCCCCCCCGCCAAAACTAAATGGTGGGAGATGCCGGATTATTAAAAGACAGTACATGTATTCATGAATTATCACTGTTTGTTTAGCAACCGTTTGAAGTTAGGACTTTCATCTTCAAGGAAAAACGAAGAAAGTCCAGTTCCTCTGGAAAAAACACCTTTTAAAGGTCAATCATAACCTGGATGATTGAGACTCTCGATAGACAAGACCCAAAGCATTTTCAGTTGGAAGGGGTTAGACAGTATTTCCTCATTCCTTCCTTTATGGATTGTTAAATAAAATCTTTTTTTTAAAAAAATGGAGGAAACAAGATTGGGAGAATTCTGGCATGTGCAGCCCTATCTCCTCTAGGGCAGTGTTTCCCAACCTTGGCAACTTGAAGATATCTGGACTTCAACTCCCAGCTGGGGAATTCTGGGAGTTGAAGTCCAGATATCTTCAAGTTGCCAAGGTTGGGAAACACCCAACCCTAGGAAGATCCAATTTATCCCAGAGGTGGGTTCCTCTCGGTTTAGACCAGTTTGCCCAAACTGGTAGTAACCTGCTAGTGATGATGATGATGATGATAATAATAATAATAATTATTATTATTATTATTATTTATTAGATTTGTATGCCGCCCCTCTCCGAAGACTACAACATAAACAGTGTACAAATCCAATTTTTAAAAAATATAATTTAAAACCCTTATAATAAAATAATCACACAATCCAATCAAACCATATACCAACCTTGACAATTGTGTGTGTGTGTATCAATTTCCCCATGTCTGGTGGCAAAGATGAGTTTTTAATGACTTACGAAAGGCGAGGAGGGTGGGGGCAGTCCTAATCTCTGGGGGGAGTTTAATTTAATTTTAAATTTAATTTATTAGATTTGTATGCCGCCCCTCTCTGCAGACTCACAGAGTTGGTTCTAGATGGCCAGGGCCGTCACAGAGAAGGCTCTTCCCCTGGATCCTGCCAGACGACATTGTTTAGTCAACGGGACCCAGAGAAGGCCAACTCTGTGGGATCTAATCGGCCGCTGGGATTCGTGTGGTAGAAGGCACAATGACATCACGGTCAGTGCCGGTCCATGGGTGCCACCATTTTTTTTGTATTTTTTAATTTTTTAATTTTCTTTTGAGCATATGCAGAAGCTAAGTTTCCGGTATTGTGCATGCGGTCGCCCTCTTGTTTTTGGCTTCTTTTTATTTATTTATTTAGAAATAATTTTGGGTTTAAAAAAAAAAAATCTTTCAAGCATATGCAGAAGCCAAGTTTTCAGCACTCTGCAGGACCATCTTGTTTTCAGCTAAAAAAAAAATCAGATTTTTCAGCACTGCGCATGCGTGCATGTGCATTGCACACTCACGACCACAAGGCGCAACCACGCAGCATGGGAGGAAGTGAACTCGCAGCAAAGTATACTGCTCAAAAAAAAAAAAAGGAACACTTAAACAACACAATATAACTCCAAGTAAATCAAACTTCTGTGAAATTAAACTGTCCACTTAGGAAGCAACACTGATTGAAAGTCAATTTCACATGTTGTCAGCATATTCAACTTTGTACAAAATAAAGTATTCAATGAGAATATTTCATTCATTCAGATCTAGGATGTGTTTTTGAGTGTTCCCTTTATTTTTTTGAGCAGTGTAAATTAAAACCCACCCCTGGTTTATCCACTATGGAGAGCCACTTGTCTAGTATAGGGTCTACTACTTGAGCAAGTTGCTGGATTAGAAGATTTCCATGGACCCTTCCCAATCTGTTACTCTGTGTTGTGGTTAGCTCTGGCCCAGCTCCTGCCCCAAGGACTGTGGATGTGGGGGAGACATCCACATGCTGCAGGCCTGTTTTGCCCCCGGTGGAATCTGCTGATGAAGGCTCCTCTGACCAAGAATACATGAGTGACAGGGAGGAGGAGAGTGTGGCAGACAGCTCAGAAGGAGATCAATTATCTAGCTCCTCCTTGGATTCGGAACAAGAGTTAATGATACAGCCACGCATGCGGAGAGCGATGCATAGGCAACAACAACTGAGAGATTATTATCAAAGAAAATGAGGCCACCTGTGGTTGGGTGGGGCTGTGGTGATTAGTGAGGCTGCTATAAATAGCAGCCTGTGGGTTTGGCCATTGTGGAGGATTATCTGATCGTTGTGTTTCGTCACTGCTTTACTGACTTGGACCTTTTGTGTGCTGATTTTCCCCCGCTTTGAAACTAAACCAGGGCAAAGTGTGTTTCACTTTGTGAAAAAAGAAGGACTGTGAATTGCCTCACAGCTGCAAGCTAAGTATCACAGAACTGATAAGGGACTTGTACAAATTACCAGTTTGTTTGGAGACAAGTGCTCTTTGCTATCCCAAAAGGGGGCTTGGTTTAAGTGAATTTTCATTATAAAGAACATTGTTTTGAATTTTCAAACATGTGTGTGTCTGAAATTGTATCTGTGTATTTTTGGGAGGATTCTACCAGAGAGCTCGACAGAACACTCTGTATCTGGAATCTGTAATATTCCCAGCATACATGAAATGAGAGTAGTGTTTATCCAAAGTAAACTTCACCTTTAACAACAACACAAGAGCACGCAATAGATACAAACTAAATGTCAATCGCTCCAAACTGGACTGCAGAAAATACGATTTCAGCAATAGAGTAGCCAATGCCTGGAATTCACTATCGAACTCTCTTGTTTTTCCCCCCAATCCCAAAATCTTCAACCTTACATTATCTACAATAGACCTCTCACCTTTTCTAAGAGGTCTGTAAGGGGTGTGCATAAGTGCACTTGCGTGCCTACCGTTCCTGTTCTAATGTCTTTTTATCTTTTCTATCTCTACTTTATACTTATATTATGTTAAACATACTGTACTACAATACAATAGTATATTTATATGACAAATAAATAAATTAAATAAATAAATAAATAAATAAATAAATAAATAAATAAAATAAAATAAATTTCTTGGTGGTGGCATCCACTTTATAGAATAACCTCCTCTTGCCTCCAGAGGTCAGGATTGCACCGATGTTGATATATTTTTATAAACAAGGTGATCAAAACAGCTATTTCTCAGAGCTTTGGAATGTGAGGTTGCTCAACAATGAACTGGTGATAGAAATTTTCAATGGCTAACATTTATTTTATCACAATGTCCTCGTGATTATAATTTCTAGCCGAGTCTTCGTCTTCGGAGAGGGGCGGCATACAAATCTAATAAGTAATAATAAGTAATAATCTCCTTACCTTGCAGATCTGGAGTGTTAGAAGTAGACACTCATCAACGCAACTTCCCCATTTCAGAATTCAAGGGAAATGTACCAAATATATTTCTTGGTGCCAGTGTGCGAGATTCTATGTGTGAGAATGGGAAGAACAAGAAGTATGAGATCGGTGCGTACATTGTAGGAAAAGAGATAATCAAGGAAAGACCTACTCCTGCCTTCCTCTCCAGATATGTAGGGCATTTCCAATCATCATATTTTCAGCATCACATTTAATTTTGGGGTGCACCATGTTAAAGAAAACATCTACTGGAATCTATTCATGATGGTAAAATTCCCCCTCAAATATTTTTTGCTTCTGCAACAGCGGAAAATAAATTCTTCCTTCCTGTACAAAAACCAGGATTCACTTTCTGTGGTTTAAATGCACTGCTGGGAATCTAAGGGCTGGCTCTCACTCCAGTGTTGGTTATGACCTATGAAGCCCTTCATGGCATCGGACCAGAATATCTCCGAGACCGCCTTCTGCTGCACGAATCCCAGCGACCAATTAGGTCCCACAGAGTGGGCCTTCTCCTGGTCCCATCAACTAAGCAATGTTGTTTGGCGGGCCCCAGGGGAAGAGCCTTCTCTGTGGTGGCCCCGACTCTCTGGAACCAGCTCCCCGCAGAGATTAGAACTGCCCCCACCCTCCTTGCCTTTCGTAAACTCCTCAAAACCCACCTTTGTCGTCAGGCATGGGGGAACTGAGATATCTCCCCCGGGCCTATACAATTTATGTATGGTATGTTTGTACGTATGTCTGCTTAATAATGGGGTTTTAAAAATATTTTAAATTGTAAATTATTAGATTTGTTATGAACTGTTTTATTGTGTTGTGAGCCACCCCGAGTCTACGGAGAGGGGCGGCATACAAATCTAATAAATTATAATAATAATAATAGTTTAATGGTAGAAGAGATGGGGCATTCATGGATTATTTCAGTGTGAATTTTCTTAATATTATGCTTTTCAGCTAATACACGTAGTCCTCGACTTACGATCAGAATACAGGCCCAAATTTTTGTTGCTAAGTGAGACATTTGTTAAGTGAATTTTGCAATCCATTTTATGACCTGGCTTGCCACAGTTGTTAAGTGAATCACTGCAGTTATTAAATCAGTAACACCATGGTTAAGTGAATCTGACTTGCCCATTGATTTTCTTCTCATAAGGTCACAAACAATGATCACATGACCCCAGGATACTGCAATGGTCATAAACTGAGTCAGTTTCCAAGTGTCTTAAATAGTCCTAAGTCATTTTTAAGTGCCATTGTAACGTCAAACGACCACTAAATGAACTGTTGTACATTGAAGACTACATGTGTACAAACCAGGATCGTGCAGAACGCAGCCGCGAGAGCTGTCGTGGGGCTTCCAAGATTTGCCCATGTTTCTTCAACACTCCGTGGCTTGCATTGGCTGCCAATCAGTTTCCGGTCACAATTCAAAGTGTTTGTCATGACCTTTAAAGCCCTACATGGCATTGGACCAGAGAACCCCTGGAACTGCCTGCTACCGCACGAATCCCAGCGACCGATAAGGTCCCACAGAGTGGGCCTTCTCCGGGTCCCATCGACTAAACAATGTTGTTGGCGGGCCCCAGGGGAAGAGCCTTCTCTGTGGCGGCCCCGGCCCTCTGGAACCAACTCCCCCCAGAGATTAGAACAGCCCCCACCCTCCCTGTCTTTCGTAAACTACTCAAGACTCACTTATGCCACCAGGCATGGGGGAGTTAAGATATTCCTTCCCCCTAGGCCATTACAAGTTATGCATGGTATGTGTATGTTTGGTTTTATAATAAGGGTTTTTAGTTGTTTTATTAATTGGATTGTTACATATTGTTTTTAATCACTGTTGTTAGCTGCCCCGAGTCTACGGAGAGCGCCGGCATACAAATACAATAAATAATAATAATAATAATAATAATAATAATAATAATAATAATAATAATAATTTAGTTCTTCAGTTTAAAAAAATGCATATACAAAAAATGCGCACCCATATAAGAGAGCAGGAGGGAGAGCGCAAGATAGGTTAAAAAGCAAAATAATGCAAATAATAATACAGTGATACCTCATCTTACAAATGCCTCATCATACAAAATTTTCGAGATACGAACCCGGGGTTTAAGATTTTTTTGCCTCTTCTTACAAACTATTTTCAACTTACAAACCCACCACCGCTGCTGGGATTCCCCGCCTCCGAACTTCTGTTGCCAGCAAAGTGCACGTTTTTGTGCTGCTGGGATTCCCCTCCATGGGAAACCCCACCTCTGGACTTCCATGTTTTTGTGATGCTGCAGGGGAATCCCAGCAGGGGAATCCCAGCAGGGGAATCCCAGCATCGCAAAAACAAGTGCTTCGCTGGCAACGGAAGTCCGGAGGTGGGGTTTCCCAGCGAGGGGAGCCTCAGTGAAATCGCAGCATCGCAAAAACACAGAGGTCCAGAGGTGGGGTTTTGAGGACTTCCGTGTTTTTGCGATGCTGCAATTTCACTGATGCTCCCCTCGCTGGGAAACCTTACCTCTGGACTTCCGTTGCCAGCAAAGCACTTGTTTTTGTGATGCTGGGATTCCCCTGCTGGGATTCCCCTGCAGCATCGCAAAAACATAGAAGTCCGGAGGTGGGGTTTCCCATGGAGGGGAGCCTCAGGGGAAATCCCAGCAGTGCAAAAACGGGTGCTTCAGCTGGCAAAAGGGGTGAATTTTGGGCTTGCACGCATTAATCACTTTTCCATTGATTCCTATGGGAAACATTGTTTTGTCTTACAAACTTTTCACCTTAAGAACCTCGTCCGGAACCAATTAAGTTTGTAAGATAAGGTATCACTGTACTTCCTCCTGCAGGAGATTAGAGATTACAGCAGAATACAAAATGAACAATAAAAACAATGTTGAATAAAATCAGATAAAATGATACAAAATGAAGCCACCTGTTATAAAACAAGACAGCAATAGAGTAATAAAAATCCAGTAGTAAAGCATTTTATTTATTTTACATATAGATATAATGTGTTCTTAGTAAACATAATGTTTTGTATTTTTGAACGCATTAAATTGCATGCAGAAATACATAGTTGGTGCCTAGAAATTTTGGTACCATCTTTTTTTAAAAAAAATCTCAATCTAAGAAGAAATCCAGTTTATGAATGGAGAAATTGAGAGTCATTCCCTCCTATCCATAGCCCTGTGGAATGCTAGTATGAATATCCAATGTGTAGAAGCTATAATGGAAATATTGACACAGCCTTGGTCAGCTTAGGAATGTCCAGCATTTTGGAATTTGGAATTAAGAGCTGGCTTTTTTACTGCTTGCACAGAAGTCAATGATTTACTGTGGATTATTAATCCTTCATGTCTTCAGGATGTCAGCGGTTTCTGAGTTCAAGTAGAAACGACTTCTTCATTATTTTGGATTCGGATCCTATTGGAAAAGTAATTTGGACTGTGCATGATGGAGATGGACATAACCCTACCCTAATATTTTCAAATCTTGAGCATTCCTAATGTATGCTTATAAGAGATGGCTTGTTCACAAGAAATGAATATAAACACTACATTTCTGGTGACATCTGCTGGTTGACTGAATTGTCAGCTTCTATTTCTAATTCTATTATTTCTATTTCTATTTCTATTATTTCTATTATTTCTATTATTTCTATTATTTCTATCTCTATCTCTATCTCTACCTATTTCTATTTCTATTAGAATAGAATAGAATAGAATAGAATAGAATAGAATTTTATTGGCCAAGGAATTTGTCTTGGTTCATATGCTCTCAACATACATAAAATAAAATATACATTTGTCAAGAATCATGTGGTACAGCACTTAATGATTGTCATAGGGGTCAAATAAGCAATGAAGAAGCAATATTAATAAAAATCTTAGGATATGAGCAACAAGTTACAGTCATACAGTCAACATGGGAGGAAATGGGTGATAGGAATGATGAGAAAAACTAGTAGAATAGAAGTGCAGATTTAGTAGAAAGTCTGACAGTGTTGAGGGAATTATTTGTTTAGTAGAGTGATGGCGTTCAGAAAAAAACTGTTCTTGTGTCTAGTTGTCTTGGTGTGCAGTGCTCTGTAGCGACGTTTTGAGGGTAGGAGTTGAAACAGTTTGTGTCCAGGATGTGAGGGGTCAGTAAATATTTTCCCCGCCCTCTTTTTGACTCATGCAGTATACAGGTCCTCAATGGAAGGCAGGTTGGCAGCAATTGCTTTTATTACACACTCGCTTTGCGCACACACGCCATTGTGCAGGTTTTTTTAATCCTCTGTGCATCCACAGAAGGCTTTGCGTATGTGCAGAGAGTTAAAAAATAAAATGGTAGCATCTGTGTGAGTGGGCAGAGCCTCATTCTGCCACCACTACCGGTTCTCCGAACCACCGGCGGCTGCCACTACCGATACACCTGAACCATGCTGAACCAGCACCATTTTATCCCTGCTTCTATGGACACTTTTGCGACTATGAAGGTGCCCAATGGCTTGGGCATTGGATTCTACTTCAACTGACAAAATATTGTAGAATACCTCAAATTTTTCCTCTTTTGATTGACTTCAATTAGGGATGGAGTCTCATCCACTGCTGATTTTACTCTGCTAGAAGTTGCTAACCATAGGGATGGTGCTTATGCCTGTTTCAAGGCCACTGAGCCAGCGTTCTTCAAAGGTATCTCCATGATCATGCTGTTGGGTTTAACAACTCTACTACATGCTTGCACTGTCTTGTAAACACCTCTCTATGGTCAGGTCGCAATTAACTGACCAGTGTGTCACCTTTTGATGACCAAAAGGGACAGGCACTCTACAGGGTAAATAAACCTCTACAGAGTGGATGCACTCCCCTTCTTCTCTTCTTCCTCTTCTACCTTCTTCTTCTGTGTGATCCATTGTCCTCGGCTGAGGACACATGTGTGAGATGAAATCCAAAGCCATCCTCACACATGGGACCATCCAGAAGTTATTAATATGGACTGGAATATAAACTTATCTTCCTGCAATCTATCAATTGCACGAATCAACATAATTGTAAGCAAAGATTGTATTTTTCATCTTTATGAAGGAGTGGTCATTCATTGCTAACAAATGGGATTCTGAACCACGTGTTATTTCTTGCCATGCTAACTCCACAGCAAATTAAGCCGGCTGAACTCTGCTAATACAAATAATATTTAAAATAATCAAAATACCCAACACATGCCACCAGCGTGACATAGCAATAACAATAGCATTTAGACTTTACAGCCCTCTCTAAGCGGTTTACAGAGAATCAGCCTATTGCTCCCAACAATCTGGGTCCTCATTTTACCCACCTCGGAAGGATGGAAAGCTAAGTCAACCTTGAGCCTGGTGAGATTCGATCTGCCAAACTGCTGGCAGCCAGTGATCAGCAGAAGTAGCCTGCAGTACTCCACTCTGACCACTACACCGCTGTGTCTCTTCATGAAGCACTGTTGCATTCCCACTGAAGTGATACCTATTTATCTACTTGCATTTGCATGCTTTTGAATTGCTAGGTCCATGATGGCGAACCTATGACGGGTGGCATGCAGAGCCCTCTCTGGGGGCATGTGAGCTGTTGCCCCAGCTCCGCTCCGCTGTACATGCACATATGCCTCCCACCGGACAGCTGGTTTTCGGGTTTCTGCCACATATGCATGGGGGGGCAGAGCATATGTAGTAGGCGTGTGTACATGTGTGGGATTGTATGTGCATGCCCACATGGAGGGTCACGTGTGCATGTATGGGGATGGGGTGCACAGGGTGGGTTGCACATGCATTGTATTATGGGTGCACACCAACGCAAAGGTTAGCCATCACTGTGCTAGGTTGTCAGGAGCTGGGGTGAGGTTGGGAGTTCACGCCATCCTGTGACGCTTGGGTCTTAAACCTGGGCTGTTGACTTTCCAACTGACAAGCCCAGTATCTTAACCGCTGAGCTATCATGCGACCTACATTAGAGACGAAGAGTAATGTAAATAAGGAGAGATTAAAATATGAATAGATATTAAAGATTAGTACTGTTCTGACTTCAAGGTCTTTTAATGGATTACGTTTTATGAGATGCTGGTGATCTCATCCCCAGATTTGTTGACCTGTCTTGGTCAACAGACTATTCATTCATTCATTCATTCATTCATTCATTCATTCATTCATTCATTCATTCATTCAGTCAGTCAGTCAGTCAGTCAGTCAGTCAGTCAGTCAGTCAGTCAGTCAGTCAGTCAATCAGTCAGTCAGTCATTCATTCCCAAAATCTTTCAGAAAATCTTCAAAAAATTTCTTTGTATGAAATTTGGGCAACATTTATTATTATTATTATTATTATTATTATTATTATTGTTGTTGTTGTTGTTGTTGTTGTTATTGTTGTTATTCAATTCAATTTATTAGATTTGTATGCTGCCCCTCTCCGAGGACTCGGGGTGGCTCACAACAATGATAAAAACAATATTATAATGGCACAAATCTAATATTAAAAATAACTAAAAACCCTATCATAATTAAAAAACCAAACAGCACATACATACCAAACATAAATTATAAGGAGCCTGGGGAAAAGATGTCTCAAATCCCCCATGCCTGGCGGTATAGGTGGGTCTTGAGTAGTTTACAGAAGACAAGGAGGGTGGGAGCAGTTCTAATCTCCGGGGGGAGTTGATTCCAGAGGGCCGGGGCCACCTCAGAGAAGGCTCTTCCCCTGGGGCCCGCCAGACGACATTGTTTAGTTGACGGGACCCGGAGAAGGCCAACTCTGTGGGACCTTATCGGTCGCTGGGATTCGTGTGGTAGCAGGAGGTTCTGTTATTGTTATTGTTACTGTTACTGTTACTGTTATTGTTATTAATTAGATTTGTATTCCGCCCTTATCCGAAGACTCGGGACGGCTCACAGGATACAATGTAAACAATTCAGCAACAAATCTAATCAATTAAAAATTACAAACTAAAAACCCAGTACAGTAAAATCAATCAGCCAATTCATTTATATATATTTATATATATTAATTCATTCATTTCCAAAATCTTTCAGAAAATCTTCAAAGATTTTCTTTGTGTGAAATTTGGGCAACATTTATATATATTGTAATGAAATATATTTGCCCATCCAGAGTTAATGTAAGTATTTTAGCTCCATATGGATGATGCATTGCTGAGCTAGTAAACAATAACTGTCCATTGGCTTCTGCACCTATAAGGTGTTGTTCTGTAAAATCTATTCTTTATTTTGTCAAGGAAAATTATACAAGCAATTTGCAGTAGTTAAGACCCTTTTCCTGTTTGCGGCTTCCGGATGTGGGTTTTTTTCCCCTTTCCTCATTCTCTGCTTGTTTTAAAAAAGGTATTCTAGCCCACAAAGAGGAAGGTGGAGGAAATACCGCCCTGCTTACCAACGTGGGGTGCAATTTGATTTTTGAGGGGGACAATTGGAACCTTGTTTAAACCAAAATGGCCTTTTAAGCTTCCTCCGCATGAGTAGAAGTTCAATTTTTGAATAATAAGAATTATATGTCACGGGGGGGGGGGGGGGAGAATCACTGATATACCATATTTTTCAGATGCACCATTTTCCTTCCTAAAAGAGGCTGAAAATTTGGGTATGTCTTATATTCTGGACTGGCAAATACCACCTTTGGCTGGCCACAGAGTTAGGTGGGAATGGAGATTTTTGCAATATCCTTCTCACAGGAGTAACATAGAAACATAGAAGACTGACAGCAGAAAAAGACCTCATGAACCATCTAGTCTGCCCTTATACTATTTTCTGTATTTTATTTTAGTATGGATATATGTTTATCCCAGGCATGTTTAAATTCAGTTACTGTGGATTTACCAACCACGTCTGCTGGAAGTTTGTTCCAAGCATCTACTACTCTTTCAGTGAAATAATATTTTCTCACGTTGCTTTTGATCTTTCCCCCAACTAACTTCAGATTGTGTCCCCTTGTTCTTGTGTTCACTTTCCTATTAAAAACACTTCCCTCCTGGACCTTATTTAATCCTTTAACATATTTAAATGTTTCGATCATGTCCCCCCTTTTCCTTCTGTCCTCCAGACTATACAGATTGAGTTCATTAAGTCTTTCCTGATACGTTTTATACTTAAGACCTTCCACCATTCTTGTAGCCCGTCTTTGGACCCGTTCAATTTTGTCAATATCTTTTTGTAGGTGAGGTCTCCAGAACTGAACACAGTACTCCAAATGTGGTCTCACCAGCACTCTATATAATGGGATCATAATCTCCATCTTCCTGCTTGTTATATCTCTAGCTATGCAGCCAAGCATCCTACTTGCTTTCCCTACCGCCTGACTGCTCTGTTCACCCATTTTGAGACTGTCAGAAATCACTACCCCTAAATCATTGTCTTCTGAAGTTTTTGCTAACACAGAACTGCCAATACAGGAAGTAGGAAGGGAATGGGGATTTTGCAGTATCCTTTCCCTGCCACACCCACCAGGCCACGCCCACAGAACCTGTAGGGAACATTTTGGAATTTCCCCCTGACTCTGAGCCTCAGGCATGAGTACATAGCCAAATTTTTAAAAGTGAGAAAAACTAACAGGGTTGAGGCCATTCTAATCTCCAAGGGGGAAAACATTTCACAAGGCAAGGATAACCACAATGCTGTCTACATGGGGCTACCTTTGAAGAGCATCCGGAAACTGCAAATTGTGCATAATAATAATAATAATAATAATAATAATAATAATAATAATAATAATAATATTATTATTATTATTATTATTATTATTATTATTTAGATTTGTATGCTGCCCCTCTCCGGAGGTTCTCAGCCGCGCGAGCAGTCATGGGCCTGCCCAGATACAAACATATCTCTTCAACACTCCACAGTCTGCATTGGCTGCCAATTGGTTTCTGGACTCAATTCAAAATGTTGGTTATCCAGTGAAGGGCTACTAAAGTTTTTACTACCACACTGTGGGCGTAGTTTATGCAGGACACCCTGCATTTTCTTTCAACATCTTTCAGTGCAAATTGGGTGCTCTGGAGTGAAGCTCCATTTTCGCTACCCCACTGCATTCCCCCCTATACGGGCAGTAGTCCACCCCTAGCCTAACCTATAAAGCCTTACATGGCATCGGGCCAGAATATCTGCGGGATCGCCTTCTGCTGTATGAATCCCAGCGACTGATCAGGTCCCACAGAGTCGGCCTTCTCCAGGTTCTGTGAACTAGACAATGTTGCTTGGCGGGACCTAGGAGAAGAGCCTTCTCTGTAGGGGCCCCGGCCCTCTGGAATCAGCTCCCCCTGGAGATTCGTATTGCCCCCACCCTCCTCGCCTTCTGTAAGAATCTTAAGAATCATTTATGCCGCCAGGCTTGGGGCTATTTGATTCCTTTTTTGGGGGGGGTGGGTATAAATTTTTTATTGTTTTTCACACCTTACAGAGATTTCAATTTACATACCTCAAATTAAAATATAATACAATACAATATCAAATGCCAATTTCTTAGTCAAATTAATCAAATTTTTCTAATTACTTATCCAATTATTTCTGGTATATATCATTCATCCTGTGCTACCTCCTTTCCAAATGCTATCATCTGGATTTTAGATAAAGGTTCTTCGCTTTCATTTATATTTAAAGTGCTATAGCTATCTAAATTTCTCTTGGCTATTTGCTGTTTTTCCTAACTTCAGTCCCTTTCTAGCGTTCTTAGAAAACACATCCCTACTTTCACTTAAGAAAAAAAAACACCCTCATTTTATCATAACTGCCCTTAACAATAGAAAATATCCAAATTGACGTCTCTTTAAAAGCCCAGGAAGGAAAGAAAAAAATAAAAAATAAAAGAAAGAATAAAAGAAAAAAGGAAAGGAAAAGAAGAGCAGAAAATAATAAGAAAAGGAAAAACACTATTCATATCTTGGCTTGGGGCTATTAAATTCCTGCCCCCTGGCCAATGAATGTACTGAGAGAATGTTGAGTGAATGGAATGACTATTTTTTAATGCTCTCTTTCAGTTTTTAGACTTTTAAATTAATTAATTGGATCTAAGATATTGTATATTGTTTATTACATGTTGTGAGGCCGCCCCGAGTCCTCAGAAAGGGGCGGCATAAAAGTCCAATAAATAAACAAAACAACAGAAATTGCTGTTGCTAACTGAGTCTTCTGTCAGTGAGGGGATCTATCCTTCACTATACACAAAAGCAGATCATTAATTCAGGAAGTGCAGGGTAGGGCTCATAGAGTTTCCTCTTAGCTGCCTACCTCCCAGCATCTGTATTTGAGGCAGATTTCTCACTCTGTTAAAAGATAATGCTAAAAGATAGTTAGTGGCCTTCTTTGAGCCAGTATCTGGAGAGAAATGAGAATTGCCTGCGAAATATAGTTGGGTTCTTGCTTGAGTTTAGCTGTTGATCAAAACGGTTCCTTCTTCAGGTGGGAAAAAAGGCAAGTGAGGGGAATCCACTTGCAAACTTCCTGAAATGAAGACCAAAAAGTTAGCTAATGGTGCTTATCCCTAAACCCTGGTTCCCCTGGTGCGAAGGCTCCAAACAGGAAGTCAGAAGAGAACGTAGGCAAAAGACGCACATTAGTATAGTATTTCTCAAACTTGGCTACTTGAAGATGTGTGCCGGGGAAGTTGGAAGTTCCCCATTCCTAAGAGGTCAGTAAATGGCATGCATAAGACCAACAACATGTCCTATTGTCCTCGGAGAGGGGCGGCATACAAATCCAATTAAATTCCCCATTTATTTGTATCCTTATCCTGTATTTGTAAACATGTTTATTCCTATATCTGTTATCTTATACGTGTTTGACAAATAAAGAAAGAAGAATAAAAATTAGTTCTTGCTTCTCCAACAGCACAAAATTATCTCCATGTGCAAAAGACAGAGCAATGTTTCTCAGCCTTGGCTACTTGAAGATGTTTGGACCTCAATTCCCAGAATTCCCTAGAAAGCATATTTATTTATTTATTTATTTATTTATTTATTTATTTACTTACTTACTTACTTACTTACTTATTTTTATTTATTTATTTATTTATTTATTTATTTATTTATTTATTTATTTATGCCTCCCCTCTCCGCAGACTCAGGGTGGCTAACAACAGTAATAAAACAATATAAACAAATCTGATATTTAAGTTAATTTTAAAAAGAAACCCCAATTTAAGAGACCAATCATACATACAGACATACCATGCATAAATTTTTTATAAGCCTAGGGGAAGGGAATATCTCAATTCCCCCATGTCTGACGACAGAGGCGGGTTTTAAGGAGCTTACGAAAGGCAAGGAGGGTGGGGGCAACTCTGATATCTGGGGGGAGTGGGGAGCGGGGGAATTCTGGGAGTTGAGGTCCACACATCTTCAAGCAGCCAAGACTGAGAAATACAAAAATAGTACATCCATCATTTGTCAATTCTGTCAGCATTTTCCCATTTTTCTTGGATATCGCAGTGGTGGGATTCAAATTTTTTACTACCGGTTCTGTGGGTTGGACTTGGTGTGGATAGACTTGACAAAGTAAGGGGCTATATATGTTGTGGTTAGCTCTGGCCCAGCTCCTGCCCCAAGGACTGTGGGGGTGGATATGGGTGAAACATCCAAATGTCACAGGCCTGTTTTGCTACCGACAACTTTGGGCAGCAAATTATCCTCTGAAGAAGGGAGTGACTGTGAGATGGGACTTTCAGAGGGGGGCCCGGCAGGCAGCCCAGGAAGAAGCCAGTCATCATCTTCCTTATCTTCGATAGACTCTGATGAGGAAGCTGTGATAGACCCACGCATGCGTAGAGCTATGCATAGAAGAGAACAGCTTGAGAGGCATTACAGGAGATAATAGAGTCCACCTGTGGTTGGGTGGGGTTCAAGTAATTAGGGCTGCTGGGTTTTTTTTTTTTACTTTATATAAAATTTATTTTATTTTTTTCAAATATAACAAAAAGGACATACACAAATCATATACATACAACATTTGGGAAACAAAAGTTTCCCCACTTTTTTTTTGAATGTTCGATCAGAGAATTTTACTTCTTTCACATAGTATTAATTCTTCAATTCTTTTATTTGACGTGATGCTTTGCTTGAATTTTTATTTATTTCTTTGCTGCTCTTTCCTTTAACCAGTCATAAAATTTTGCACATATTTTATAATAATCTGAATCTTCCTTTCCCTCTAATTTTTTGGATAACCTGTCCATCTCTGCATAGTCCAAATTTTTTTTAATTACTATATTTTTTTCAGGTGCTTTATCCATTTTCCATTGTTGGGCATATGCTATCCTGGCAGCTGTTAATATGTGTATAACTAAGTATCGCTTTGAAATCAGGGCTACTGTTAAATGGGCAGTGTGCCGGCCTCGCAATGTGGAAGATTGTCTGATCGTGCTTGTGGAGTTTGCATTACCATTCCGGATTTTCCCAGGACCTTGTGTCACTATGACATATAAGTCATAGTGAGTTTACAACATCTGAAGAGGAGTAGCTGTGACGAATTCATAGCTACTGGTTAATGGACTTGAGTTTGTTGTTTTGGTTATTTCACTGCATTCAAGTTTGTTTGTTTTTACAAGTGAGCCCTTTGAATTCAAAAGATGGTTTTTCTTCTATTTTTCTTTGAATAATGAAACTATTGTTGCCTTTTCCTGTGTGTGTGTCTGTTTTTGCTACTTTTACATTTAATTGAAGGCTCATGCTAGGAGCCGGCAGAACAATATACAATATATCTAATTTTTATTGGTTTTTATAATATAAAAACACACAACACAAAACAGTGCACGGTGAATTGTGCTCCCGCCACCCGACAACATACATACATTCAGTCCCTCCACCAAATGAGGGTGTCCTAATTTATAATTTTTTACAACCAGGAACATCAACGTGTTTGCAAAGTGTAGAGCAGCGTTTCCCAACCGGTGTGCCGCGGCACACTGGTGTGCCGCGAGACACCGCCAGGTGTGCCGCCTGGGCGGGGCGCTGCGGTGCCTCTGACCTCTCCGCTCCTGCCCGATGCCGCGGTTTCTGGCGCTCTCCTGCTGGGCCCCAAAGAAGGAAGGAAAGAGATGAGAGAGGAAGGAGGAGACAGAAAGAGAGAAAGAAAGGAAGGAAGAGAGAGAAAGAGGGAGGGAGAGAGAAATAGAGCGAAAGGGAGGAAGAGAGATTTTTTTTGTCCAAACTTTTTTTAGCGCCCCCCCCCCCCCATGTTCCCCAGGATTTTGAAAATATGAAAAATGTGCCGCGGCTCCAAAAAGGTTGGGAAACACTGGTGTAGAGTGATTCCAATTTATTCTTTGTGACTCAGTCTCGAATTCCACTAGCCATAAAACCTCTGACCCTGTTCCCATCAGTTTTTCCACTTTATTTTCATCAATCATATTCATTTTAATTTCCATAATTTCAAATTGAATATATTCCACCATGTACCGATACCAATTTCGTAACATCTATTTTGTTGCATCCAAAGGGCTATATATCTCTATGTAAATTTCACTGACATTTATTGTAAGGGTGTTGTGGTTAACTCTGGCCCAGCTCCTGCCCCAGGGAATGGGGAGGTGGATGCAGGGGAAAATTCAACATGTCACAGGCCTGTGTTATTGCCGACAGAATCAGTTCAGAGTTTAGTTTCCTCGGACGAAGAAGAAGGTGGGAGTGACTCGGCAGAGGAGAGCTTGGCACACAGTCAAGGCAGTCAATCTTCCTTATCTTCTATAGCTTCAGATGATGACATTTTGGACCCACGCAAGTGCAGAATTATGCGTAGAAGAGACCAAATAAGAACATACCGTGTTTCCCCGAAAGTAAGACAGTGTCTTACTTTCTTTTTACCCCCAAAAGCCCCACTACGTCTTACTTTCGGGGTATGTCTTACATTGGAAAAAAATTGAAAGGGTCGCGTTCCCGAAGGCATCTCCCCAGAGTCCAGAAGGGCAGCCGCGGGACAGGAGCCTCGTGAGCCCTTTTCCAAGTTCAACTTCAGGGCTCCAAGCGGCGTGCACGCGTGGAGCCACAGACGCGTGTCGGGGAAGTGTGTGTCTGGAGGGGAGGAGCCGCTCTGCGCAGTTAGGCAGCCCCACCTGCCTGCTGGAAAGGAGGCGGGCGAAGGAGGGCGCAGCTCTGGCCGCTCGCCTCGGAGCTGGTCGGCCTCGCTGGCCGCTTGCAGCCGAGCCTCGGCAGGACTCGGTTGCTGGGATGAGCGCCTTCACTGCAAGCCGCCGCCCGCTCGGCTCGCTTCGGACCAGCGCCGTCCTTCGCTTTGCCAAACCGGGGAAGAGGTGGTGGCGCCGCGGCGAGGCGAAGGCGAGGAGCGTGCGGGGAGCTTGGAAGCGACATCATCGGGCTCCCCCCCGGCAATACCCCCGTGTTTCCCCGAAAGTAAGACATATGTCTTACTTTCGGGGTACGGCTTATATTAGCCGACCCCCCTGAAACCCCCGATACGTCTTACAATCGGGGGTGTCTTACTATCGGGGAAACAGGGTATTACAGGAAATAAGGGAGGACACCTGTGTTTGGGTGCTGCTATAAATAGCAGCATGTGGGTTTGGCCGTTGTGGAAGAATATCTGATCGGAGTTCGTCAGGAATCTTGTGTTGCTGGACTTTGTTGCTTTTTCAAGCCTTTGAAACCAAAGCAGAGCGGCATGTGTGTGTGTGTGTTTCACTTCGTTGGAAGAAGAAAGGGTGTGATGTTTCTTCACAACTGCTAGCTAAGTACTTAATGACTGCTTAAGGGAAATTGTACAGACTACCTGGTTGTTTTGGGAAGAGTGCTCTTTGCAATACAAAAAGAGTGCCTTGTTTATTTTAAATTTTGTGATAAAGAACTTTTTTTAAAAATTTTCAAACGTGCATGTGTCTGAAATTTGTACCCTTGAATTTTTGGGAGGCTCCTATCAGAGAGCCCGGCAGAACAAAGTGACACCCTTTTTTTCACAGATACACTAACTTGAGTTAAAGTTTACTTTAAGAAGTAGCACAATCTGATAAAGAGTCCAGGTCATACATGTAATAGTCAGAATAACATTCCAAAGAATATCATATTACAAAGTCGTCTTACCAGTTTTCTTTGTCATGAACAGTAAACGAAGATGCCAATCTACACATCCAACTGGCTTTAATGGCTAAGGTAGGACAGGAACTGATCGGCTGGGTGCTTTAATCACTAAACCAAACTGGTTCTCCTGTGCTCAAGCTTTGAATTAATCTTACCTACTATTCCACTGCATGAGCGTTGTAATAGGTCACATAATGCATAAATGCACCAGTGTGCCTTCTGTCCCCTGTCCAATTGTCTCTCCTTATCTCATAGAAACATAGAACACTGACGGCAGAAAAAGACCTCATGGTCCATCTAGACTGCCCTTATACTATTTCCTGTATTTTATCTTACAATGGATATATGTTTATCCCAGGCATGTTTAAATTCAGTTACTGTGGATTTACCAACCACGTCTGCTGGAAGTTTGTTCCAAGGGTCTACTACTCTTTCAGTAAAATAATATTTTCTCATGTTGCCTTTGATCTTTCCCCCAACTAACTTCAGATTGTGCCCCCTTGTTCTTGTGTTCACTTTCCTATTAAAAACACTTCCCTCCTGGACCTTATTTAACCCTTTAACATATTTAAATGTTTCGATCATGTCCCCCCTTTTCCTTCTGTCCTCCAGACTATACAGAATGAGTTCATTAACTCTTTCCTGATACATTTTATGAAGTTAAGACCTTCCACCATTCTTGTAGCCCGTCTTTGGACCCGTTCAATTTTGTCAATATCTTTTTGTAGGTGAGGTCTCCAGAACTGAACACAGTATTCCAAATGGGGTCTCACCAGCACTCTATATCTCATTTATCTTTTATTCCTTTCAAATATGTTCACCTATACTTTTATATCTTTTCTTCTATTCTTTTCTTTATTTATATTATTACATATCTATTCTCTTCAATGTGTATTATGTATTGGACAAAATAGATAGATAGATAGATAGATAGATAGATAGATAGATAGATAGATAGATAGATAGATAGATAAATAATGCAGTTATGGTGAACCTATGGCAGGAGCTCCACAGGTGGCACAAGGAGCTGGCATGCAAGCTGTTCCCCTAGCTCAGCTCCAAAGTGCATGTGTGTGCCAGCCAACTGATCTTTGGCTCTCACAGAGGCTCTGGAAGGGCATTTTCAGCTTCCAGAGAGCCTCTGGGAGGATGGGGGAGGGTGTTTTTACCCCACTGGCTCCAGGGAGTCTTTGGAGCCTAGGGAGGGTGAAACGCGAGCCTACTGGGCCCACCAGAAGTTGGGAAACAGGCCATTTCTGGCCTCCAGAGGGCCTCCTGGGGGCAGGGGAAGCTGTTTTTGCCCTCCCCAGGCATCGAATTATAGGTGTGGGCACTTGGGCTCTTTCAGCACCTGAGGAAAAAAAAGGTTCACCATCACTGCACTATTGCATGACGGTGACTGAATTCACATAAATACACTTTGTCCTGGCTAACTGACCGATCGCCCATTCAATTAACTACGTTTCAAGGTTCTCAAAACCCAACAAATCATCAGCTAACAGATGGTTCGGGTTTGCACAAGATGTTAATATATGACCAACTGGTTTGTGGGTTTAGTGGGCTGTGTGAGGACACAGCTTCCATCCGGAGTCACGAGGTGAAGATCCAGTTTGCTCAGATTAGCAGTTCCTCTCTCAATGTGGCTCTCTCTTTTTTCCACCCAAATCTGCTCAGCATCTAAAGATGGGCCCTTCTGCTTGTCTCCAGAGGTTTATACTCCCAATATCTCAGCTAAGCTAAGATGCCCTTGTCTTCTCAGCTATTGGAGAGAAGCCGACTGCTTTTCCCACTGGCGTGTGAACGTGTTGGATGGAGGGGAACCTTTGAAATTCTGTGGCCAGGACATATGCGGCTTTTTACAGGAAATGACTGAGCAAAGCTAAGTTCCTCCTGCTGGAGGCAAGAGCAAAGCTGACGCTCCTTGCAGAGCTACAGGCAAGTGCAGGTCCAAGGTATGGGCTTCTGCAACTGATCCGGCAGCTTTTTCCAGGAAGATGGCGGAAGGAGCTATCCCAGACCTGCCGCCTCAATCCCCTACCTCCATCAAGGCTTACGGAACCATGGAATCAGCTGAGCAACCTCAAGGGTCATCGCAGCCACCCACGCCAAGGGCTTACATCGCTATTGCTACGCTTTGCCTTCTGAACCTGGTGAATTACATGGACTGGTTTCTTGTAGCAGGTAGGGTGGGTCCCGTTTGCAGTTACTCCATGGCAACAGCACCCAGAATCTGGGTTTAATGATGGACTAAAAATGTCCTTGCAGTTTGGCAAAAATAAATTATTACTACTACTACTACTACTAGGTCCAGGAGGGAAGTGTTTTTAATAGGAAAGTGAACACAAGAACAAGGGGACACAATCTGAAGTTAGTTGGGGGAAAGATCAAAAGCAACATGAGAAAATATTATTGTACTGAAAGAGTAGTAGATCCTTGGAACAAACTTCCAGCAGACGTGGTTGATAAATCCACAGTAACTGAATTTAAACATGCCTGGGATAAACATATATCCATCCTAAGATAAAATACAGAAAATAGTATAAGGGCAGACTAGATGGACCATGAGGTCTTTTTCTGCCGTCAGTCTTCTATGTTTCTACTACTACTACTACTACTACTACTACTACTACTACTACTATTATTATTATTATTATTATTATTATTATTATTATTATTATTTCAATGCAACACAGCAAACGGGATCAATATGCTGGATTTCGTATTTCATCACCAGTCGGGCGCTTCCCAAGCACCTAGGACTGCGTGGTGTAGCAGCAAATTATGTGTGCCGATCCCAGCAAAGCGGCCTTTTGCAATTGACAGGTGGAGATTTTGTCAATTCTGATGGCTTTCAAATGTGCGCTGAGATCCTTTGGCACTGCGCCCAGAGTGCTAAGTACCACTGGGACCACTTTCACTGGCTTATGCCAGAGTCGTTGCAGCTCGATTTTTAGATCTTTGTATTTCACTAATTTCTCTAGCTGCTTCTCCTCAATTCTGCTGTCTCCTGGGATTGTGATGTCGATGATCCATACTTGCTTTTTTCCCCACAATCAGGATGTCTGGCGTGGCATGCTTCAGAATCCGGTCAGTCTGAAGTCGGAAGTCCCACAGTAGTTTTGCTTGCTCGTTTTTGAACACTTTTTCGGGCTTATGATCCCACCAGTTCTTTGCAAGTGGTAGATGGTAGTTCTGGCGCAAGTTCCAGTGGATCATCTGTGCCACAGCATCGTGTCTATGCTTGTAGTCAGTCTGTGTGATCTTTTTGCAGCAGCTGAGTATGTGATCGATTCACAGAGTCTGCACTTAGGATCGTCTGTGGACTTTTCAATTCTGTTCCACTTGTAAGCCATGACCAGGTCTTTTCTTTATCCACTTTAACTTCAATCTTCTCCAAGAACTGGCCATGCAATGTTTATTATTATTATTATTATTATTATTATTATTATTATTATTATTATTATTATTTAGATTTGTTTAGATTCATCACTGTACAATTCTCTGGCATGGTGTATTTCTGCTGGTTATGTGATTGTTCATTTGAGTTTTGATTCTGTGGCTCACTTATTGGCAAATGCCCAGAATCAACAACATCCACCATGAGCCTTTTTATCCTAAGCAATGACCAAGCCAGTATAGACTTTGTTTTAGTTTGTTTCTCCATATTGCTAATGGGTTAGGTGCTCTTCTCTTCTTCTTCTTTTTTAAATAAAATTTATTTGTTTTTTTTCAAATATAACAAAAAAGACATACACAAAACATATACATACAACATTTGGGAAACAAAAGTTTCCCCACTTTTTTTTTGAATGTTCGATCAGAGAATTTTACTTCTTTCACATAGTATTAATTCTTTAATTCTATTATTTGACGTGATGCTTTGCTTGAATTTTTATTTATTTCTTTGCTGCTCTTTCCTTTAACCAGTCCTAAAATTTTGCCCATATTATATAATAATCTGAATCTTCCTTTCCCTCTAATTTTTTGGATAACCTGTCCATCTCCGCGCAGTCCAAATTTTTTTAATTACCATATTTTCTTCCGGTGCTTTATCCATTTTCCATTGTTGGGCATATGCTATCCTGGCAGCTGTTAATATGTGTATAACTAAGTATCTTACCTCTTTTTCCATTTTTTAAATTAAAAATACCCAATAAATACAATTCTGGGTTTTTTTTTCAAATTCTTCTTTTATTATTTCTTTTAACCAATCTGTTATTTTATTCCAGAATTTTTTTGCTTGTACACATGTCCACCATTGATGATAGAACGTGCCTCTTTCTTTTTTGCACTTCCAGCATAATGGGGAGGTTTTGGGGAACATTTTTGAAAGTCTTTCCGGTGGTAGGTGCCACCTGTAAAACATTTTTAATTGGTTTTGCTTGAACGCAGTCGATTTTGTCATCTGCCAATTATTAGTCCATAATTCTCTTCTTGTAACCCTAGAAAAGGACCCTTACGAGGTGCTACCAGCTGGACCAGCTGGACCAAGGTTTTTTTAAATGAGATATTACTCCTCCAGCATGATGGTGTAACAACAGCTTGTCCTCTCACAATACTTCTCCTAATATAGTTGATGGCAGGAGGTAGGATAAGGAAGGTGGGGGGAGCAGGCTAACTGCCTGTTGATGGCAGAAAGAGCTGTCATGATCTGTCAGTTGTAAAAGACCATCATACTTGGATCTGCGCGCATCATATGAAAATACATCACACAGTCCTAGATGCTTGGGAAGTGTTCGACCTGTGCTATTGTGATACGAAATCCAGCATATAAATCTGTTGTGGTTAGCTCTGGCCCAGCTCCTGCCCCAAGGACTGTGGATGTGGGGGAGACATCCACATGCCGCAGGCCTGTTTTGCTCCCGGTGGAATCTGCTGATTAAGGCTCCTCTGACCAAGAAGACATGAGTGACAGGGAGGAGGAGAGTGTGGCAGGCAGCTCAGAAGGAGATCAATTATCTAGCTCCTCCTTGGATTCAGAACAAGAGTTAATGATACAGCCACGCATGCGGAGAGCGATGCATAGGCAACAACAACTGAGAGATTATTAGCAAAGAAAATGAGGCCACCTGTGGTTGGGTGGGGCTGTGGTAATTAGTGAGGCTGCTATAAATAGTAGCCTGTGGGTTTGGCCATTGTGGAGGATTATCTGATCGTTGTGTTTCGGGACTGCTTTGCTGACTTTGACCTTTGTGTGCTGATTTTTCCCCGCTTTGAAACTAAACCAGAGCAAAGTGTGTTTCACTTTGTGAAAGAAGAAGGACTGTGAATTGCCTCACAGCTGCAAGCTAAGTATCACAGAACTGATAAGGGACTTGTACAAATTACCAGTTTGCTTGGAGACAAGTGCTGTTTGCTATACAAAAAGATCGCTTAGTTTATTTGAATTTTCGGTATAAAGAACATTGTTTTGAATTTTCAAACGTGTGTGTGTCTGAAATTGTATCTGTGCATTTTCGGGAGGATTCTACCAGAGAGCTCGACAGAACATAAATCTAATTTGCTGTGTGTTACTGTTTTTTTGTGATATTTATTTATTTAATTTATTTTATTTATTTATTAGATTTGTATGCCACCCCTCTCCATAGACTTGGGGCGGCTAACAACAATAATAAAACAGCATAATAATAATAATGATGATAATGATGTAAAAAATATATACAAGTTACCTGTATCAGAAAAGTCATGGGAACATAAAGAGCAAAAAGTTGTCTAAAATGAGAAAGTGAAGATCTTTTGAATACAGATGAATTGTCATTTGGAACACAAGCAGAGGTGGTATTCGGTCAGTTCAGACCAGATATTTAGCTCAGGAATAATGGAATAACAGAGTTGAAAGGGACTTTAGAGGTCTTCTAGTCCAACCCTCTGCTCTGGAGGGAAACCGAGGATGCCAAAATCTGAGTGAAGGGCCTGGGAAAGATGTCAGAACAAGAGAATAATGCTTAGAAGGGACTTTGTGTGTGTGTATCATTTCAGAGAAATGGCTGTCCAGTCTTTTCTTAAAAACTTCCAGTGATCAAGCACTCAGAAAGTCTGGAGACAAGTAGTTCCACTGGTTAATTGTTCCCATTGTTTGGAAGTTTCTCCTTAGTTTTAGGTTGTTATTGTTTATTTGACTTTTATGCCGCCCAATCCCGAAGGACTCAGGGCGGCTTACAAAATAATAATAATTATTATTATTATTATTTATTAGATTTGTATGCCACCCCTCTCCATAGACTCGGGGCGGCTCACAACACAATAAAACAGTTCATAACAAATCTAATAATTTGCAATTTAAAATATTTAAAAAACCCCATTATTAAGCAGGCATACGTACAAATATACCATACATAAATTGTATAGGCCCGGGGGAGATATCTCAGTTCCCCCATGCCTGACGACAAAGGTGGGTTTTGAGGAGTTTACGAAAGGCAAGGAGGGTGGGGGCAGTTCTAATCTCTGGGGAGAGCTGGTTCCAGAGAGTCGGGGCCGCCACAGAGAAGGCTCTTCCCCTGGGGCCTGCCAAATGACATTGTTTAGTTGATGGGTCCCGGAGAAGGTCCACTCTATGGGACCTAATCGGTCGCTGGGATTCGTGCAGCAGAAGGCGGTCTCGGAGATATTCTGGTCCAATGCCATGAAGAGTTTTATAGGTCATAACCAACACTTTGAATTGTGACCGGAAATTGATCGGCAGCCAATGCAGACTGCGGAGTGTTGGTGTAACATGGGCATACCTAGAGAATCCCATGACTGCTCTCGCAGCTGCATTCTGCACGATCTGAAGTTTCCGAACACTTTTCAAAGGTAGCCCCATGTAGAGAGCATTACAGTAGTCGAATCTCGAGGTGATGAGGGCATGATAATATAAAACAATACAAAAAGATACAAACAATAAAAAGAAGTCGGATATAATATTGAAAACATATTTAATGTTTTGCTCAAACATTTAACATATTTAATGCTTTGCTCAATTTCCATGTATTGCTTCTTGTTTTTCCTTCTGCTTCTTTGGAAAATATATTGTCCCCCACTTCTTTGTGGCTGCCTTTCAAAAGCCTGTCTTGTGATCTGCCTATCACACTCTTGGGCAAAGCATGTGAGCCATTTCCTCCTTTCAGTGGTCCATGAAAGTACGTCTATAGTATATACTGCAGATTCAGATTATAAACTCAAAAGAATGTGAACAACATTTTTATGGAATTATGGATACGTTGAGGCTAGGAGCGACAAAGGGTGGCTGGAAGGGGAGGGGCCAGCTGAGGTGCTTGACATGAGTGATGGCGAGTTGGCCATGCCCACCCAGTCACATGCCCACCCACCCATGACTACCCAGTCACATGACTACTCAGTCACATGGCCACCCAGCCATGTCCATCAAGCCATGCCCAAAATTTTGAATTCCACCACTGACAACATGCCAGATATCACAGGTGTCAAAAAAAAGTGTTCTTTCTTTCTTTCTTTCTTTCTTTCTTTCTTTCTTTCTTTCTTTCTTTCTTTTTTGTTTATTTGTTCATTTGTTCATTTGTTCATTTGTTCATTTGTTCATTCGTTCATTCGTTCATTCATTCGTTTGTTTGTTATTTATTTATTTATTTATTTATTTATTTATTTATTTATTTATTTATTTATTTATTTATTTATTCTTCTATGCCACTCTACTCCACCGGCTCAGGGCTGCATACAAAATAATGAATACAATGCAAAGTGTATAAGAAATCTAATATTAAAAAACTAAAAAATATTAATTTAGTTTACCTAAACACAGTGATAGGCTCCTATGGGTACGGTCAAGTAAGCAGTACCGGTAGCAAAATTTTGAATTTTTTTTTCTTTTTTCCCTTTCTGGGCTCTGGGTATCTTTTTCCTATCGCAGTAAATGAGGTTGAATGTGTGTAATTTTAGAAGAGCTGTGCGTGTGAGTGTGTATATGCACTTTATATAGTAGATAATCAGGGGTGGGCTACTGCCCAGACGGGGGGGGGGGCGGAAGCACAGTGGGGTAACGAAAATGGAGCTCCAGCCCAGAGCACCCAATTTGCACTGAAAGATGTTGAAACAAAATGCATAAGCCACGCCCACAATGTGGTAGTAAAATTTTTGGTAACCCATCACTGCCTAAACACAATTATCCACATTCATCCACTTGGGTTTAGCCACTCTTAACATCAGCCGGAGTTCGCTCTCAACACTCACGGCCCCCCATGCCTTGCAAAAGGCCAGGAGGGAGGGGGCAGCATGTACCTCTGGAGGGAGTTCATTCTAAAGGACCGGGGCCACCACATAGAAGGCTCTTCCTCGAGGTCCTGCCAGATGACATTGCCTGGCCGACGGGACCTGGAAAACACCAACCCTGTGGGACCTGACCGGCTGCTGGGATACAGGAGGCAGAAGACTGTCCCGATGCAATGCAAATATATTGCTATTGCTGCACCAGGAGACGCCTGTTTTGGTCCACCAATGGCTTGCGGAGTCGGCCAGTGAGGAGTCTGTGGAGGAACATGGGCCAGGCCTGGAATCTTGAGAAAGCTCTATGTCAGAAGCAGAGATGGTTCTCAGGCCACCTGGGAGGTCGTGCTGACTCCAGAGCCTCCAGATGAGGGTGGGCTCCAACTTACCTCGCTGCCAGTTCCCTCCCTCCTGCACCGCATTATTATTTCCCAGAGTCTAGGACAGAGATGGCAAACTTATGGCATGCGTGCCAAAGGTGGCAAGTGGAACCATATCTGCTGGCACGCGAGCTGTTGCTCTAGCTCAGTTCCAATGTGCATGTGTGTGTCGGTCAGCTGATTTTCAGCTCACACAGAGGCTCTGGGAGACCGTTTTCAGCTTCCGGAGGGTCTCCAGAGGGACGGGGGAGGGCTTTTTTTACCCTCCTCCAGCTCTAGGGAAGCTACTGGAGCCTGGGGAGGGTGAAAAACGGGCCTACTGGGCCCACCAGAAGTTGGGGAACCAGCTGTTTCTGGCCTCCACGGGAGCGGGGGAGGCTGTTTTCACCCTCCCCAGGCATTGAATTATGGGTGTGGGCAATCGCGCATGCATGTCCAAAGATACTTCACCAGAAGAGCCCTTCACTCCTCCACTCGAAACAGAATACCCTACGAAAGCAGATTATCAATCCTAGGTCTAGAAAGCTTAGAACTACGTCGCCTAAAGCACGATCTAAGTATTGCCCACAAGATCATATGCTGCCACGTTCTACCTGTCAATGACTACTTCAGCTTCAATCGCAACAACACAAGAGCACGCAACAGATTCAAAATTAATATTAACCGCTCCAAGCTTGACTGTAAAAAATATGACTTCAGCAACCGAGTTGTCGAAGCGTGGAACTCATTACCTGACTCAGTAGTGTCAACCCCTAACCCCCAACATTTTTCCCTTAGACTATCCACGATTGACTTCTCCAGGTTCCTTAGAGGTCAGTAAGGGGTGTGCGTAAGTGCACCAGTGTGCCTTCCGTCCCCTGTCCAATTGTCTCTCCTTATCTCATTTTTCTTCCTTTCAAATATGTTCACCACTATTTTCTAGGAAAATAATCAAATGCTTGCTGGGGGTTTTTTGCTGTGAAAATCCTGTGGTCAGGACAGGACAACAACATCATGTGTTGAAAGAATGTAGAGTGAATGGAACGATTGTTTTTTATGGTATCTGGGGGGGTTTCTAGATTTTTAATTAGTTAATTGGATTAAGATATTGTGCATTGTATATTTTATATGTTGTGAACCGTCCCGAGTCCTCGTAGAGGAGTGGCATAGAAATCCAATTAATAATAATATCATGAACTAATCTATTCCATATCATTTTGTTTCAGGAGTGCTTCTGGATATACAGAAATTCTTCAATCTTACAGACCAGACAGCGGGCGTGTTACACACTGGTAAAACAATTCTCTCTTCCAAAATTGACAACCTTTCTTAATTTTTTACTTAAGTCGGTACATATATTCTGAAAGTAAATTACTTACTATTGTGCTTTTAATTTGCAAAATAATGGAGAAAACGAACAGGGCAGATGTGGGTTCCTCCTGGTTTGGACCGGTTCTATAGAACCGGTAATAGCATGGCGGCCTGGGTCACTGGAACTGGTGGTGCCTCAGGCCTGCCATGCCTCCAAACTGGTTCTTTTGGCAGTGCCATAGGTGCCACCCAGTGATGGGCGTACAGTTAGGTACGCAGAACGCGTAGATTTTTTTTCTTTTTTTCCCTTCTGAGCTCTGGGTATGTTTTTCCTATTGCAGTAAATGAGGTTGTATATGTGTAATTTTAGAAGAGCTGTGCATGCGTGTGTGTGTGTGTACATACACATACAGTTTATATAGTAGATAATGTATATTTTTGTGTGCCTGTTGTAATATGTATGTACACATATGGCATATATATACATAGAATTAAATAGTATATTTAGGATGTTCAGTAATAGTAAATAGATGGGGAAATTGTATCTCTTTGAGGCGAGGAGAGGCCAGGCACCCTAACCATGTGACTGATGTCAAGTTGGCCACCTTTAAGCCAGTCACATGATCTTTAAGCCACCCCGTCACATGATTGTCAAGGCACTCCCACCTGGTCACATGGCTGGCAATCCACACCACAAAATAAGCCACGCCCACAATGTGGTAGTCAAATATTTTTTGCAGCCTTCCACCGGTGCCGCCATCTTGTTTTTTTGCTCTGTGCGTGCAGAGAAGCTTTGTTTCAGAATTGTACATGCGCAAAGTGCATGCGCACCTGTGCATCATTTCACTGACTAAACTGACAGTTAAGAAAACCAGAACCCACCCCTGAAACAGGGACACTTAAATGTAGGGGCAATGGAAGCCAATATAACACAATAGTTAGAACAGATTTTGCTAGCTGGTCTTCTAGAGCAGTGTTTTTCAACCAGTGTGCCGCGAGACATGGTCAGGTGTGCCGCGAAGAAGGAAGCTCAGGTTCCGGTCTCACAACTTTTTGCTGAGAGAGAGAGAGAGAAAGAAAGAAAGCAAGAGAGAGAAAGAGAGAGCAAGAAAGCAAGAGAGAGAGAAAGAGTGAGAGAGAGAGAGAGAAAGCAAGAGAGAGAAAGAAAAGAGAGAAAGAGAGAGAAAACAAGAGTGAGAGAGAAAGAAAGAAAGCAAGAGAGACAGAGAGAAAGAGCGAGAAAGAAAGCAAGAGAGAAAGAAAGCAAGAGAGAAAAAAAGAGAGGAAGGGAGAGAGAGAAATGAGCAAAAGGGAGGAAAAAAGAGAAATGAGAAAATGATTGAGACAGAGAATGAGAGGAAAGAGAGAGAAACAAAAGAGAGAGAGAGAAGTGACTCTTGATTTAAAGCATATGGTAAAAAGCACCCAAAGAATAAGAGAGAAAACCCCCCCAGCCCTAACCTGTTTATGGAAATGGTTCAAGAGTGTGTATATATACACACACACAAGGGGGGAGGAGACAGGGATGGAAAAAGAGAGGAGAGTGTCTTAGGGTGTCATTTTGTGTCATTTTGGTTGGTAGTGTGCCCCAGGATTTTGTAAATGTAAAAAATGTGCCATGGGTCAAAAAAGGTTGAAAATCACTGTTCTAGAGGTATTAGAATGATAAAGCCCAGAATTCATGGCTTTTCTGCATTGGACTTCTGGGAGTTAAATTTTCAACCCATTTGTAAGATACGTTTTGATCACCACGATATGAAAAAGAAGTTGAAACTCTAAATAAATAAATAAGAAGGATATCTGCCACTACCACATCTACTCTGTATAGGTTTGTTTTAGGAATATTACAAATAATTCCTTAGCATGCTAACAATGACTCTCCTTTATTTTCATGGCAGTTTTCATTCTCTGTTTCTTATTCTCGTCTCCTGTTTTTGGGTACCTTGGGGACCGATACAATCAGAAAATAATCCTCAGCATTGGCATATGCTTCTGGTCAACGGTTACCTTTTGTAGCTCCTTCATCCCTGCTTCGGTAAGAGAGATTATTTGCTTTGGGGTATTTTTCTCTGCTCCATTCTGGATCAACTCTTTGTCCTAGGGCCAATCTGTTTAAATATTTAGAGAGCATAGCGGGCATGTTTCAAGGTCAGCAATACGATGGCTGAAAACTCTTACCACACTGCCAAATTCTATGTAGGAACACAACACCCCATTGAAGTTTTCAATGTCTTCACCTAAGATTTCCAATATCTTGCGAGGTGTATTGATGATAATCATTTGTTAAATTTCTATTCTGTCTTCCCTGCAGAAATCAAGATGCCATGCATCATGCCCCCCCCAATTTAATTAAGTAATTAAAATGGGATTTGAAATACACAGTGACTTTATTGGAAGAAGCATTCAAGTAGCAAAATAAATCCAGTCCTTCCTTGTCCTTGTTTCTCGGTCCTGTCACTTTTGCATATGTTTATCCATAAGTCCATTTTCTTTTATTTACACACAAATCCATTAATTATATAATGGAATTAGCCATGTAAATAGTATATAATGTATATTCTAAAAACTGTTGGGTCTTAAAGGCTGCATTTCTAAGGATATTTTCTTGTTTTGAATTTTCAAAGGTATAATCTTTCCATTTATTTATAAATATAGATTGGATTCTCACATTGCATCAACTTTTCTAATGCCGCGACCCCTGAATACTGTTCCTCATGTTGTGGTGACCCCCAACCATAAGTCTAGCACCAATTCTCCCAGCAGTGTTTTAAGCTGATTGGCAGGAAGGTCAGAGGGACACCCCCACTGTAAACATCTGATTGGTCGGATTGTAAAAATATGTTCCAAGGTGCCGGAGTAGAAGTTTTAGTTCCTAACACCATGGGAAGTTTGTCTTTTCTCATGGTCTTAAGTGACCCCTGTGAAATGGTCATTTGACTCCCAAAGAGGTCCCGACCCCCGGGTTGTGAACCACTGCATTAGGCCATTGATTGTATCAGATATAATAGCTGGATCTTAAGTACTGCTTTAAGTTTTCATAACATCTAGTGGTGCTAGGAATGGTTTGTGTATTTAATATCTAAATCTCTTTTATATTCTGATGTTAATTTGCTAATAATTTTACATTGTGTTTTTTAAATAATGCATTATTGCATGTGTCGCTAGAAATAAAACATATTTCTGGTTTAAAATATTCAGATTAGAAGTAGGAAGGGACTTATGCATTTCTAACAAACAGCAACTGTTTCAAATCATGTTAACAACCTCAGTTTTAGATCAAAATAGTAGGACAAGCCCAAATTATATGAGTACAGTGTTCCCTTGATTTTCGCTGGTTCGAACTTCGCGGAACGTCTATACCACGGTTTTTCAAAAATATTAATTAAAAAATACTTTGCGGTTTTTCCCTCTGCACCATGGTTTTTCCCACCCGATGATGTCATATGTCATTGCCAAACTTTTGTCTGCCTTTAAAAAACATTTTTTAATAAACTTTAATAAATAAACATGGTGAGTAATAATCTAAATGGTTGCTAAGGGAACGGGAAATTGTAATTTAGGGATTTAAAGTGTTAAGGGAAGGCTTGGGATACTGGTCATAGCCAAAAATAGTGTATTTACTTCCGCATCTCTACTTCGCGGAAATTCGACTTTCGCGGGTGGTCTCGGAACGCATCCGCCGCGAAAATCGAGGGAACACTGTATTTAGTGTTCCACCTTTTCAATAGCTTTTTAAAGCAACATGGTAGTGATAATAAGCTTTTAGTAAATGTTTTCCAAAGTGTCCGACATATATAAATGTATTTCTTTTTATACTGACCATACTTTATGATTAATAATTTCACAACAAAAAGCTGCAGAACAATAATTCATGCTCATTATTCAAAATATTGCCTAATTTTAATCTCTTCTCTCCCCCCCCCAACTTTTTAGAAACAACCAATTATTTTTCAGCCTGGGGACCGTAATTTCTAAGTGATCGGCCAACATTTTTGGCTCAATTTTCCAAGGATACAAGAATTGAAAGCCAAATTTTACTACTTAACCTCTCCCCTTTTTCCCAGGAAAAGTTAGTCTAATAGATGCAAAATTATATGGATTTTTGTGGAATCTTCCTCACGCCTATTAACCAGAGGTTAATATAGAACCATGCTTGAATGGAATAGGGAAGGAATATATAGAGAATAGATACCAATCAGTGTCCATAAGAAAATGATTGCAATTAAAGTTTTTTAAAAATTAACTAATTAACTATGGCGGGACCCGGGGTAAGAGCCTTCTCTGTGGTGGCCCCGGCCCTCTGGAAGCAACTCCCCCCAGAGATTAGAATAGCCCCCACCCTGCTTGCCTTTCGTAAGCTCCTTAAAACCCACCTCTGCCATCAGGCATGGGGGAACTGAGATACTCTTTCCCCCTAGGCTGCTACAATTTATGCATGGTATGTTTGTATGTATGACTGGTTTTTATAATAAGGGTTTTTAGCTGTTTTAGTATTGGATTGTCACATGTTGTTTTTACCACTGTTGTTAGCTGCCCCGAGTCTACGGAGAGGGGCGGCATACAAATCCAATAAAATAATAATAATAATAATAATAATAATAATAATAATAATAATAATAATATTGGTGGGCGTGACTGAATGTGTCCTTTCCAAATCCTCATCTAGATGCCCTGGCTGTTTTTTATTTCACGGGGACTGGTGGGTGCTGGTACCTCCAGTTTCTCCACCATAGCACCCACCATCGTTGCTGACTTGTTTGAGAAAGACTATCGGACATGGATGTTGTCAGTCTTCTACATCTTCATACCTGTTGGAAGGTAGGTCTAACCCAGTGATGGCGAACCTTTTTTCCCTTGGGTGCCAAAAGAGTGTATGTGCCTGCTATAGTGCATGCATGAGTGCCCACACCCATAATTCAATGCCTAGGGAGGGTGAAAACTGTCAGAAATTAAAAATCCCTAGGTAATATCATAAAATGCAGAAAGTAGGCCTCAGGTAAGAATGCTGAGTCATTCAGAGGCAGTTGAGCATGCAGCAACCTAGCAATTATGTGAAAAGTATTTAACTAGGCAAGAGCTCCCTGTTCTTTCTCTCTGTCTGTTCGCTGTTAGCTGTGTGCTGTCGCTGTACATGGAAGTATGCTTTGAAGAAGATGTAACACTGTAAAAAGTTGGTTCCTGTGAGTTATTGAATTAAGATAGTTGTAGCAAGGTACCAGTAAGATACTAGCTTATTGTATGTATAGTATAGACAGTAGTAGTAGTAGTAGTAGTAGTATAAACAAGTAAATATATTTTTGCACAACTTCCTACTGCTGCTGTGTTTCATTGAAGACTTCAACTCTATTTCTACTGGTCTGTGGCTGGGTGGCTGGTTGGGTTGGTGGACTGGCTGGACTGGTTTGCTGCTTGGGCACAAACAGGCTAGTTTCAGCAAATTCAAGCTCTGATTTCCCCGCTTCCCCTGCCCCCCAGAGGCTCTCTGGAGGCCGGAAATGGCCTGTTTCCCAATTTCTGGTGGGCCCAGTAGGCTTGTGTTTTGCCCTCCCCAGGCTCCAAAGGCTTCCCTCCCCCTGGAGGCTCTCTAGAACAGTGATTTTCAACCTTTTTTGAGCCGCGGCCCATTTCTTATATTTACAAAATCCTGGGGCACTCCACCAACCAAAATGACCCAAAATGACACTAACACAGTACATTATATGCATATAGTGAATAATATACACCATCAGGATAGACATAACCAGCCGAGGCTGAGGCTTCATCTAGTGGTGGCAATATTTACCTCCAGTCCTGACCAGGATTAGAAATTGGGACTATGGGGAGGAATAGCAGCTTCAACTACTTGCCATGGCCACACAATAATAAGTGTGTGGCAGCCCAAGTTGGGACCTTCCTGGGTGTGGATGAGAGGCAGCCTGCTATTGGTTCATTGCTAGTGGTCGGGATAAATCCTAGAAGGTGATTGGTCAGTGAGCATTCCCTGTGCCTCCACTCTTCCTGTCGCTGATAGCTGGAGGGATTGTGAAGGGAATGTTTATGTTCAAATGCAGGAGGCTGGCGGCGGGCCGGATAAATGGCGTCCGCGGGCTGTATCCGGCACGCGGGCCATAGTTTGGGGACCCATGTTTAATTTCCCCATGGCACACCTGACCATGTCTCATGGCACACTAGTGTGCTGCGGCACACTGGTTGAAAAACACTGCTCTAGAAGACAAAAATGCCCTCCCAGAGCCTCTGTGTGAGCCAAAAATCAGCTGGCCAAAACATGCATGCACGTTGGAGCTGAGCTAGGGCAATGGCTCATGTGCCAGCAGATATAGCTCTGTGTGTCACCTGTGACACCTGTACCATAGGTGCGCCATCCCTGGTCTAACCATTTCTTTATTGACCATTCAAAGTTACAATAGCACTGAATCCCCCCCCCCCCATACTTTACAACCATTGCAGCATCTCCATGGTCATGGAATCAAAATTTGGATGCTTGCAGCTAGTTCGTATTTGATGATGGTTGTGCTATCATGTGATCACATTTTGTGTCTGTCTGACAAAGTGGGGGGAAAAGTGGGGCAGCCAGGGTCACTTAATGGCCATGTTACTAACTGAACCATTGCAGTGATTCAACTGTGATAACGTGGGGCAAAATTCACTTGTGTACTTATTGGATTTGTATGCCACCCCTCTCTGACGACTCGTGGCGGCTCACAACATATCAAAATGTACAAAACAGTATGCATCTCAAAAAATCCAATCAATGTGACTAAAAGAACTTAAAAACTCCAATATAGTTTTTAAAAAACATTAATCACCATTCACTCCATAAATACACCAAAACACTCATTGGTCAGGGGGCTAGGGTTTAATTGCCCCAAGTCTGGCGGCATAAATAGGTCTTTAAACTTTTTTGGAAGGCGAGGAGGGTTGGGGCAGTGTGAATCGCCAGGGGGAAGTTGGTTATGACCTATAAAGCTCTTCATGGCATCAGACCAGAATATCTCCGGGACCACCTTCTGCCGCCCAAAACCCAGCGACCGATTAGGTCCCACAGAGTCGGCCTTCTCCGGGTCCCATCAACTAAACAATGTCATTTGGCGGGGCCCAGGGGAAGAGCCTTCTCTGTGGCGGCCCTGACCCTCTGGAACCAGCTCTCCCCTGAGATTAGAAGTGCCTCCACCCTCCTGGCCTTTCGTAAGCTCCTTAAAACCCACCTCTGCCATCAGGCATGGGGGAACTGAGATAACTTTCTCAGGCCTATTATTATTATTATTTATTAGATTTGTATGCCGCCCCTCTCCGAAGACTCGGGGCGGCTCACAACAATAATAAAAACAATATTATAGTAGAACAAATCTAATATTAAAAACATATAAAACCCTATCATTATACTATACTGTACTGTTTATGTATGGTATGTTGTGTGTATGTTTTCTTAAATTATGGGTTTTTAGTCTTAATTATTAGATTTGTATTGCACATTGTTTTTCTATTACTGTTGTGAGCTGCCCCGAGTCTACGGAGAGGGGCGGCATACAAATTTAATAAATAAAATAAATCAATTCGAGAGGGCCGGGGTCCCCACAGAGAAGGCTCTTCCCCTGGGCCCTGCCAAATGACATTGTCTGGTTGACGGGACCCTGAGGAGGCCGACTCTGTGGGACCTGACCAGGTGCTGGGATTCGTGTGGCAGAAGGCGGTCTCAGAGGTAATCTGGCCCGATGCCATGTAGGGCTTTGTAGGTCATAACCAACATTTTGAATTGTGTCCGGAAACTAATCGGCAGCCAGTGCAGTCCGTGGAGTGATGGTGAACTATGGGTATGCCTTGGAAGGCTCATAACTGTTTACGCGGCTGCATTTTGGATGATTTGAAGTTCCCGAACACTCTTCAGAGGTAGTCCCATGTAGAGAGCAACTCTATCTTACTTAACAGCAGAAATATTGGGCTCAATTGTGACTATAAGGCAAGAACTTACCCATTCATATCAGTTTGGAGTTAAAATAATTTCTAGCTCCCTCCAAAACGTAGCATGTCGAATAAAGGGTTGAAATAATGGGAAGGAGGGTGCCTGCGCAATGCAGGAGGTTGAACTCTGTGGCTTTAAGGACCTCTTTCAACTTGGATTT
Organism: Erythrolamprus reginae; assembly: GCF_031021105.1. Taxonomy (NCBI): domain Eukaryota; kingdom Metazoa; phylum Chordata; class Lepidosauria; order Squamata; family Dipsadidae; genus Erythrolamprus; species Erythrolamprus reginae. The sequence goes on from NC_091950.1 coordinate 405,320,523, forward strand.
TTTACTCTCTTGCAGCGGACTCGGTTATATCTTGTCATCTGGAGTGACACGTGCAAGTGGTTTTTGGGGCTGGGGCTTCAGGGTGAGTCTTGGCTGTTCAGGTCAATCTTTAAGAGAATCCTCCTGGATTAAAATGGTGGGGTTACGATAATCTGTTAGTTGTGTAACTTCTACCTTCTCTTTCAGCTGGTTTTAAGAAAACATTGAAAAAGAAATAATATAAAAAATATTATAATATAAAAAATGTGTTCTATGAGTTCTACAATGTTAGATTTTTGTCTATGCGTGTGAGTTCTTCCTCCTTCTCTCGCTCATCTCTCATCTCTCATGTATCTATTTATCTATTTATCTGTCACCCATCCATCCATCCATCATCTATCATCTATCATCTATGTCTATCTGTGTGTCTGTGTGTCTGTCTGTCTGTCTATCTGCCTGCCTGCCTACCTACCTGCTTACCTACCTACTCTATCTATCTATCTATCTATCTATCTATCTATCTATCTATCTATCTATCTATCTATCTATCTACCTATCTACCTATCTACCTATCTACCTATCTACCTATCTACCTACCTGCTTACCTGCCTGCCTACTCTATCTATCTATCTATCTATCTATCTATCTATCTATCTATCTACCTACCTACCTATCTCTGTCTCTCTGTCATTCATCTATGTGTACCTATGTGTCTGTCTATATCTGTCTCTATCATCTACATGTCTCTATCTGTCTGTGTGTCTGTATGTATGTATTGTCTATCTATAATCCATCTTTCTCTCTCTCTTTCTTTCTTTCTTTCTTTCTTTCTATCTATCTATCTATCTATCTAACTATCCATCCATCCATCTATTATTCATCCATCCATCTATCTATCTATCCATCTCGGGGCTGTCACAAAGAAGAGGGAGTCAACCTATTCTCCAAAGCACCTGAGGGCAGGACAAGAAGCTATGGGTGGAAACTAATCAAGGAGAAAAGCAACTTAAAACTAAGGAGAAATTTCATGACAGTTAGAACAATTAATCAGTGGAACAGCTTGTCTGCGAAGTTGTGATTGCTCCAACACTGGAAGTTTTTAAGAAGATGTTAGATAGCCATTTGTCTGAACCGGTGTAGGGTTTCCTGTATTGGAAGACCTCCAAGGTCCCTTCCAACTGTTATGTTATATTTTTAAAAAACTAGTTTTTTATTGTGTTTTCTTTTTAAAAGTGGAAAATTAATTTAAAAATATTTTTTTTTTAAGTGAAAAACAAGAAATACTACTCCTTCAGTTTCTTGTAATCGTCCTCGTTAATATTCCTGTTGCTTGTGTCTCCGTAGGTTACTCCTTTTATAGGAATTGCAGGCATGATTCTCCTAATTATTTTAGTCCCTAAACCAAAGAACAAGACACTCACCACTGGCAAGGGTACCAGAAAGTCAACCTGGTTCAAAGACATTTCTTCTCTATGCAAAAAGTAAGGGTATTTCTTTTCCTGTTCTTGCATAATAGCCCTTAAGATTTCTAGCCATTATATTATTGTTCATTGCAGTTCTCATGGCCCCATTGCTTACAGTTTTGTTTCCTCCTATATAGTAGAACATGCATGTATGGGAATCACTAAATTTATTTATTTTTATTTATAGAATAGAATAGAATAGAATTTTTATTGGCCAAGTGTGATTGGACACACAAGGAATTTGTCTTGATGCATATGCTCTCAGCGTACATAAAATAAAATATACATTTGTCAAGAATCATGTGATACAACACTTAATGATTGTCATAGGGGTCAAATAAGCAATGAAGAAGCAATATTAATAAAAATCTTAGGATACAAGCAACAAGTTACAGTCATACAGTCAACATGGGAGGAAATGGGTGAAAGGAATGATGAGAAAAACTAGTAGAATAGAAGTGCAGATTTAGTAGAAAGTCTGACAGTGTTGAGAGAATTATTTGTTTAGTAGAGTGATGGCGTTCGGGAAAAAACTGTTCTTGTGTCTAGTTGTCTTGGTGTGCAGTGCTCTGTAGCGATGTTTTGAGGGTAGGAGTTGAAACAATTTGTGTCCAGGATGTGAGGGGTCAGTAAATATTTTCCCCACCCTCTTTTTGACTCATGCAGTATACAGGTCCTCAATGGAAGGCAGGTTGGCAGCAACTGTTTTTTCTGCAGTTCTGATTATCCTCTGAAGTCTGTGCCGATCCTGTTGGGTTGCAGCACCAAACCAGACAGTTATAGAGGTGCAGATGACAGACTCAATGATTCCTCTGTAGAACTGTATCAGCAGCTCCTTGGGCAGTTTGAGCTTCCTGAGCTGGCGCAGAAAGAACATTCTTTGTTGTGCTTTTTTGATGATGTTTTTGATGTTAGGTGACCATTTTAGGTCTTGAGATATGATAGAACCTAGAAATTTGTTTGTTTTGTCAAGTATGCATTGGTGGTATACAAAGATATAATAATATTCATATACATGATACTAGTAAAAAAGAAATATTAAAACAGGAGATGGAAGGCACTCTAGTACACTTATGCACACCCCTTACTGACGTCTTAGGAATCAGGAGAGGTCAACTGTAGATAGACAAAGGGTAAAGTTTTGGAGGTTAGGTCATGACAATACAGAGTCTGATAGTGAGTTCCATGCATCAACTACTCGGTTACTAAAGTCGTATTTCCTGCAGTCGAGTTTACAGTGATTTACATTAAGCTTGTATCTGTTGTGTGCTTGGGTGTTGTTGGGGTTGAAGCTGAAATAGTCATTGACAGGAAGGACATTGTAGCAGATGATTTTATGGGCTCTGCTTAGGTCATGTTTAAGGTAATGTAGTTCTAAGCTTTCTAAACCTAGGGTTGTAAATCTAGTTGTGTAGGGTGTTCTGTTGCGAGTGGAGAATTGGAGGGCTCTTCTGGTAAAGTATCTCTGGATATTTTCTAGAGTATTTATGTCCGAAATGCGATATGGGTTCCAGACAGATGAGCTGTATTCAAGGATTGGTCTGGTGAAAGTTTTGTATGCTTTGGTTAATAGTATGAGATTACTGGAGCAGAAGTTACGTAGGATTAAGTTAACAACTCTTGATTAAAGCACCACAAATCTGTCATTTCAACAGTAGGGCCAGTAAACATTTGCAGACACTAGAGGGGGATGTTGGCTTGTAGAAATCTTTTTTATTTTTCCTTGTAAGCATGCTTTATCCTGCAAGTAAATCTTTAGACCCCTTTTTTTCAATTGGGGTCTTCCAGGTTTGTTAGGGTTGCAAATCTCTGGGTTCTTAACCAGCAAGGCAATAGTTCAATCTGAAAAAAAAGCAACCCAATACTCTGGAAAAGGTAAACCTATTGTCATAATTCTGTTATAGTGCTTTAAATTTACAGTGTTTGTTCTGCAGCTTCGCAAATATTTAATGTCTGAAATTCGTATCATCAGTAAGTCTGTATTCAAAATGCTCTTACTGAATCTATCCATGGAGCACGCTTCAGATGATGGTTAATTTAACTAATTTTTCTGACCTTGCACTATTTATCAGATGATAATTTAATGCAGCAGCTTCAGGGACTTCAAAATGTCATGTCCATCACGATGCCATTATGCAAAGTACACAATTTGGTACTTGTGTCCCAATGTGTTGCACAAATATGTATGTAAGTCACATCACGACGTTGTGACGCATCAGTTGTTTCCCTATGTCTTTCCTAGCCTCATAATAGGCTGAGTTTACACAGCACACATTACCCTACAGAAGCCAAGCAAGATTGAATCTAACCAAGCCTAACATAAAGGGTGCTTTAAGTGACTGAACAAAATGTGTTCTGTGAACACAGCCATATTCTACAATTTACTCTTTTATAAAAGCTATATCATCTGCTTCTAAACCCCCCCCCCCCATCAAAAGGTGGCTAGCAGACATATTGGGATAAAAATTGTCTCTGCTAAAATATATTTGCAAACGCAGGTCCTATATTTAAATACAGTGGTACCTCTACTTAAAAACTTAATTCATTCTATGACCAGATTCGTAGGTAGAAAAGTTTGTAAGAAGAACCAATTTTTCCCATAGGAATCAATATAAAAGCAAATAATGTGTGCGATTGGGGAAACCACAGGGAGTGTGGAGGACCTGTTTCCTCCCAGGAGATTCCTAGAGATGCCCCACAAAGGCTTCTCCCTGCCTTTTTTGGCTCTGTTTCCTCCCAGGAGATTCCTAGAGAGGCCCCACAAAGGCTTCTCCCCACCTTTTCCAGCCCTATTTCCTCCCAGGAGATTCCTAGAGAGGCCCTACGGAGGCTTCCCCCTGCATTTTCCGGTTACAGTTTCAGAGGCTCGGGTTTGTATTGAAAAATGGTTCTTGAGAAGAGGCAAAAAAAATCTTGAACACCCGGTTCTTATCTAGAAAATCTCTTAAGTAGAGGCGTTCTTAGGTAGAGGTACCACTGTATTTAAATAGTAATATATTTCACAATTTTCTGGGTCATAATCCTCCTACATCTTGACCACAGAACTTGGTACCTCTTCTTTCTCCATCACTTCTTGAGTCATGCCAACCTTTCTTTGTCTCACAGCTGGAGCTTTATAGGATCCTCGCTGGGTGTAACTTGCATGGGTTTCATCACTGGCGCTCTGGGTTTCTGGATTCCTGTGTTCCTTTACAGAGCTGAAGTTGTTTTGGGTATTATACAACCATGCAGCAAAGAACCATGTGACAGCCACAATAGGTAAGGCAAAGACTTGTGTAAAACGCTTACTTATTTGATTGTTATCCTGTTTTTATTTGGGGCCAACAAGATGGCACACATATATGTGTGTAAGTGATGTACCGGTGCCTGGAGGCTGTTGGGGCCTGGATGGGTGTCAACAGACTCAAACTCAACCCTGATAAGATGGAGTGGCTGTGGGCTTTGCCTCCCAAGGACAATTCCATCTGTCCATCCATCACCCTGGGGGGGGGGGAGTCATTGGCCCCCTCAGAGAGGGTCCGCAACTTGGGCATCGTCCTCGATCCACAGCTCACATTAGAGAAACACCTTTCAGCTGTGGCGAGGGGGGCATTTGCACAGGTTCGCCTGGTGCACCAGTTGTGGCCCTATTTGGACTGGGAGTCACTGCTCACAGTCACTCATGCCCTCATCACCTCGAGGCTCGACTACTGTAACTCTCTCTACATGGGGCTACCTTTGAAAAGTGTTCGGAAACTTCAGATCATGCAGAATGCAGCTGCGAGAGCAATCATGGGCTTCCCCAAATATGCCCATGTTACACCAACACTCCGCAGTCTGCATTGGTTGCCGATCAGTTTCCGGTCACAATTCAAAGTGTTGGTTATGACCTATAAAGCCCTTCATGGCACCGGATCAGATTATCGCAGGGATGGCCTTCTGCTGCACAAATCCCACGGACCGGTCAGGTCTCACAGAGTTGGCCTTCTCCGGGTCCCGTCGATTAAACAATGTCGTCTGGTGAGACCCAGGGAAAGAGCCTTCTATGTAGCGGCCCCAGCCCTCTGGAACCAACTCTCCCCAGAGATTAGAATTGCCCCCACCCTCCTCGCCTTTCGTAAGCTTCTTAAAACCCACCTCTGCCGTCAGGCATGGGGGAACTGAGATTTCCCCCTAGGCCTTTACAATTTATGCATGGTATGTTTGTATGTATGTTTGGTTTTATAATAAGGGTTTTTTAGTTGTTTTAGTATTGGATTGTTACATGCTGTTTTTTATCACTGTTGTTAACCGCCCCGAGTCTATGGAGAGGGGCGGCATACAAATCCAATAAATAAATAAATAAAATAAATATGATGTCCCCTCTTCTTGTTCCCCCATAACAGCACCTTGTGAGGTGAGGTGAGGTGAGTTGGGTTGGAAGAGGAGGAGTAGCTCAAAGTTACACAGATGGTTGTTATGCCTAAGCAGGGCTGGGTTGGGAAAGGATACCCTAGAATTCACAGTCTCTCAGTTTCCAGCCCAGCCTTTAGCCACCACACCACATCTTGGAAAAACCTTGAAAAGCAAATGGAGATTATAGGAGATTCCTGAAAAGATCTGTGAGATTTCTTTAGTTCTGCTCGCTCTTTGGACTGATAGAAAAAGTCCTAAGCATAGCAAGGACGTCAAAAGAAAGCAGACTTGGTGGCAAAGGTCCAAGTGAGGAGAATACGACAAGGCAAGAAACAGGACCTTGGATAGCTCCGGATACATTTTGGCAGCTGAGATTTTTCTGTTGAAATTATTAGCTGGGTTTGCTGAGCAAGATTATCCAGAAATCTTGATTGGACATTGCAATACAAATCGAGCCTTTATCACCATCAATTTCAGTATTTAAATGAAATTACAACTTTAGCATATTGTTCAAGTCTAAAATGATTACTAGATTAGAATATTTTAAGTGAGCTGATTTAAATGAGAACAATTAGATCTAGACCCCCTAACCGATAAATGTGATGCATGGTGTGATTGAATTGGTTGATTGATTAATATTGGGTTTTTAGCTGTAATTTTTTAATGTACTGTATTACATTTGTTTTTTACACTGTATCTTGTGAGCCGCTCCGAGTTTTCGGAGAAAGGGGGCATACAAATCTAATAACTAACTAACTAACTAACTAACTAACTAACTAACTAACTAACTAACTAACTAACTAACTAACTAACGGAATGACTTGCCTTCAGATGTTGTGGGTGCTCCATCATTGAGAGCTTTTTAGAAACATAGAAACATAGAAGATTGACGGCAGAAAAAGACCTCATGGTCCATCTAGTCTGCCCTTATACTATTTCCTGTATTTTATCTTACAATGGATATATGTTTATCCCAGGCATGTTTAAATTCAGTTACTGTGGATTTACCAACCATGTCTGCTGGAAGTTTGTTCCAAGGATCTACTACTCTTTCAGTGAAATAATATTTTCTCATGTTGCTTTTGATCTTTCCCCCAACTAACTTCAGATTGTGTCCCCTTGTTCTTGTGTTCACTTTCCTATTAAAAACACTTCCCTCCTGAACCTTATTTAACCCTTTAACATATTTAAATGTTTTGATCATGTCCCCCCTTTTCCTTCTGTCCTCCAGACTATACAGATTGAGTTCATTAAGTCTTTCCTGATACGTTTTATGCTTAAGACCTTCCACCATTCTTGTAGCCCGTCTTTGGACCCATTCAATTTTGTCAATATCTTTTTGTAGGTGAGGTCTCCAGAACTGAACACAGTATTCCAAATGTGGTCTCACCAGCACTCTATAGAAGGGGATCACAATCTCCCTCTTCCTGCTTGTTATACCTCTAGCTATGCAGCCAAGCATCCTACTTGCTTTTCCTACCGCCCGACCACACTGCTCACCCATTTTGAGACTGTCAGAAATCACTACCCCTAAATCCTTCTCTTCTGAAGTTTTTGCTAACACAGAACTGCCAATGCAATACTCACCACCACATCAACATTATTACCTTTGCTCACAGCCTTTTAGAAGAGATTGGATAGTTCGTCTGGAAAATAAATATATAAATATGGGGAATATATAGATTTCTACACCAAAAGGGCCTATTTAATGAATGCCGTTGATAAAAATGTTGTGCTTTTGCTTGGTCCTTAGTGAGATATTTGGAGGGATCACCATAGCAACCGGCATTTTGGGGGTCGTCCTTGGAGCAGAAGCTGCCCGAAGATACAAGAAGGTTAACAACAGGGCTGACCCTCTTATCTGTGCGATGGGTTTGCTCAGTTCATCTCCGTGTATGTATTTGGCTATTATGCTGGCTGAGAAGAGTATTGTCGCTGCCTACGTAAGTGACCAAAGAATTCTTATATTTAATGGATGAGTTTTGTTTTCACTTTAAAGAAGCCACAGTTGATATACTGTATTTATGCAGAGGTGGGTTCCTCCTGGATCACCTCGGTTCTATAGAACCAGTAGCAAACTGCCGGTGACATTAGGGAGCTGGGTCTGTCAGTGCTGATCCATGGACACCCCCATTTTGGGGTGGGGGATTTTTTTTAAAAAAATAATCTTTATTAAACATATATAGTACATTAACAGAAGAAAGGGTAGAATGGAAAATAACACATATCAATTATTGATACAATCATAAATATTATATTGAAAGACAAAATGAGAAAGAAAATAGAAAAAAAGAGAAAAAGGAAAAAAGAAGGGTTTAGATAGAAAGAGAAGATCATAAAGATAAGATAAGAATAGGGGGGCAGCTGATATCTGGCACATCAATAATATATGACCTCTGATTTGAATGTGTAGATCAGTGTTTCCCAACCTTGGCAACTTGAAGATATTTGGACTTCAACTCCCAGAATTCCCCAGCCAGCAAATGCTGACTGGGGAATTCTGGGAGTTGAAGTCCAAATATCTTCAAGTTGCCAAGGTTGGGAAACACTGGTGTAGATGGAGTAAACTTCCCTTCGGTTTTATTAACTCTTGGTAGAGTAGTAGTTGATTTTAACAAGTATAAATGGAATTTGTCTAATGTATGATATTATTATGATTTTGAGGGGTGGGACTTTTTTGGTTTTTTTTTCATTCTGTGCATGTGCAGAAGCTGAATTTTTGGCACTTTGCCTGTACCACCAGTTTGTTTTCAGCTTTTGGGGGGGATTTGTTTGCAAAATTTCAGCATTGTGCCTATGCATGTGGGTATTTGAATATCCGCATGGCCCCACAGTGTGGGAGGAAGCGAACCGGCAACAAGGTAAGTTAGAACCCACCCCTGTATTTACCCCTTTTGTTACTCCTCAATAAACGCTGGGAATTATGGAACCAAGAGTCCCGCGCTTCTAGGGTATGTCAGCTAGATGACAAACCATGTTAAAGTTCAGTCATTGACCACAGAGAATTTAATGCTTCGATATATAGTGGTACCTCTACCTACAAACGCCTCTGCTTACAAACCTTTCTAGATAAGAACCGGATGTTCAAGATTTTTTTTGCCTCTTCTCAACAACCGTTTTCCACTTACAAACCCGAGCCTCCAAAATTGTAACCCGAAAAGGCAGGAAGAAGCCTCCATGGGGTCTCCCTAGAAATCTCCTGGAAGGAAACAGGGCAGGAAAAGGTGGGGAGAAGCCTCTGTGGGGCCTCTCTAGGAATCTCCTGGGAGGAAACAGAGCCAGAAAAGGCAGGGAGAAGCCTCCATGGGGCCTCTCTAGGAATCTCCTGGGAGGAAACAGGGCCTCCACCCTCCCTGTGGTTTCCCCAATCGCACGCATTATTTGCTTTTACATTGATTCCTATGGGAAAAATGGCTTCTTCTTACAAACGTTTCCACTTAAGAACCTGGTCACGGAACGAATTAAGTTCGTAAGTAGAGGTACCACTGTAATTAGGATTTAACAATTTGAGTCCTCGCAATTGTGAGGGAAAGCACAGGAAGATTGCTAGAAACAAATGAAATGTTATGATTTCAGCATTCGGTATTACATTTACCGAAAGTATAGCCAGGGGATATGGCAGCTTGGAACGGATAAATATGGCATCAATTATTTGTCTGTAGTTTCAGCTTATATTTCTAGCAGGGCATTGGATTGCCCTTCGCATCAACTCATGACTGTTCTGAGTCTCTCTCTCTGTCTTCTTTAATATTTCAGATTTTTATTGCCCTTGCGGTATTTTTTTTATCTTTAAACTGGGCCATTGTGGCTGACATCCTCCTGGTGAGTTCAGTTCAACTGTCATTACTGTCATATTGATTTTGTTGATAATCCAATACTTCTATTCTTAGTTCTCCGTGCTCTCGGTTTTCACCTCCCGTCAGGCTCTACGTCAGCAAGAACTCGGGGAGGAGGGGAGGGCAGGGGAGAGGGGAGGGGACGCATGGTGAAGGACCGTGGAATGGCCTGACATGCACTTTGATACACATTCCCTGAAAAGCCAGTCTTGATGTATCTCTCAGGACATCCTAGGAAAACATGGACCAATTATCAGGAAAGACTTAATGAACTAAATCTGCATAGTCTGGAGGACAGAAGGAAAAGGGGGGACATGATCAACACATTTAAATATGTTAAAGGGCTAAATAAGCTTCAGGAGGGAAGTGTTTTTAATAGGAAAGTGAACACAAGAACAAGGGGACACAATCTGAGGTTAGTTGGGGGAAAGATCAGAAGCAACATGAGAAAATATTATTTTACTGAAAGAGTAGTAGATGCTTGGAACAAACTTCCAGCAGACGTGGTTGGTAAATCCACTGTAACTGAATTTAAACATGCCTGGGATAAACATATATCCGTCCTAAGATAAAATACAGGAAATAGTATAAGGGCAGACTAGATGGACCATGAGGTCTTTTTCTGCTGTCAATCTTCTATGTTTCTATGTTTCTATGATTTGCATCATAAAACTAAGCCATCTGCCGAAATTCTGTTACGGAAGGAACTTACCAACCTGGTGTGTACCAGACACACAAAGATTGACATATGAATAACCCATTCAATGTCCCTTGATGTTAAATTTGAAACAGGAGAGCTATAAAACCATATGAACACATCTGTAGTGGCATAATATATTCTTCACGACTCCTCTATTCCTGCCACAGATGTCCCTGCTCTACAGTTAACGGAATCAGGATTAGTGGAAGTAGCCCAGCTTCCTGGGTTTAAATATAATAGCCTTGGGCTATTTAAGACGTTGGGTGATTTGTAGTTCACTGTATCACAGGGACACAAGCATAATCTTAGCTTGTTGTGTTTTGCTAAGCTGGCTTTAAGTTCAGGGGTACCAATAGAGTTTGATGGGTGCAAAAGTCCAAAATTGCAGTATATAACCACATGATCAGGATGGAATCCTTCAGAGAGTATCATTTTCTTCTCTAAAGAAGAGTTCATAAAATCTGCTGATCTGGGGACATGGCTGCATAAATACAACCTCTTAATCATGCCGGTGGTTACAGGTATAATGAAAATAATCCTTTGCTTTTATTTGCACCGGAATATAAGACACACTTTAGTTTTGGGGGAGGAAAATAGGGGGGGGGGGGCGGAATCTACCTACCAGGTATTCATCTGGATAGCATCCTTAGGCTGGTCAGCTTCAGCACATTATTTTATCCCCTGGTTAGGGCTGAAAAAAATTCTTTCTCAGAGGGAGTAGCAATGAAAACAAGCCTGCAAAGACTCAAGGCTGAAAAAAAACCTTCTTCGGAGTAGCAACGAAAAAATCCTGCAAGCCAGAACGATTGTTAGCACTTTGTTAGGGCTAGAAAAAGAAGCTTTGAAAAAGCTACATTTGGAGTATAAGACACACCCAAATTTTCAGCCTCTTTTAGGGAAGGAAAAAGGTGCGTCTTATACTCCAAAAATATGGTACAAACTTTGTTATTTACAAAGTTTAAGCATCAATGTGCACACCCATAGCCATTCAGCTTATAGCAATGCCAAGCAAGTCTACTTGTGATACAGGGTGTGTTCCAAAACTAATGCAATTATTTTTTTTAAAGTAATTTATTGAACAGATTTGCACAAACACTTAAAATTCTTCAAAATACTGTCCTTGGGCCTCTACACATTTTTTCCAGCGACTCTGCCATGACTGGTATGCGCCTTGGAAGGCGTCTTCGGGGACCTCTCACAAGGTCTTTGTCTTGGCTAATTGGATCTCTTCTATGGATGAAAAACAGGTTTCTTTCAGGGCTGGGAACAAAAAGAAGTCTGCTGGGGCGACGTCAGGACTATGGGGGTGGGGCGTGGGGCAGCGTTGGCACCTGGTGTTTGGCCAGGAACTCGTGGACTCGTAGAGCATTGTGGCAAGGCGCGTTTTTCATCCATAGAAGAGATCCAATCAGCCGTGACAAAGACCTTGCGAGAGGTCTTTGAAGAATTTTAAGTGTTTGTGCAAATCTGTTCAATAAGTTACTTAAAAAAAAATAATTGCATTACTTTTGGAACGTACCCTGTATGTATTATTTATGTTGTAAGCCACCCTGAGTCCTTGGAGAAGGGCGGCCTAGAAATTGAATGAATGAATGAATGAATGAATGAATGAGTGAGTGAGTGAGTGAGTGAGTGAGTGAGTGAGTGAATGAATGAATGAATGAATAAATTGACATGATTCCTTTATTTTTATTTTTTTCAGTATGTAGTGAAACCCGCATGCCAGTCAACTGCATTTTCTCTTCAAATTTTTATGAGCCATTTGCTGGGTGATGCTGGCAGTCCCTCCTTCATTGGTATTGTAAGTTATGGGAAGGATTTGTGGCGTAGATGGGGCAAGGCAGGATGGGTGGGTGACAAGAAAGCATGTCCTTTGGTGGATGAATTGGAAAAGGTGCAACGTAACCTCATTTTATTTGGACTTTAGAGGCCCTTCCTATTGATGGATTAGCTTTACAATAAACTAGAGTTGGATTTTTCTTTGGAAAAGTAGCAATCCTTGTCAGGATTAAGCACTATTTTGAGGCAATATCTCAATGCAGAAGGAAGGACTACAAAAAGAATGCTGAGTCATTCTGAGTTAATTAAGCACGCAGCAACCTGACTGGGTGATAAATATATAAATATGTAAGAGCTTTTGCATTGCTCTCTCTGCTCTCTGCTGTTCTCTGCTGTTCCTGTTGCTGTATTGTTGTATTGGTCTGTTGGTTCCTGTGAGTTACTGTAATTGAGATAGTTATTATTATTATTATTATTATTTATTAATATTTATTGGATTTGTATGCCACCCCTCTCCATAGTCTCGGGGCGGCTAACAACAATGATAAAAACAGCATGTAACAATCCAATACTAAAACAACTAAAAACCCTTAATAAGTTGTAGTGATACTAGTGAGATACTAGTGTGGTGTATGTATAGCAAGGTAGAATACAGAGAATAGTGTAAATAAAAAGTAAATATATTTTTGGAAGACTTCCTACTGCTGCTGTGTTTCATTGAAGACTTCAACTCCATATCTATTGGTCTGTGGCTGGCTGGCTGGGCTGGTTAGCTGGTTAGCTGATTGGGCTGACTAGTTTCTGAAAGTGCAGCTCTGACAATCCTGGCTTCAAGAGCTCTGAGGGCCATTCATCTCATTCAGGGAAGGGCTGCCTGTCGCCAGTGCTCCCGCTGTGCCCCCAGGAGCAGGAGGGTATGCGCAGAAGCCGAATCTCACACAAAGAAGCTCGTGCATGAAAGATTTTGCTGAAAATTGAAACCACCACCAAAAATCGGCAAAATCTCATGTGAAAGAGCATCCGCACATGAGATTTGGCTTCCTGTGCATGCACAAAATCCAAATCTCACGCTGATGCCAGTGCCTGCCTACCAGCAGCTGGAGCTGCATACGCAGTTCCATTTTTCCAACCAGGACTGCGTACCTGACCGTTCTAGCTATAGCCCAATACTGGTCTCATTGCGCCATTGAGCCATGGTGGCGCAGTGGATAAAATGCAGTACTGCAGGCTAATTCTGCTGACTATTGGCTACCAACAGTTTGGCAATTCGATTCTAACCAGATTCTAGGTTGAGAGACACGTACAGTGTGATACACAGAGAGGGGATGAGAGGGAGACATAGAGAGACACATACAGTGTGATACACAGAGAGGGGATGAGAGAGAGACATAGAGACACATACAGTGTGATACACAGAGAGTGGATGAGAGAGATAGAGACACATACAGTGTGATACACAGAGAGGAGATGAGAGAGAGAGACATAGAGACACAAACAGTGTGATACACAGAGAGGGGATGAGAGAGAAACATAGAGACACATACAGTGTGATACACAGAGAGTGGATGAGAGAGAGACATAGAGACACATACAGTGTGATACACAGAGAGGGGATGAGAGAGAGACATAGAGACACATACAGTGTGATACACAGAGAGGGGATGAGAGAGAGACATAGAGACACATACAGTGTGATACACAGAGAGGGGATGAGAGAGAGACATAGAGACACATACAGTGTGATACACAGAGAGGGGATGAGAGAGAGACATAGAGACACATACAGTGTGATACACAGAGAGGGGATGAGAGAGAGACAGAGACACATACAGTGTGATACACAGAGAGGGGATGAGAGAGAGACATAGAGACACATACAGTGTGATACACAGAGAGGGGATGAGAGAGAGACATAGAGACACATACAGTGTGATACACAGAGAGGGGATGAGAGAGAGACATAGAGACACATACAGTGTGATACACAGAGAGGGGATGAGAGAGAGACATAGAGACACATACAGTGTGATACACAGAGGGAATGAGAGAGAGACATAGAGGCACATACAGTGTGATACACAGAGAGGGGATGAGAGAGAGACATAAAGACACATACAGTGTGATACACAGAGAGGGGATGAGAGAGAGACATAGAGACACATGCAGTGTGATACACCGAGAGGGGATGAGAGAGAGACATAGAGGCACATACAGTGTGATACACAGAGAGGGGATGAGAGAGAGACATAGAGACACATACAGTGATACACAGAGAGGGGATGAGAGAGAGACATAGAGACACATACAGTGTGATACACAGAGAGGGGATGAGAGAGAGACATAGAGAGACACATACAGTGATACACAGAGAGGGGATGAGAGAGAGACATAGAGACACATACAGTGTGATACACAGAGAGGGGATGAGAGAGAGACATAGAGAGACACATACAGTGTGATACACAGAGAGGGGATGAGAGAGAGACATAGAGAGACACATACAGTGTGATACACAGAGAGGGGATGAGAGAGAGACATACATACAGTGTGATACACAGAGAGGGGATGAAAGAGAGACATAGAGGCACATACAGTGTGATACACAGAGAGTGGATGAGAGAGAGACATAGAGAGACACATACAGTGTGATACACAGAGAGGGGTGAGAGAGAGACATAGAGAGACACATACAGTGTGATACACAGAGAGGGGATGAGAGAGAGACATAGAGACACATACAGTGTGATACACAGAGAGGGGTGAGAGAGAGACATAGAGAGACACATACAGTGTGATACACAGAGAGGGGATGAGAGAGAGACATAGAGACACATACAGTGATACACAGAGAGGGGATGAGAGAGAGACATAGAGACACATACAGTGTGATACACAGAGAGGGGATGAGAGAGAGACATAGAGAGACACATACAGTGATACACAGAGAGGGGATGAGAGAGAGACATAGAGACACATACAGTGTGATACACAGAGAGGGGATGAGAGAGAGACATAGAGAGACACATACAGTGTGATACACAGAGAGGGGATGAGAGAGAGACATAGAGAGACACATACAGTGTGATACACAGAGAGGGGATGAGAGAGAGACATACATACAGTGTGATACACAGAGAGGGGATGAGAGAGAGACATAGAGGCACATACAGTGTGATACACAGAGAGTGGATGAGAGAGAGACATAGAGAGACACATACAGTGTGATACACAGAGAGGGGTGAGAGAGAGACATAGAGAGACACATACAGTGTGATACACAGAGAGGGGATGAGAGAGAGACATAGAGACACATACAGTGTGATACACAGAGAGGGGTGAGAGAGAGACATAGAGAGACACATACAGTGTGATACACAGAGAGGGGATGAGAGAGAGACATAGAGACACAGTGTGATACACAGAGAGGGGATGAGAGAGAGACATAGAGACACATATAGTGTGATACACAGAGAGGGGTGAGAGAGGGGGGGAGTGAGGGAAAGATAGGGAGGGGGACAGACACGGAGGAGATACAGAAAGAGTGAAAGAGAGGGGTGAGAGAGGGAGAGGGGAGAGAGACATAGAGAATGGTTTTGTGGCCGGGTAGGCGTGGCTAGAGAGTCATGTGATGGGGTGGGAGTGAGCGGCATCAAGTTGGCCATGCTCACCCAGGTTTTGTGGCTCCCAGTGTGTTTTTTTTCCTGTGGGAAATGGTTCCAAGTGGCTCTTGGAATGTTTAAGGTTGCTGACTCCTGACCTGGTGCGATTCCTACTCCAATTCTGCTTCTGTCTTTTTTCATAACCCAACTCTGTGTTTCCTGTCGCATATAGTCCTTACTTTCCCAAATATTGTCAGTGTGACTCCCGGTGCAGATGATTTGCCTGTGTTAGATATTTCAGAGATCTGACCTGGAATAAGACTGCTTGCAGCTTGTACCTGATGGTGACATAAATCCTTTCAACCTACAGATTGCAAACACAATCAAGGTGCAACAAAGAGATAATTCCACTCTCTGGAATTTCCACAGTCTGAAATACAGTTTTGTGGTTTGCGTTTTCGTTGGTGTCCTTGGAGGAGGCTGTTTCCTCCTGACTGCTGTTTATATTGAAGAAGATACGAGGAAAGCTGCCACACCAACACCACCAACCACCCCAGGGCAAGGTCAGTGTTCTTCTTTTAATTCTTAGAATGAGAACATGATATAAATGGGGCTCCCCAGGAATACCACAGAAAAATAACTTAAACACTACTTTGCACCAAGACTGATATCATCCATCTCTCTCTCTCTCCCCCCTACCTCCTCCATCCCTCTCTCCCTCTCATCTCTCTCTCTCTCTCTCCCTACTTACCTACCTGTCTGTCTGTCTATCATCTATGTGTCTATCTCTCTCTGTATGTCTCTGTCATCTATGTGTCTGCCTATATTTGTCTCTATCATGTATCTGTCTATATAATCTCAATTTCTCTCTCTCTCTCTCTCATATATGTGTCTATCTATATTTAACTGTCTCTGTCTGTCTGTCTGTCTGTCTGTCTGTCTGTCTGTCTGTCTGTCTGTCTATCTATCTATCTATCTATCTATCTATCTATCTATCTATCTATCTATCTATCTATCTATCCACAACACTATCTATCTATCCATCCATCCAGGGGTGGGCTGCTGCCCGGATGTGGGGACACACACAGTGGGATAGCGAAAATGAAGCTCCACCCTAGAGCACCCACTGAAAGATGTTGAAATAAACTGTAGGGCATCCTGCATAAGCCACACCCACAGTGTGGAAGTAAAAAGTTTGGTAGCCCTTCACTCACTCACTCACTCACTCACTCACTCCCTCACTCACTCACTCACTCTATTTATTTATCTGCCTGCCTGCCTGCCTGCCTGCCTATCTATCTATCTATTATCTTTCTATCTATCTATCTATCCTATCTATCTATCTATTTATCTATCTATTATCTATCTATTATCTATCTATCTATCTATCTATCTATCTATCTATCTATCTATCTATCTATCTATCCATCTAATCTATCTAGAAACATAGAAACATAGAAGACTGACGGCAGAAAAAGACCTCTTGGTCCATCTAGTCTGCCCTTTTACTATTTCCTGTATTTTATCTTAGGATGGATATATGTTTATCCCAGGCATGTTTAAATTCAGTTACTGTGGATTTCCCAACCACGTCTGCTGGAAGTTTGTTCCAAGGATCTACTACTCTTTCAGTAAAATAATATTTTCTCATGTTGCCTTTGATCTTTCCCCCAACTAACTTCAGATTGTGTCCCCTTGTTCTTGTGTTCACTTTCCTGTTAAAAACACTTCCCTCCTGAACCCTATTTAACCCTTTAACATATTTAAATGTTTCGATCATGTCCCCCCTTTTCCTTCTGTCTTCCAGACTATACAGATTGAGTTCATTAAGTCTTTCCTGATACGTTTTATGCTTAAGACCTTCCACCATTCTTGTAGCCCGTCTTTGGACCCGTTCAATTTTGTCAATATCTTTTTGTAGGTGAGGTCTCCAGAACTGAACACAGTACTCCAAATGTGGTCTCACCAGCGCTCTATATAAGGGGATCACAATCTCCCTCTTCCTGCTTGTTATACCCCTAGCTATGCAGCCAAGCATCCTACTTGCCTTTCCTACCGCCCGACCACACTGTTCACCCATTTTGAGACTGTCAGAAATCACTACCCCTAAATCCTTCTCTTCTGAAGTTTTTGCTAACACAGAACTGCCAATGCAATACTCAGATTTAGGATTCCTTTTCCCCAAGTGCATTATTTTACATTTGGAAACATTAAACTGCAGTTTCCATTGCTTTGACCATTTATCTAGTAACGCTAAATCATTTACCATATTACAGACCCCTCCAGGAATATCAACCCTATTGCACACTTTAGAGTCATCGGCAAATAGGCAAACCTTCCCCTATGTCACTCACAAACATATTAAAAAGAATAGGACCCAGAACAGACCCTTGTGGCACACCGCTTGTAACCTGACTCTGCTCAGAATACTCGCCATTAACAATAACTCTCTGATGTCTATGCTTCAGCCAGCTTGAAATCCACTGAACTATCCAGGGATTAAGTCCAATCTTCACTAATTTATCTATCAGCTCTTTATGTGGAACCGTATCAAAGGCTTTGCTGAAGTCCAGATAGGCAATATCCACGGCACCACCTTGATCCAACACCTTTGTGACATAGTCAAAGAACTCAATGAGATTAGTCTGACACGATTTGCCTTCAGTAAAGCCATGCTGATTTGGGTCCAATAAGTTATTGTTTTTTAGATGCTGATTTATCCTCTTTTTGAGTAGAGTCTCCATCATTTTAACTACAACTGATGTCAAGCTAACTGGCCTGTAGTTACCAGCTTCTTCTCTACTGCCCTTCTTGTGGATAGGCACAACACTGGCCATTCTCCAATCCTCAGGAACATCTCCTGTTAACAGTGATTTGTTAAACAAATCAGTCAGGGGGGTAGCAATGATAGATCTGAGTTCTTTAAGAACTCTGGGGTGGATGCCATCTGGACCCATTGCCTTATTTATCTTTAATCTTTCAAGTTCTTCTAAGACATCGGCTTCTAAGATCACTGGAGCTGAATCCGTACAGCTGGAAGCAATGCTATATCCCTCTATAGTATTATTATTATTTTGTAAGGTGTCTTTTGAGAAAACTGAACAGAAGTAGCTATTGAAATGGTCAGCGATCTCCTTATTCCCATCAATGTATGTATTATTCCCGGTACTAAGCTTTGTGATGCTGCAGTTTTTCTTCTTCCTATCACTAATATATCTGAAGAAGGTTTTATCCCCCTTCTTTACAGATTTTGCTATTTCTTCCTCTTTTGAGGCTTTAGCAGCATATATTATCTGTTTCGCCTCCTTCTGTCTCATTTTATACACCTCTCTATCAGCTATACTTCCAGACTCTTTATACCTCCTATAGGCAGCCTTTTTTTCATTGACTATAGCCCTTACATCATTGCTAAACCATAGCGGTTTCTTCTTCCTTTTACCTTTAGTTACTTGCTTTACATAAAGTCTTGTGGCTTTTAAGATGGCCTTTTTTAATACAGTCCACTGGGTGCTTGCTCCTGCCATTTTATCCCTCCCCTTTAATTCATTATTTAAATATTCCCCCATTGCATTAAAATTTGTTTTTCTGAAATCCAATACTTTGGTTGCAGTATAGGATTGCTCACCATCAGTTTTTACATCAAACCACAAACATAGATGGTCACTGCAACCTAAATTTTCTCCCACCTTGACCTCTGAAACCCGATTCCCATTGGTAAAAACTAAATCTAGAATATTCTCCCCTCTAGTTGGTGTCTTAACTAGCTGTGCCATAGCTGCTCCTGTAAAGGCCTCTACTATATTCTTACTTTTGCATGTAAGGGCACTGGGGATATTCCAGTCAACATCAGGCATGTTGAAATCACCCATAACCACAATATCTCCCTTTACTGCCATTAGGGTAATCTCATCCACCATCTTGTTGTCATGTTCCTCAGATTGCCCTGGAGGCCTATAGATCACCCCAATTCTAATGACAGAACCGTCTTTATTTTGCATGCAAATCCAGAGGGTCTCCAGATCTTTACATGTATTTTGAATTAGTATTGTTTTTAGACTTTCTTTAACATAAATGGCTACTCCACCTCCCCTTCTCTCTATTCTATCCTTCCTATACAGTGTATATCCTGGTATGGATATTTCCCATTCATTAGAATCCCTAAACCATGTCTCAGTTATGGCAACCAGATCCAAATTATCTCTAGATATTATGGCCATTAACTCACAGAGCTTGTTGCTCAAGCTTCGAGCATTTGTGTACATTACCCGAAGAACATTATTTTCATTATTAGTTTGCCCCTTATCATCAGCAACTATCATCTATCTATCTATCTATCTATCTATCTATCTATCTATCTATCTATCTATCTATCTATCTATTATCTATTTATTTATCTATCTATTTATCTATCTATTATCTATCTATCTATCTATCTATCTATCTATCTAATCTATCTATTATCTATCTATCTATCTATCTATCTATCTATCTATCTATCTATCTATCTATCTATCTATCCATCTAATCTATCTATCTATCTATCTATCTATCTATCTATCTATCTATCTATCTATCTATTATCTTTCTTTCTATCTATCTATCTATCTATCTATCTATCTATCATCTATCTATCTATCTATCTATCTATCCTATCTATCTATCTATCTATCTATCTAATCTATCTATTATCTATCTATCTATCTATCTATCTATCTATCTATCTATCCATCTAATCAATCAATCTATCTATCTATCTATCTATCTATCTATCTATCTATCTATCTATCTATCTATTATCTTTCTATCTATCTATCTATCTATCTATCTATCTATCTATCTATCTATTATCTTTCTATCATCTATGTGTCTATCTATGTGTCTGTATCATCTATGGAAACAATTAACTATAGTCTATATCTGTCTCTATCATCTATATGTCTCCATCTACCTACCTACCTACATTCCAACCTACATACTGTACCTCTCTCTCTCTCTCTCTCTCTCTATCTATCTATCTATCTATCTATCATCTGTGTGTATATCTATGTCTCTCTCTCTCTCTCATCTATGTGTCTGTCTATATCAAATTGTCTCTAGCGACTGGTTAGGTCCCACAGCGGCAGCCTTCTCCAGGTCCCGTCAGCTAGACAATGTCGTCTGGTGGGACCTAGGAGAAGAGCGTTCTCTATGGGGGCTCCAGCCCTCTGGAATCAGCTTCCCCCAGAGATTCGCAATGCCTCCATCCTCCTTGCCTTCCGTAAAAGTTTAAAGATCTATCTGTGCTTCCAGGCTTGGGATAATTTGACCCTAGCCCCCTGGCCGATGAATGCTGTGTATGTTTGTTGTTTGAGTGGGAATGGCTGACATTTAATGTAACTGGAGCTTTTAGATTAGATTAGTTAGCTGAAATTAATTGGATTTAGGACACTTGTATTGTATTGTTTTCCTTTTATATGTTGTAAACCGCTCCGCCTTCTCGGAGAGGGGCGGCATATAAATCCAATTAATAATGAGGTGGTTTAGCTACTTTGCAGTTTGCAGGAGTAAAATCAGGGTAATTAAAACAACATATAAATCAAGTTGCAAAATAATTTGATGCTCTAAGTTGCTCTCTTATTGGGCATTCAGAAGGAGAGGCAGCATCAAAACTTCTCGTTATTAGGTTGTTTTCACCAACAATTAAATCAAGATAGATATAGACACAACGGACACAATTTTTACAAGATGCATTTAATTTTGAGCTGGGCTGGGAGCTCAGTGCACTGTGCAAACTGCCATTATGGCTGAGTTATTGTTTAATGTATTGTGGGAGTCCAGAAAACAGGTCAGCTCAATAACCTGATTCTGTCTTTTCTGAACACAGTTTTTTTTTTCCTGGAGGGCTGACTGCATTCAGCTGCTGCAGTGAATGCAATAAATTATCTTGTGGCATTTAAAATGTTGTTGATGTGGTGGATTGGAGCTCGTAGGGTCGATGACATTATCCGCAGAGCTTTTCAGAGAAAGGCTACAATCAGAACCTCTTGTACTCCAAAGACTTTTATCCTACGTTCCAAGATTTCTGTCCTAAAATCTGGGCCGAGAAAGATCATATTATAACTCTGTTGCACAGAAGGTTGATTATAATTCACTTCTCAGCATCCCTGGGTAAAACTGAGAAAGATGCGCACTCTAATTTCAGTTGAGAAGGGAGGTAAATTAAGGGAGCCTTCTGATTTTCTTTCAATTTTCCAAGTAAAAAACAGAAGGGTTGCCTCTTTTTTTGGAGCAGAGAAAAAAAACTACATGCTAATTGCTTTGGAAGCAGATATTAGACTTCTTATCAACTTGAGAACCAGTTCTCATAAAACACTATAAGGCTATCATAAAGTCTGAGATACTGGAAGAGGGATAAAAGTGCTGGGAACCATAGACTTAACATTTTACTATTCCATGGATTTTATCTTAGCCGTGATCTCGATACCTTCCAGATTATTTTGGGGAACTGAAATCTTTTATTATACAGTGGTACCTCTACCTAAGAACGCCTCTACTTACAAACTTTTCTGGATAGGAACCAGATGTTCAAGATTTTTTTGCCTCTTCTCAAGAACCATTATCCACTTACAAACCTGAGCCTCTGAAATTGTAACTGGAAAAGGCAGGGAGAAGCCTCCATGGGGCCTCTCTAAGAATCTCCTGGGAGGAAACAGGGCCGGGAAAAGCGTGAAGAAGCCTCCGTGGGGCCTCTCTCGGATTCTCCTGGGAGGAAACAGGGCCAGAAATTGCAGGGAGAAACCTCTGTGGGGCCTCTCTAAGAATCTCCTCGGAGGAAACAGGGCTGGAAAAGATGGGGAGAAGCATCTGTGGGGCCTCTCTAGGAATCTCCTGAGAGGAAACAGTGCTGGAAAGGGCAGGGAGAAGCCTCTGTAGGGCCTCTCTAGGAATCTCCTGGGAGGAAACAGGGCCTCCACCCTCCCTGTGGTTTCTCCAATCGCACACATTATTTGCTTTTACATTGATTCCTTTGGGAAAAATTGATTCTTCTTACAAACTTTTCTACTTAAGAACCTGGTCACGGAACGAATTAAGTTCGTAAGCAGAGGTACTACTGTATATATAATTTTTATTTTTTTCACCAAACTTACACAAACATCCATACATATATTACAAAGACATCCATAGTTATATATTTCTATCCAAAATATCATGAACATATATCCTTGGTTTGCTCCTTTTATACTTTTATTTCCAGTCTGATTTTTGTGATTTCCTACCCCCCTGTGCATGCATGCTCTCATTTCAGCACTCGGTGCTGAAAACGTTCACCAACACTGGCTTAGGGAATCCCTTCTGTTTGCAATCTATTGTTGAAAAACAATTTTGTTTGTCTGAAATGGTCTTTCGTCCAAGCAATAAACAGCATTGTGTCTTCTGGCAAAAGAGAGACCCAATTTTCCAGTTCCGATTTTTCTGTGCAACAACAACAACAACAACAACAATAATAATAATAATAATAATAATAATAATAATAATAATTTATTAGATTTGTATGCCACCCCTCTCCACCGACTCGGGGCGGCTCACAACAACAATAATAACAATCTGAAATGTAACAAATCTAATATTTAAAAGAAAGTATCTAAAAACCCATCATTTAAAAACCATACATCACAAACAAGCAAATGTACCGGAGGCTACATTTATATATGTGTGTGTTTATATATATGACCTAAGCATAGCCCATAAAATCATCTGTTACAATGTTCTTCCTGTCAATGACAACTTCAGCTTCAACCACAACAACACACGAGCACCCAACAGATACAAACTTAAAGTAAACCGCTCTAAACTCGACTGCAGGAAATACAACTTTAGTAACCGAGTAGTTGATGCATGGAACTCACTACCAGACTCTGTAGCATCATCACCTAACCCCCAAAACTTTACCCTTACTATTACCCACTGTTGATCTCTCCCAATTTCTAAGAGGTCATTAAGGGGCGTGCATAAGGGCACCAGTGTGCCTTCCGTCCCCTGTCCTAATGTTTCTTTCTTACTAGTATCATGTATATAAATATTATTATAGCTTTGTATAGAAGCATAGAAACATAGAAGACTGACGGCAGAAAAAGACCTCATGGTCCATCTAGTCTGCCCTTATACTACTTCCTGTATTTTATCTTAGGATGGATATATGTGTATCCCAGGCATGTTTAAATTCAGTTACTGTGGATTTACCAACCACATCTGCTGGAAGTTTGTTCCAAGGATCTACTACTCTTTCAGTAAAATAATATTTTCTCATGTTGCTTTTGATCTTTCCCCCAACTAACTTCAGATTGTGTCCCCTTGTTCTTGTGTTCACTTTCCTATTAAAAACACTTCCCTCCTGGACCTTATTTAACCCTTTAAGATATTTAAATGTTTCGATCATGTCCCCCCTTTTCCTTCTGTCCTCCAGACTATACAGATTGAGTTCATGAAGTCTTTCCTGATACGTTTTATGCTTAAGATCTTCCACCATTCTTGTAGCCCGTCTTTGGACCCGTTCAATTTTGTCAATATCTTTTTGTAGGGGAGGTCTCCAGAACTGAACACAGTATTCCAAATGTGGTCTCACTAGCGCTCTATATAAGGGGATCAAAATCTCCCTTTTCCTGCTTGTTATACCTCTAGCTATGCAGCCAAGCATAGCCTACTTGTATACTACCAATACGTACGTGACAAAACAAACAGACAAACAGACAAACAAACAAATAAATAGATAAATAAATAGGCTGTGGATGGAGACTTATTTTCTTACAGCTCTTTTTATTTTTATGAAATGGGCAAGGAGTCTTAAGCCTTCCTTCGTGCGGCAATTCAGCAGGTTTCCCAGACAACGAGACCCCTGAGTCTAAGGCTATATAGTTTCCCATGGGCCTTGTCACTCAGGAAACAGGGCAGGAGGACCTGCCAAGGGCCGTAATTGTCGGTATTTCCAGTAGGAAAGTATTAAATCCCATTCATTTCAAAATCTTTGCTTGCCTCGTTTAAAAGAAGGAAAAGTCAATCTGCCCTCCAACACCACTTCAAAGAAATTAGCTGCAAAAAAACCCAACCCTCCCCATTTTGAGGGAGTGCAAATCTTTTATTAAATGGAAATGATAGAGAACGTTAGTTTAGCACAATATTAGAACCAGAAACAGTTTAAAAATAAATAACCCCCGGGATCTCTATTGTGACACCCACGAGGCAGCCATGTGCTCACACATGTCTATATTGGTACATACTATCCCCCTGCCTGCCTCTTTCCACTTTGCTTCTGTTTTAAAAATATAATAAATTAAAGCCTATTTTAACTTTAAATTAGATTAGATTAGATTAGATTTATTGGATTTATATGCCGCCCCTCTCCGAAAACTCGGGGCGGCTCACAACAAGATAAAAACAATACATAATAACAAATCCAATACCCACCAATCCAATTACAATTTTAAGCTAAAAATTCATAAAAACAACCCCAGAATATTAAAACATGCATACAATCAATCTAACACCAAAACAACATGGGCAAGGGGGAGATGTTTCAGTTCCACCATGCCTGACGGCAGAGGTGGGTTTTAAGGAGTTTGCGAAAGGCAAGGAGGGTGGGGGCAATCCTAATCTCAGGGGGGAGCTGGTTCCAGAGGGTCGGGGCCGCCACAGAGAAGGCTCTTCCCCTGGGTCCCGCCAGACGACATTGTTTAGTCGACGGGACCCGGAGAAGGGCAACTCTGTGGGACCGAACCGGTCGCTGGGATTCGTGCGGCAGAAGGCAGTCCCGGAGATATTCTGGTCCGGTGCCATGAAGGGCTTTATAGGTCATAACCAACACTATTAAATCAAATTACATGGCAAGCTGCAGGCCACCACCTTCCCTAAACCATCTTAAATGTCTCAGAATGGCCTTGGAGTTTACATAACTACTGTAAGTATTGTTAGAAAATAAATATGGTGAGTGGATACTGTCCAGTTATTTTTGTCAATGTGTGTACTTGACTTAAGGAAAAGACTAAAGTGAACTTATAGACATCTGTTATAAATCATGGTGACGTCACCCAGAAAATATAACCCATATCTTTTGTGAGATGTTATTAAATGTGTGAGGTTATTTGCCACCTTCCCACAAAGATACACAACCAAAGTAGGTTGTGGGCTATTTGTTTGTTTGTTTGTTTGTTTGTTTGTTTGTTTGTTTGTTTGTATTTATTTATTTGCTTGCTTGCTTACTTACTTACTTACTTACTTACTTACTTACTTACTTACTTACTTATTTATTGGATTTGTATGCCGCCCCTCTCCGGAGACTCGGAGAGGCTAACAGCAACAATAAAACAGTATACAATAGTAATCTAATACTAAAAACGATTAAAAACCCATTAATATAAAAACCGGACATACATACATACCATGCATAGAATTGTAAAGACCTAGGGGGAAAGAGGATCTCAATTCCCCCATGCCTGACGGCAGAGGTGGGTTTCAAGTAGCTTACAAAAGGCAAGGAGGGTGGGGGCAATTCTAATCTCTGGGGGGAGTTGGTTCCAGAGGGCCAGGGCCACCACAGAGAAGGCTCTTCCCCTGGGTCCCGCCAAGCGACATTGTTTAGTTGACGGGACCTGGAGAAGAGCTGGGATTCGTGCAGCAGAAGGCGGTCCCTGAGATAATCTGGCCCGGTGCCATGAAGGGCTTTATAGGTGATGACCGACACTTTGAATTGTGACCGGAAACTGATCGGCAACCAATGCAGACTCGGAGTGTTGGTGTAACATGGGCATATTTGGGAAAGCCCATGATTGCTCTCGCAGCTGCAGTATTCCATCTTTATTATTTTTTTCAAAAAACTCAAGGCACAAACATATCCCATGCACCTTCCTTCCTCCTATTTTCCCCACAACAACACTGTGAGATAAGTTGGGTTAAGAGAGAGGGGGGCGGGCCCTAAATCACCCAGCTGGCTTTCATGGCTAAGGCGAGACTTGAACTCACAACTGCCTGCTTTCTAGTCTAATCACTGTACCAGTGGTTCTCAACCTGGGGGTTGGGACCCCTTTGGGGGTCAAACGACCATTTCACAGGGCTCACCTAAGACCATGGGAAAAAACAAATTTCCCATGGTGTTAGGAACTAAAGCTTCTATTTTGGCGCCTTGGAACATATTTTTACAATCCAACCAATCGGGCGTTTACAGTGGGGGTGTCCCTCTGACCTTCCTGCCAATCAGCTTAAAGTTCTGTTGGGAGAATTGGCACTAGATTTATGGTTGGGAGTCACCACAACATGAGGAATTGTATTAAGGGGTCGTGGCATTAGAAATGTTGAGAACCACTGCACTAGACCAAACTGGTTCTTGAGCAGTGATAATAAACACCTTTCCTCCTTTGTTCTTTGGTATGTTGGCTTCTGTAACCAGCCACTTCTACTGTGGCAACCATTTTGTATATTGGGCATGCTCCAATGGCAGTCAACAGAAATTCATTTATAAAGAGGTTTTGGGCCCCATGAAATTTGGACTACTTTTGAGACAATCGGACATGTAAAGAAATGGCAACTTAGAAACATAGAAACATAGAAGAAATATGTTAGGTGATATGATATGTGTTGTTTTGTACTATAAGACATAAATGCAATTTTAGATGTATTCACATGATAAAATATTTGATGTCTTTTTTAATATTTATGTATTCAATAAAATTATTTTTTTAAAAAATTAAAAAAAGAAACATAGAAGATTGACGGCAGAAAAAGACCTCATGGTCCATCTAGTCTGCCCTTATACTATTTCCTGTATTTTATCTTAGGATGGATATATATTTATCCCAAGCATATTTAAATTCGGTTACTGTGGATTTACCAACCAGCTTAAGTCTTTTATTTGTTTTTCGCTTATTTTTGACTCTTCTTGGAAACTCTTGTTTCAGGCATTGAGAACAAAAGCTACGACTTTCAAGGAGAATCGCAACCTGACATTTCTACCTCTAGTCCCTTTTCCGTTTTTGCAAAGCAAGAAAAGTCCTAAAATCAACACATTCCCCCATGTTACATGGATGGCGACAGCAGCAACGCATCCAGGATTGAACGTCTTAAGTTGGCATTGAAAATGTACTCCATTTTCCTGGTGTCAAAATCGCCGTAAGAGCCTGCCATGGAATCTAGTCAGGGCAGAAGGCAAATCTGTCTAGCAAAGGCTCTTTCTGCATATGCAGCATAATCATTGTGAACCAGTTGAAACTGTTGAATCCTGGCTTAACCACCCTGGCTTCTGCCTGATTAAGTTCAAGCTATCAGGGCCATTTGGCAACGAAGGTGGGATTCAACAGAAACAATGAGATGCGGTTTGTCCTCTGTTTAAATTTGGAATATAGTAAAATGGTTGTTCCTCCTGCTGGGACTGTAGCTCTGTGGAGAACATGTTTGTGTATTTTTTGATGGATCCTTTGGGCTTACATCTCAGGCCCACCCCCAATCTTTGCAAACAAAATGTTTCCTCCTTATTGCACCAAAAAAAGGGAAAGAAATGTAATACACTCAGGTGGTCCTTTATTTATCACCTTGACTATAACTGGGACCAGAATTTCCATTACTAAACAAGGGTTTTATTAAGTGAGTCATGCTCAATTTCATAGAATAGAATAGAATAGAATAGAATTCTTTATTGGCCGTGTGATTGGACACACAAGGAATTTGTCTTTAGTGCATATGCCCTCAATGTATGTTCTGTCGGGCTCTCTGGTAGACTCCTCCCAAAAATTCACAGGTACAAATTTCAGACACACATACGTTTGAAAATTCAAAACAATGTTCTTTATAATGAAAATTCACTTAAACTAAGCCCTCTTTTGGTATAGCAAAGAGCACTCGTCTCCAACCAAACTGGTAATTTGTACAAGTCCCTTATCAGTTCTGTGATGCTTAGCTTGCAGCTGTGACGCAATTCACAGTCCTTCTTTCACAAAGTGAAACACTTTGCTCTGGTTTAGTTTCAAAGCGGGGAAAAATCAGCACACAAAAAGTCAAAGTCAGTAAAGCAGTCACGAAACACAACGATCAGATAATCCTCCACAATGGCCAAACCCACAGGCTGCTATTTATAGCAGCCTCACTAATTACCACAGCCCCACCCAACCACATGTGGCCTCATTTTCTTTGATAATAATCTCTCAGTTGTTGTTGCCTATGCATCGCTCTCCGCATACGTGGCTGTATCATTAACTCTTGTTCTGAATCCAAGGAGGAGCTAGATAATTGATCTCCTTCTGAGCTGTCTGCCACACTTTCCTCCTCCCTGTCACTCATGTCTTCTTGGTCAGAGGAGCCTTCATCAGCAGATTCCATCGGGGGGGCAAAACAGGCCTGCAGCATGTGGATGTCTCCCCCACATCCACAGTCCTTGGGGCAGGAGCTGGGCCAGAGCTAACCACAACAGTGTACATAAAAGAAAAGATACATTTGTCAAGATTCATGAGGTACAACACTTAATGATTGTCATAGAGTACAAATAAGCAATCAGGAAACAATCAATATTAATAAAAATCTTAAGGATGCAAGCAACATGTTACAGTCATACAGTCATAAGTGGGAGGAGATGGATGATAGGAACGATGAGAAAACTAATAGTAGTAGTAATGCAGCCTTACTGAATAGTTTGACAGTAGTGAGAGCATTATTTGTTTAGCAGAGTGATAGTGTTCTGGGGAAAAACTGTTCTTGAGTCTAGTTGTCTTGGTGTGGGGTGCTCTGTAGCGTCATTTTGAGGGTAGGAGTTGAAACAATTTATGTCCAGGATGTGAGGGGTCGGTGAATATTTTCACAGCCCTCTTGTGCAGTATACAGGTCCTCAATGGAAAGCAAGGGGGGTTTGGGGCCATGATTGTTGATCACTACATCTGTTCAATGGATAATGTGATCATTAAGCAGATCTAGCTTCCCACATTGACTTTGCCAATGACTTTGTTGCAAGCTGGCTGGGAAGGTGACGAATGGTGATGACATGACCCCGGGAGGCTGCAATTGTCATAAATACATGCTGGTTGC
Source organism: Erythrolamprus reginae (assembly GCF_031021105.1). NCBI lineage: Eukaryota > Metazoa > Chordata > Lepidosauria > Squamata > Dipsadidae > Erythrolamprus > Erythrolamprus reginae. The sequence goes on from NC_091950.1 coordinate 405,350,290, forward strand.
CAAGTGCCCAAATTTTGACCACATGATGCTGCAACAGCCACAAATGTGCCACTGTGACTTTGAACAGTGGCTAGACAAATGGCTGCATATCAAGTAAAATAGAATAAAATAGAATTATTTATTGGCCAAGTGTGATTGGACACACATGAAACTTGTCTTTGGTGCATATGCTCTCAGTGTACATAAAAGAAAATATGCATTGGTCAACAATCATGGGGTACAACACTTAATGATTGTCATAGGGGTCAAATAAGCAATCAGGAAACAATATTAATAAAAATCTTAAGGATACAAGCAACAAGCTACAGTCGTACAGTCATAAGTGGGAGGAGATGGGTGATAGGAATGATGAGGAAAAAACTAGTAGTAATAGTGGTGCAGTCTTCATAGTGATGGCATTCAGGAAAAAACTGTTCTTGTGTCCAGTTGTCTTGGTGTGTAGAGCTCTATAGTGTTCTGTCTGGGTCCCCCCAGACGCCAACACCAACCAAAAAGAGTAGCCAGATACACTGGTAAAAAGCAAAGGCAGTTTATATAATTCAAAGCAAACACAGGTAACAAAAACTGTTCTTACAGACAGGAACACTATGAAGCTTCACAGAGGTTTCACGAAGGCCAAGCAATAAAACAGGATTCTTGCTGGCAAAAACAACGCTGGAGATAATAAAACCCACGCCTCCCCCAATTCTTCCAGACTTCTAGGCCACAAGCCAAGATCAGAGACGCCGAGGATCGAAGCAAGGTCACAGGACTCCCAATTGATAACTCTCCACAAGACTGTAAGGGCGGGCCTGCCTTTTCAACCCTGCTGAGGAGAACCACACCCAAACCCAGGTGTTGCCAATTCAGGGATGGAAATACCTTTCTAATTGGCCCCGTCTTTGAGCTGCTCGTCGCTGCCTCATGTCTATTATAGCCTGTGCGTCTTCATCCAATGACTCCAGGCTACTAGCTGGGGAGAGCCCCCCCCCCGGGGGGTCTCAGGCTGATCTCCCTCCTCCTCTTCCTGACGTTCCTCTCCCCCGTCTGCCTAGTCCTCCCCCTCCTGTTCACTGTCCTCCTCCTCTGGGCATGGATCCGGCAGAGATCCAGCTGGTCCCTGAGGAGCCTCAGGCTGAATCACAACAGTGTATAGAGCTCTATAGCGACATTTTGAGGGTAGATGGTGAAACAGTTTATGTCCAGGATGCAGGGGACTTACCTGTAGACTTTCATCCTTGATACTACAGGTAAGGATTATTTTTCATCTCAAACTCTCTTCAGAATCACATCATTATCTAATGTTTCTTTAGGTCTGTAGAAGCAAGTTCACTAATGTTTGTTATTCTGAATGAAAATATTTTAATGGCTGACGACTTATTTATTAATTTATTTATTGGATTTGTATGCCGCCCCTCTCCGTAGACTCGGGGCAGCTAACAACAATAGTACAAAACATCATGTAAATCCAATACTAAAACTAATACTAAAACAATTTTAAAACCCTTATTTATAAAACCAAACATACATACAAACAAACATACCATGCATAAATTGTAAAGGCCTAGGGGGAAAGAATATCTCAGTCCCCCCATGCCTGACGGGTTTTAAGGAGCTTACGAAAGGCGAGGAGGGTGGGGGCAATTCTAATCTCCAGGGGGAGTTGGTTTCAGAGGGCCGGGGCCGCCACAGAGAAGGCTCTTCCCCTGGGGCCCACCAAACGACATTGTTTTGTTGACGGGACCTGGAGAAGGCCCACTCTGTGGGACCTAACCGGTCGCTGGGATTCGTGCGGCAGAAGGCGGTCTCGTAGACTTATCCTTTTAATTATATTGTATTCAGTTTTAAAATTTATTTTTGAACACCATTTTTGCATCTTGGAATCTAGGAACAACGGCGATGCACAGAACTATTTATATCATCCAGACTTACTCTAGAAGAATGGTAGGATAAAAATATTTACGATAAATAAATCAACGGGAAAATGGTGCACTAGAAATCTAGCCATAGAACAGACTACGGTTTTATCTTTCCAGCGTTTGCAGACTGATGACTCACAGGTTTTATGTTCAGACTTAGGGCTCCATAAATCTGTTTTATATCTTGTGGTCCATAAGGCAATACTGAAAAACAAGAGCCATCCAGATGCATTATTGTTGCACTCCATGAAGATGGATAGAAGATGCTTTTGACATGCAATGGTGAAGGACTTTGGTCTTCTTATGGGGATTCTTACTATTGACAGTATATGTCCAGTGCTAAGTTATCCTGAAACATCTTTACACTGAAGAGCCATGAAACAATCTCCTATTGAAAAGTTCATATAATAGTTCATATAATTCACACACCATGACATACTATACTCGTTGGCCAGGGGGCTAGGGTCTAATGGCCCCAAGCCTGGTGGGATTTATAAGGATTTATTTATTGCATTTATAAGCCGCTCTTCTCCAAAATGAACTCAGGGCGGTTAAAAAATAATGTACAATCAGTAAAATCCCCAAATTAAATACATTCATCCATCAGTCATTCATCCCTTCAGGCTGGAGCTGTATATTGTCGTGGCAAAGCCTGGTGGCAAAGCCATGTTTTTAAGACCTTTCGGAAGGCCAGGAGGGTGGGGGCAGTGTGGATCTCTGGGGAAGTTGGTTCCAGAGGGCCAGAACCCCTACAGAGAAGGCTTTTCCCCATGGTCCTGCCAGCTGACACTGGCTGACGAGACCTGACTGATGGGACTCTATGGGATCTAATGGTCGCTGGGAAGTGTGAGGCAGAAGACGTCCCGTAAGTAATCTGGTCCTAAGCCATCTAGGGCTTTATAGGTGATAAACCAACACCTTAAATTGCCTTTGGAGACCAATTGGAAGCCAGCGCAGCTCACAGAGTGTGTACGCGGCTGCATTCTGGATTAGTTGAAGTCTCCGAACATTCTTTTTTTATATACCGTATATACTCGAGTATAAGTCGTTCCGACTATAAGTCGAGGTGCCTACTTTTGCCACAAAAACTGGGAAAATTTATAAACCCCCGTATAAGTCGAGGGTGGAAATTGCAGCGGCTACTGGTAACTTATAAAAATGGAAACCAATAAAATTACATCAATTGAGGCATCAGTAGATTAAATATTTTAGAATATTTATTTCAAAGAAAGCCAGTAAACTAGCTCTGTAAGTTTAAAAGAGGGTAAACAGGTATATATCCCCCAAGGCAGGTATAGGCAAAAAAAATGCAAGTACCTAGGTACTTACCTCAATCCCCTGCTCCTGCTGGTTTGGGTTAGGGTTAGGATACTTGACCTCTCCTTGCCTCAAAGAGATACAATTTCCCTCTATATTTACAATTACTGAACAGCCAAAATATACTTAATTCTATGTATATATGCCATATGTGTAAATAAATATTACACACAGGCACACAAAAATATACTGTACATTATCTACTATATAAACTGTATGTGTATATACAGAGAGAGAAAGAGAGAGAGCTCTTGTAAAATTATATATGGTACATTCAACCTCACTTACTGTAATAGGAAAACAAACCCAGAGTCCACTTTCTGCCACACAGTTAACCATAACTAGAACATTACACATGTCTTCAGATGTACCGGTACTTCCCTAGCTTGCACATCACTGTTAGAGCTAGGAAATGTCATGGATTGAGTAAAATGTGGTGATTTTCACTTAACAATGCTTTTGCTTAACAACAAATTTTGAGCTCAATTGTGGTCATAGGTCTCTGTCTGTCTGTCTGTCTTCCTTTCCTGTCTGTCTGCGCCCCCCTCCTGTCCCCTCCCCGGGTAAATTACAGAGTCAATACTGTATTGTTTTTTTATTTAAGGTTACAAAGCAAATGAAGAATCATTTTGAGTATTCTTTAAAATTTCTTCAGTGAGATCCATAGCTAATCTGGCAAAAAAAAAAATTCACCTGGCAAAACTTTTTATTGTTGACATTAGGCACAGCCAGAGAGATGTCTTAAAAGGCAAACAAACTGTCAAAAAAGTATATTTTTTAAAAATATAATATTTTGGTTGTTGAATTTAATTCTGCCTTGGCGTGAGGCAGCCCCCGCAGATGGGTGGCTGGCGAGGACCACACATTCCCATCTTTGTGTCCGCTGGGGTTAAAGGAAAGTTTAGGGACCCCTGCCCCTTGGAGAAATGCCTCGGTGGTGACATTCTGAGCGTTTTTGCCTCCCCACTCCGAAAACCCCACTTCTCGGCAGCTTGCCGAGGCTGAGAGGAGAGTGATTTTAAAAGGCACTCTCAGCTTGGGGTTTTCTCCCCGCTGAAATGTTGCTCGCCCGCCGCCCTCAACACCCGCTTTGTCCTCGACCCGGCAGAAGAAAACCACGTCCTTTCCTGTTGCTCTCTTCCCGAGAGGTGGGGTGAGGGGGTGTTGAGAAGACAGAAGCAAGAATCCACCCCACCCCCCCCACACACCTCATCGGCTTTCCCCCCCTCTAGCGCGGCATTGGAGTGTTTGGCTGGCTCCTTTTCTTGCGGGGAGAGGGGGAAAAAGCTGGGGGGGAGGTGGATTCTTGCTTCTATCTTCTCGCCACCCCTCCACCACACCTCACCGGCTTAGAAATGTCGTTGCCTCCCACAGCCACTTCCCCACGCGCTTCGGATGTGCCTGCCTTTCCTACAGCGAAGACAGGCGGCACCTTCCCGAAGGGCTCAACTAAGCGGGTGGGGGAAGGGCTGGCCATTTGCCGCCTCTCTCCGCTGTAGAAGGGGCAGGCGCAAGCAAAGCAACGTTCCAAAGCGGTCTCCGGGAAGCGACCGAGGGAAAGGCAGTCGTCTGCCTTTCCTTCAGCTCAAAAGAGGAGGCAAATGCCCTGCCTTCCCCCAGCCGGTTAACCGAGCGCTTCAAGTTAACCGGCTGGGGGAAGGCGGGGCATTTGCCTCCTCTTTCGGGCTGAAGGAAAGGCAGACGATTGCCTTTCCCTCGGTCGCTTCCCGGAGACCGCTTTGGGACATCGCTTTGGGAGAGGGGGCAACTGCTCCCGGTTTAAGAAGCAAGAATCCCCCCCCAGCGAAACGGCTTTTTTCTTGTTTAGCGCGGCGTTCGAGTGGTTGGCAGGTTCCTTTGCTTGCACGCAAGAGCCAACCACTCGAATGCCGCGCTAAACAGAAAGAAGCTGCAACTGCCCGGTTAAGAAGGGAGAATCCACCCACTAGCCAAACGGCTTATTTACTGTTTAGCGCAGCGTTCGAACGCTAAACAGGAAAAAAGTCGTTTGGCTAGTGGGTGGATTCTCCCTTCTTAACCGGGCAGTTGCATCTTCTTTCTGTTTAGCGCTCGAACGCTACGCTAAACAGAAAGAAGCGGCGGATTCTCCCTTCTTAACCAGCAAGCTTCTTTCTGTTTAGCGCTCGAACGCTGCGCTAAACAGAAAGAAGCTGCAACTGCCCGGTTAAGAAGGGAGAATCCACCCACTAGCCAAACGGCTTTTTTACTGTTTAGCGTAGCGTTCGAGCGCTAAACAGGAAAAAAGCCGTTTGGCTAGTGGGTGGATTCTCCCTTCTTAACCGGGCAGTTGCCGCTTCTTTCTGTTTAGCGCTCGAACGCTGCGCTAAACAGAAAGAAGCGGCAACTGCCTGGTTAAGAAGGGAGAATCCACCCCCTAGCCAAACGGCTTTTTTACTGTTTAGCGCTCGAACGCTGCGCTAAACAGTAAAAAAGCCGTTTGGCTAGGGGGTGGATTCTCCTTTCTTAACCAGGCAGTTGCCGCTTCTTTCAAGCTGAAAGATGGCTGTCTTTCCCTAAGCCGCTTGCGCCCTCTTGTGGTGACCCGTCAGTCACCCGAGTATAAGTCGAGGTCGGGTTTTTCAGCCCATTTTTGGGCTAAAAACCCCCGACTTATACTCGAGTATATACGGTATATATATATATTATTAAATTGCAAAGACAGACAAAACATACATTACATGTAACATTTAGTGGAGCAACAATTGCTCCTCTCAATGTAGAAGTCATCTTTCTATTTATAATAAGTAAAAAAATAAAAATAAATAAACTATTTCAAGTCAAAATTTTAAATTTTCTATATATTTTTAAATGTTTTAGATGTGTTTTTTCTTATTATCTTACAATTGATATGTCTAAGTATTTTATAGATAATGATAAAGTTAGTTTATTTTTTAAATTTTTTTACTTATTATAAATATAAAGATGACTTCTACTTCGAACATTCTTTAAGGATAGCCCAGGGGTGGGCAGCAGGCAGGACGGGGTGGAACACAGTTCCACTGGCAGAAATGAAGCTGCGTGCGCAGCTCCAGCTGACCGGTGGCAGTCACTTCCTGGATTACCAGTCTCTCTTTTTTCCCCCCTCCTATTTTTCCCCTTGCAAAGCCCTCACTCCGCCTGCAACTGAGATGAAAAGGCATCATGCAGCAATAATAACCTTGTGACTCTCCCTCGGCTTTCCGATATTTTAAAATCCCCCCTTCCCATCCTCCTCCTCCTCCTCGGAGAGCGGCAGGGAGACCAGCGCGGGCAGGAGTTGCGGGAGGTCCTTTTCCTCCCCCATCTTTTCTCAACAGCTGATCGGCACCTGTTCGCCTAGTTACCCAGCCTGAGGTGGGGGGGGGGGGGCGACTCAGGAAATAGAGTGTTGGAAACGTGAAGCAAATTGTCACCCCAGCGAGCGGCGCTAGTGAGGTTGTAAGTCAAGGACTTAATAGTTCACTTGAACGATGATGATCATTCAAGCCACTCCCACCTGGTCACATGCCCCGCAAGCCACTCCTACCCACATGACCAGCAAGCCACTCCTACTCACATGACCATCAAGCCACACCCACAAAATAAGACACCCACCCACAGTGTGGCAGTAAAAAATTTGGCTGCCCATTACTAGGATAGCTTTGCAATAATTGAGCCATGAGATGACAAGGGCATGATTGACTGTGAGAAGGAACTCTCTATCCAAATAGGGCCATAATTAGTGCATTAGGCAGACTTGTGCAAAGGTCCCCCTAGCCACTGCCAAGGGATGTTGTTGCTGTTGTTGTTGTTATTGTTGTTGCTATTATTATTATTATTATTATTATTATTATTATTATTATTTATTAGATTTGTATTCCACCCCTCTCCACAGACTCGGGGCAGCTCACAGCAGTGATAAAACAATATATAATGGCAAATCTAACATTAAAGTCTAAAATAACAATTTTACATTAAAAGCCTAAAACCCCCATTATATAAAAAGCATACACACAAACATACCATACATAAAACTGCACAGGCAAGGGGAGATGTCCCAGTTCCCCCATGCCTGATGGCAGAGGTGGGTTTTAAGAAGTTTACGAAAGGCAAGGAGGCTGGGGGCAGTCCTAATCTCTGGGGGGAGCTGGTTCCAGAGGGTCGGGGCCGCCACAGAGAAGGCTCTTTCCCTGGGTCCCGCCAGCCGACATTGTTAAGTCGACGGGACCTGGAGAAGGCCAACTCTGTGGGACCTAACCGGCCACTGGGATTCGTGCGGCAGAAGGCGGTCTCGTAGATATTCTGGTCCGATGCCATGAAGGGCTTTATAGGTCATAACCAACACTTTGAATTGTGACCGGAAACTGATCGGCAACCAATGCAGACTGCGGAGTGTTGGTGTAATATGTTGTTCTAGTCTCAGCTGTGGATCTAGGAGGACCTCCAGGTTACAGTTCTGGGGGGTTTAAAATCCACCCTCCCATAGTGGGGGGGGGGGGAAGGATGCTGCACCCCCATAAGTGTGCATGACCCTCTGATACCTTTTCTGTTCAGATTGTAATTTCAGAACCATTGCATTAAATTAACCTTTCTATTTCGACCCATAGGTGCATCCGGCGCTCTGGATATGCCAGTTCTAATTTGTTGTCGCTAGTTTTATTAAAATTCTGACTCACCCAGCTGCCCTTTCCTAGTCAAACTGCTCTGCGTTTCAAAGTTCCCCAGCGTTGTTGTTGTTCTTCTTTTGCAGAAGTGAAATGGGAAAAGACCGCAGGAGCAATAGGGCACAAAGAATCTGGGGACGGAGGAAGGAGGCCCACGCTCCTCTGCAGAACAAACCTGGCACTTACTCTCCAAGAACAGCCTCCACATCTCTGCCTTATTTTTAAAGACCTAATTAAGAAGCCTTTGAGAAGTCTCCAGTGAATTAAATACTACAGAAGGGTTAATTAAGGGAGCTCCCTGCGGAATTGGTTAATAGTTGTGCCGGAACAGTGAAGATTTCAATTACACAAGTGTTCCTTTTCCCCAAATAACCCAAACAGGTCACTTCAGCGGAAACAGAGAGCCTTTGCCGATTCAAATGGCTGTACGGGTTTTTTGGGGGGTGAGAAGAAAAATGTATACTGAGAAATGAGATGAAAAAGAAAAAAAAGAAGAAAAATGGTAAACTGTTTGTGCACCGGCCTTAGACAACAAGGCCTATTCTAAAGAGAACTGTGCTGAGTTCCAATTTTCAGTAGGATCGTAAAGGCAGAGTTTACAAACTGTGTTAAACCATGGTATCTAATATCTATCTATCTATCTATCTATCTATCTATCTATCTATCTATCCATCCATCTATCTATCCATCTATATCTATCTATCTATCTATCTACCTACCTACCTACCTACCTACATCATCTATCTATCTATCTATCTATCTATCTGTCTGTCTGTCTGTCTATCTATCTATCTATCTATCTATCTATCTATCTATCTATCTATCTATCTATCTATCTACCAGACCGCCTTCTGCCGCACAAATCCCAGCGACCAGTTAGGTCCCACAGAGTTGGTCTTCTCCGGGTCCCGTCGACTAAACAATGCCGTCTGGCGGGACCCAGGGGGAGAGCCTTCTCTGTGGTGGCTCCGACCTTCTGGAATCAGCTCCCCCCGGAGATTAGGTCTGCCCCCACCCTCCTGGCCTTTCGTAAACTCTTGAAAACCCATCTCTGTCGTCAAGCTTGGGGGAACTGAGACACTTTCCCCTTGCCTATGTAGTTTCTGTGCACAATATGATTGTATGTATGCTTTTATTTACTGGGGTTTCTCTTTTAGATTTTTTATAAGTATAATTGCTATTTTAGATTCTAATTATTAGTTTTGTCATTATGTATTGTTTTTATCACTTTTGTGAGCCGTCCCGAGTCTGCGGAGAGGGGCGGCATACAAATCTAATAAATAATAATAATAATAATAACAACAACAACAACAACAATAATAATATCCATCCATCCATCCATCCCACCCATCCATCCAAACAGTAATGACCCGCTGGTGACATAACAATGACATCACCGAACTGGATTGGTCATTGCTGGTCCATGGGCGCCTCTATCATTTTGTAAAAAAAAATTCAATTTATTAAAAAAATATTTTTATTGAATTTCCCCCACCCCTTTTCAGCATGAATTCCAGCACTGTGATTGCGGTCGTCATCTTTTTTTTTCAGCTTTGGGGTTTAATTTTTTTTTTGTTACTGTGCATACATGCATATGGGCAGTGTGCCCACGCAGTGTGGGAGAGAGCGAATTAGCAGCGAGGTAAGTTTGAACACACTCCTGGCCTGTTGGGTCCATTTTTCAACATCTACAGGCTCTGGAGGCTTTCCTGAAGCCTGCGGAGAGAGGAAACCACCTCCCCCGCCCTCTGGAAGGCCAAAAATCATCTGGCCATGCGCACTGCAGCTAACATGGGGCAAAGCCTCGCATGGCCTCAGATATGGCTTCATGCACCACCTGTGGCACACATACTATAGATCGCCATCATGGGCTTAGGGTAATAGGAGTCCAGCCTCACACATTCCTATCTGGTTTGTATTGTAAACTCAGTTATTGCGATTTATACTCCTGTGAGTCTTATAGAAACATAGAAGACTGACGGCGGAAAAAGACCTCATGGTCCATCTAGTCTCCGCTTATACTATTTTCTGTATTTTATCTTAGGATGGATCTATGTTTATCCCAGGCATGTTTAAATTCAGTTACTGTGGATTTATCAACCACGTCTGCTGGAAGTTTGTTCCAAGGATCTACTACTCTTTCAGTAAAATAATATTTTCTCATGTTGCTTTTGATCTTTCCCCCAACTAACTTCAGATTGTGTCCCCTTGTTCTTGTGTTCACTTTCCTATTAAAAACACTTCCCTCCTGGACATTATTTAACCCTTTAACATATTTAAATGTTTCGATCGTGTCCCCCCTTTTCCTTTTGTCCTCCAGACTATACAGATTGAGTTCATTAAGTCTTTCCTGATACGTTTTATGCTTAAGACCTTCCACCATTCTTATAGCCGTCTTTGGACCCGTTCAATTTTGTCAATATCTTTTTGTAGGTGAGGTCTCCAGAACTGAACACAGTATTCCAAATGTGGTCCCACCAGCACTCTATATAGCGGGATCATAATCTCCCTCTTTCTGCTTGTTATACCTCTAGCTATGCAGGCAAGCATCCTACTTGCTTTCCCTACTGCCTGACTGCATTGTTCACCCATTATACTCCGAAAAATACGGTCACTGCCGTGGCAAAACATTGAAAACCAGGGAGAACTCATTTAACCACTGTCTTGCTTAGCAATGGAATTTCCAGCTCTAATTAGGGTCTAAATCGAGGACAGTACAGATTATTTTGCAGGCCGACCTATAATGAAGGCATGTTGATGAATTGGTCTCATGGTAACAATCCTGAGTCCATTTCCCATTCAACACAAAGCACAGCTATATTCTCCCATTCAGCAATATGTGAGCTTGGCAGAACGCATCTATCCAAGAGAACGAGTAAGCCCTCTGACACGTTATCATTTTGCCCTCTCCATGTGGAAGCTAACCATAACAATATAGCCCAGCGCCCCTGGCACTTAGTTAATTCCTGACTTGCCTCGGGTTCTTGGTTTAAAAAGCGACTCTTAAATTATTGTGGCCTAGATCTCCTTCTCTTCATTTCCCCTTCTTATGTTGCATGGTCCTCAGGGCCACTGTGCGGTATCTTAAATCCGCCGTAGACGAAAAGAGCCTGGGAACTAATTCGTTGGAAAAACTAATTTATCCAAGCCCTTGGTAAACCAGGTGATGCCAGAGATAAAGGGAGGGAACAGCAGGGTTGTAACATGGTATACCTGGCTGACTTTGGGGAAAAGAAGGGAAGAGTTGCTGCTTAGGAAACAATCTGATAAGAGGGGCAGGAGCCCCGATAGTGGGCTTAATGGGCAGAGCAGTAGTGGATTCTGAATTAGTTTGCTACCATAAAACATACGTTGTGTTTTATTTTTATATTTTTATATTATTTTTATATTTTTATATTATTATGTTTATATGTTTATATGTTTGTTTATATGTTTGTTTATATGTTTATATGTTTATATGTTTGTTTATATGTTTATATGTTTGTTTATATGTTTATATGTTTATATGTTTATATGTTTATATGTTTATATGTTTATATGTTTATATGTTTATATGTTTATATGTTTATATGTTTATATGTTTATATGTTTATATGTTTATATGTTTATATGTTTATATGTTTATATGTTTATATGTTTATATGTTTATATGTTTATATGTTTATATGTTTATATGTTTATATTTATTTATTGGATTTGTATGCCGCCCCTCTCTGTAGACTCGGGGCGGCTAACAACAACGATAAAAACAGCATGTAACAATCCAATCCAATACTAAAATAACTAAAAAAAAACCTTATTATAAAAACCAAACATACATACAGACATACCATGCATAAAATTGTAAAGGCCTAGGGGGAAAGAATATCTCAGTTCCCCCATGCCTGACGGCAGAGGTGGGTTTTAAGAAGTTTACGAAAGGCGAGGAGGGTGGGGGCAATTCTAATCTCTGGGGGGAGTTGGTTCCAAAGGGCCGGGGCCGCCACAGAGAAGGCTCTTCCCCTGGGTCCCGCCAAACAACATTGTTTAGTTGACGGGACCCGGAGAAGGCCCACTCTGTGGGACCTAACTGGTTGCTGGGATTCGTGCAGCAGAAGGCGGTCCTTGAGATATGTTTATATGTTTATATTTTTGTTTGTTTTATTATTTAATTTATTATGTATGTATTTATTTGTTTGTTAGTTTGTTTATTTGTTTGTTTGTGTATGTATGTATGTATGTATGTATGTATGTATTTACTTATTTACTTATTTACTTATTTACTTATTTACTTATTTACTTATTTACTTATTTACTTATTTACTTATTTACTTATTTACTTATTTACTTATTTACTTATTTACTTATTTACTTATTTACTTATTTACTTATTTACTTATTTACTTATTTACTTATTTACTTATTTACTTATTTACTTATTTACTTATTTACTTATTTACTTATTTACTTATTTACTTATTTACTTATTTAATATGGGTTGCTCAGAGAGGGGTAGCACCTCTGGTGTAGAGGCATATCGTGCCCTTTTACAGCAGCTCATTTAGGGCAGCTTTTATGGCAGCTCATTCACCTTTGATTTCCATCTGTCACTCAGCTCTCACCTGGGGCTCCTAGTAGCTGTAGCATGCGCAGCAACCACACCAACCACAACAGCTTCGACAGGCTGGCCAAACCAGGTTGAGAGTAGCCGATGGGTCATTGACCTTTGGCGAGAGAGGGATTTGTCTATTCCGAGCATGTGAAATTGTCCTGTTGCTAGTTGAATTGTGGCAAGTTAGCCATGGCTGTGGCGAATTGAGTTGGCCACACGTTGGCTGTGGCAAGTCACCCCGTTCCATTAGCAAAAGTTGCTAGGACGAATTGGTCATGCCTGACTTTAGATCTTTAAACATTTCTACGTTACAAGTCTGTATGTCTGCATAATTATCTATAATTTACCATTTTTAATCCTAGAGAGTAAACTGAACAATTGAATCCATAAATATTTTTGGCAGTTCTTAATATTTCTCTCCATCTTTTGAAAGCCCCTAATTAGCAATTTAATTCATTGCATCAGATTGCTGGTACTTTGTGATTCCAAAGTGAATACGTTTTTTTCCACTTCTCCTCCTTTCCAAATAAAATAAGGTTTTCTTATCTCTTTTCTATGTCAACATTTTCATATCTGAAGATGGTATTTTATAGCCATTTTTACAAACCTGAGACTACTCCAGACGTCTAGAGCAGTGTTTCCCAACCTTGGATGGAATGGAAACTGCAGTTTAATGTTTCCAAATGTAAAATAGTGCACTTGGGGAAAAGGAATCCTCAATCTGGGTATTGCATTGGCAGTTCTGTGTTAGCAAAAACTTCAGAAGAGAAGGATTTAGGGGTAGTGATTTCTGACAGTCTCAAAATGGGTGAGCAGTGTGGTTGGGCGGTAGGAAAAGCAAGTAGGATGCTTGGCTGCATAGCTAGAGGTATAACAAGCAGGAAGAGGGAGATTGTGATCCCGCTATATAGAGTGCTGGTGAGATCACATTAGGAATACTGTGTTCAGTTCTGGAGACCTCACCTACAAAAAGATATTGACAAAATTGAACGGGTCCAAAGACAGGCTACAAGAATGGTGGAAGGTCTTAAGTATAAAACGTATCAGGAAAGACTTAATGAACTCAATCTGTATAGTCTGGAAGACAGAAGGAAAAGGGGGGACATGATCGAAACATTTAAATATGTTAAAGGGTTAAATAAGGTTCAGGAGGGAAGTGTTTTTAATAGGAAAGTGAACACAAGAACAAGGGGACACAATCTGAAGTTAGTTGGGGGAAAGATCAAAAGCAACATGAGAAAATCTTATTTTACTGAAAGAGTAGTAGATCCTTGGAACAAACTTCCAGCAGACGTGGTTGGTAAATCCACAGTAACTGAATTTAAAGATGCCTGGGATAAACATATATCCATCCTAAGATAAAATACAGGAAATAGTGTAAGGGCAGACTAGATGGACCATGAGGTCTTTTTCTGCCATCAGTCTTCTATGTTTCTATGTTTCTATGGCAACTTGAAGATATTTGGACTTCAGCTCCCAGAATTCCCCAGCCAGCATTTGCTGGCTGGGGAATTCTGGGAGTTGAAGTCCAAATATCTTCAAGTTGCCAAGGTTGGGAAACACTGGTCTAGAGCAGTGAAGGTTTACCGGCTCCTGATGCTACTGGTGCACTCCCTGCGCTGCTCTACACCTCCAGTGTTCTGCACATGTACAGGAAGCAAAATCTCATGAGGGGACGCGCACACTTGTGTCAGAAGCCAAATCTCGCTTGGTCACCCCGCCTGCCTGCCGGTCACCTGGAGCTGCACACCTACCGGAACACCTGCCCCCCCTCCCTCCCGTCCAGGTAGGAACCCAATACTGGTCTAGACTTCAGTTCCCAGCATGGTCATTGCTGAGAATTCTATAAGTTTTTAAAAAAATATATTTTTATTGGTTTTGCACATTGAAATTAACATAAAACAAACATAAAACGGTGCACAGTGCATGTGCCCATCACCCGACTGACAATCCCACCACCACCACCACCAATTGCGGGGGGTTCAAATATTTACTAATTTATATTCTTTTATTTCCTTAGCTCTACTTTGCATTTGTTTACTATTAAAAGAGTGATTGGAGTTTATTTTTCACATTTTCGTCGCAGAGAGTATTCTAAAAGTTGACGTTTGTAGCATCCACATTGGAGAAGTGACAGAGCACAACTCCAATTTGCTTACAGTTAATAAAATCTGAAATCCAAGAAAGGGATAGAGGTCTGTAATACAGTGGCACCTCTACTTAAGAACATAATTCATTCTGTGACCAGGTTCTTAAGTAGAAAAGTTTGTAAGTAGAAGCAATTTTTCCCATAGGAATCAATGTTAAAGCAAATAATGCATGCAAACCCATTAGGAAAGAAATAAAAGCTCAGAATATGGGTGGGAGGAGGAGGAAGAAGAAGATGAGGAGGACAGTCGCTGCTGAAGGAAAAAGGGGAGGGGAGGGGAATCAAAAAAATCCAAAACTTTAAGGCTTCAAAAAAAAAAAAGAGGGACTGAGGCGGCGAGGAGGAGCACGTGCCTCCGATACACCTGGAGCAAGGCTGCCTCTCATACATTGCACCAGAGAGAGAAATCCAGGCGGGTGAGAGGGTGGAACTTCCTGCTCCTTTGACCGGAAGGCAGCTGCTGCTGCTGCTTCTACCTGCTTCCTCTTCCTTCCCATGCTGAAGTGCTCCCCTCTCCTCTCGCTCGCTCACTTTGTAGCCGGTGCCTTTCCTTCCTTCCTTCGACTCCTCGGTTTGGCTGAAGCCGAGTTGATCTGGCTGGGGCAGAGTGTCCCCTTTTGCCTTTTGCCCAGATGCTCCGGGAGGCAACCTCACGCTGGGTGTATGGGAGGCAACGCGAGGGAGTCACCACAGTGAAGTTGTTTATTCCCTCTCCAAGAGCCCAGAGAAAAGAAAACGCTCCATTCACTCTGGGCTGCCCAGAGCAAATGGAGCATTTCTTTTCTCTGGACACTGGCAGGGGTTTATTCCCTCTCCAAGAGCCCAGAGAAAAGAAAACACTCCATTCTCTCTGGGCTGTCCAGAGCAAATGGAGCATTTCTTTTCTCTGGACACTGGCAGGGGTTTATTCCCTCTCCAAGAGCCCAGAGAAAAGAAAACACTCCATTCTCTCTGGGCTGTCCAGAGCAAATGGAGCATTTCTTTTCTCTGGATGCTGGAAGAGGTTTATTCCCTCTCCAAGAGCCCAGAGAAAGGAAAACGCTCCATTCACTCTGGGTTGTCCAGAGCAAATGGAGCATTTCTTTTCTCTGGATGCTGACAGAGGTTTATTCCCTCTCCTAGTGCCCAGAGAAAGGAAAATGCCAAAGCCTCCTTAAGCGCCACTGAAAGGCTCCTCTGGCAGCCCAGAAAAGCCTGAGATAGCTGGGATTAAAGGGGGAATGGCAGGAAACTGGCCGGTCCTTCGTGGTGCTCTCAAATTTCCTGGGAAATTTTTCCAGGCTTGGGTTCTTAAGTAGAAAATGGTTCTTAAGAAGAGGCAAAAAAATCTTGAACACCCGGTTCTTATCTAGAAAGGTTCGTAAGTAGAAGCGTTCTTAGGTAGAGGTACCACTGTATAACGAATATGACTCTGAATTTAAATATACCATTGCCAAATATACCACTCTGATCTCGTTTTATCACAGATTATGTGTTTGTAACTACTGCATAAGTATAGGATAAAAATAATATTGCAGCAGACTGCAATACAATACATTATAAAACATATTGTAAAATATAAAGAAATAAAGAATAAAGAAATATATTGTAAAATATAAAGAAAGGAGCCTCTAGAGCACTATTTCTCAACCTTAGCCGTTTTAAGATATATGGACTTCAACTCCCAGAATTCCTCAAGCAGTAGAGCTGGCTGGGGAATTCTGGGAGTTTGAAGTCCGCATATTTTAAACTCACTTAGGTTGAGAAACACTGTACTAGAATAAAATATTTGTAATAATACATCATAAATATCAAAATGCCTGCATTATTAAGTAAAATAAATACAAAAGCCAACACAATACCTAAGTGTGCTGTTGTTCCCTCACCTTTTTCCATCTCATTTTAAACTTTTGTTTTAAAATTAATTTAAAATACACGAAGCTGCCATGTTTCAAAGCAAATTATCAGCCTGCAGCATCATTTTTACTAAAAAGAATATCTGTCAGCCGCAGATGGGCCCCATGAGATTATTTTAGAACATTGGTGGGGGGGAAAAGACGAGGTCATTTTATCATGTCTGGTGGACTTGCAAAACAGCAGAAAATATATACAATGATACCAAGGATTTTAAAGATTATATTCAGTTGAAATCAGTATTGGGCTGCATCCGGTATGCCTAGAATTGCTGATCCGGTATTGGAAATGGCAATGTGTGCATATCTGTGCACCCCTGCCACGCCCCTGCGTGCTCCCGCACAAGATTATAAGTGCACTGATGTCCCTATCGTCTCCTGTCCAATTGTCTTCCCTTATCTCATATATCATATATATTCTCTCCTTAGCTCTCTCTCTCTCTATATGTATATATTATATATATCATATATATTCTCTCCTTAGCTCTCTCTCTCTATATATATATTATATATATATATCATATATATTCTCTCCTTATCTGTTACATCATATATATTCTCTCCCTCCCATCTACTTCTCTTCTTTTTACTTTCTATCGTCATATATATTACTTAATGTCTATTCTCTTCCATATGTATTGTATATTGGACAAAGAATAAATAAATAAAAAATAAATAAATAAATATAAATAAATAAATAAAAATAATTTCCTTCTGTGCATGCACGGAAGCAAAGATATTGCCCAAAATTCCCAAAATCTCACGCGAGGACACTTGCACGTGCCAGATTTTGCCGATTTTCGGCCATTCTTCTGCGCATGCGCAGAAGCAAAGGAATAGCCAAAAATCGCCAAAATCTCACATGTGAGAGTGTCCTCGTGCGTGATTTTGGCAATTTTCTGCAGTTTCTTTGTTTCCATGCAGGCACAAAAACAAATTCCCGCGTGGGGGTGTGTCGCCTGCGCCGGCCTCCAGGACAGATTCAATAGGGAAAGGTAAGTGCGGCCGTTCAGTGGTTGAAATGGAGCTTTTCTCGGAACTAATGGATAGACAATTATAACAAGTTATAGATGAGTGTTTTTATATATACAATTGCTATAAAATTGCACTATTATACCGTATACACAAAAAATGGAAACACACTGAAATACCCACAATAGAAGGATGGCTTCTACGAGTCTACGGAGAGGGGCGGATTACAAATCTAATTAATAATAATAATAATAATAATAATAATAATAATGGCTTGTGAAAATGACAGAATTGGTGGAGATGCCAAAATGGATTTGTCTGATTAGAGAAAGAACAATAATTATGTTATTAGTGATTGGAAACCGCTGATGGGATTTTTGCTAGATAAAGAAAAGAAATGAAGCTGTGATTTGTGGGTTTGGTGATGAGAAAGGTAGACTATGGAAAGAAGGAAATTATTTTGTAATCTAAAGATAAAGCTGTGAGAATAATAGGGAAGGCCCTGTGGAAGAGTGGTTTATTTTATTTTATTTTATTTTATTGGATTTGTATGCTGCCCCTCACCGCAGACTCGGGGCGGCTAACAACAGTAGTAAACAGCATATGACAATCCAATATAAACAGTTAAAAACCCCTATTGTAAAACCAAACATACATACAGACACACCATAAATAAAATTGTAAAGGCCTAGGGGGAAAGAGTTAAAACCCACCCCTCTCCTAGAATAATGAAATATTTTGAAGAATATTTTTAAAAGGCAGGTTAAAATATTTCCCTTAAGAAAGAAAGAAAAAAATATTAAGGGCCCCAGGGCCCCAGCTCTCTGCTCCACAAGCAGATACTTAGCTGGGACAACTTTACAAATGCAGAATTAGTAATCAGTTCCTCCCAAAGTAATGGATTTGATAAGCACTTTATTCAGCAAAGTCTGAACAGAGGCAGATTAGCCCTCACTCAAGAGCCAAAAGCCACAACAGGAATTATTGCATCCTACTCAGAATTTTCAACCAAACGTAGCTCCGATACCTGGGATTTGTACTTTGCCTATAGAGCCAGCTATGACCCCTACATAACACTTCCATGGCACCACGGGAGTTGGGCAACAGCCAATAAAATACATGTCCGGAGAGGGGCGGCATACAAATCAAATCAAATCAAATCAAATCAAATCAAATCAAATCAAATCAAATCAAATCAAAATAAATAAATAAATAAATAAATGTTCTTGCACAGAAACAGGAAGCTCAAGTGCAAAGCCTGAGAGAAGGTATAACTCAACCCCCATTCTCAACTCCATGTGGTCAGCTGCCCAGAATCACATGTATACAGGAGGGAAGTGTTTTTAATAGGAAAGTGAGCACAAGAACAAGGGGGCACAATCTGAAGTTAGTTGGGGGAAAGATCAGAAGCAACGTGAGAAAATATTAGTAGTAGATGCTTGGAACAAACTTCCAGCAGACGTGGTTGGTAAATCCACAGTAACTGAATTTAAACATGCCTGGGATAAACATTTATCCATCCTAAGATAAAATACAGGAAATAGTATAAGGGCAGACTAGATGGACCATGACGTCTTTTTCTGCCGTCAATCTTCTATGTTTCTATCTGGTGGTTCTGCTTTATCAATAAATAGATCCTCTTTCCAATGAGCCTCTAGCCTCCATCTTGCCTCCAGTGCCTTTCTCCCAGCTTGGAACTGAACCAGATGGATCTTTCTTCCAATGCACATAATAATTTTAAAGTTGAGCAGTTTTCAGACGAGAGGGAATTGTTATAGAAATGTACCTCCACAGCCTCTTGAAGTAATCAAGTATCGGTTAACTGAGGAAAACAAGTGAGGGGAAAAATCATCCGAACTCCGGAGCATTGAAATAACTATATTAACCTTATGGCTTATGTATACCGCTGTGAGCAGTCAGCTGTTACCTTGAACACTTCGTTCTTGTTTGCAATAAAGATTCTGATCCATCTGAATTGTGTGAGAGGTTTCTGCCACCCCAGGAGAAGGCCAAGCGCTGAATAAGACGCTAAGCACCTGGGAAGCTATGATTTATTGCCTAACTTGGCAGTGTGTAAGTGACGTTCTAGCAAATTGGTGCTTTGCAAAGAGGTTGCATTCCCATAGTAGAAACATAGAAACATAGAAGACTGACGGCCGAAAAAGACCTCATGGTCCATCTAGTCTACCCTTATACTATTTCCTGTATTTTATCTTAGGATGGATATATGTTTATCCCAGGCATGTTTAAATTCAGTTACTGTGGATTTACCAACCACGTCTGCTGGAAGTTTTTTTCCAAGCATCTACTACTCTTTCAGGAAAATAATATTTTCTCATGTTGCCTTTGATCTTTCCTCCAACTAACTTCAGATCGTGTCCCCTGGTTCTTGTGTTCACTTTCCTATCAAAAACACTTCCCTCCTGAACCTTATTTAACCCTTTAACATATTTAAATGTTTCGATCATGTCCCCCCTTTTCCTTCTGTCCTCCAGACTATACAGATTGTGTTCTTTAAGTCTTTCCTGATACGTTTTATGCTTAAGACCTTCCACCATTCTTGTAGTCCGTCTTTGGACCCGTTCAATTTTGTCAATATCTTTTTGTAGGTGAGGTCTCCAGAACTGAACACAGTACTCCAAATGTGGTCTCACCAGAGCTCTATATAAGGGGATCACAATCTCCCTCTTCCTGCTTGTTATACCTCTAGCTATGCAGCCAAGCATCCTACTTGCTTTTCCTACCGCCCGACCACACTGCTCACCCATTTTGAGTGTGTCAGAAATCACTACCCCTAACAATTTTCTTTGGGAGTCAGGTCATCTGCGAGTACTGCTTTCCTAGGAGGTCCTTCAAGATGTTCCTCAAGAGCCCTTTCACATGCAGCAAATGTGCTGATAGGACACTGCCCACTGGTTTTCCACAGCATCGCTAAGCCAATTATGTCCATCTTCTAGTGAATTTGTGATTTGTTACTCCGGAGTTCCAAGAGGTTTTAGGATAGGCTTCATCTGCTCATGCCTCCCATCATTTGAACTCAGAGATCTCTGGTAAATTCCACAAGGAGCTTTGTTAGCAAGCCTACTATTAATTCCAGCTTCTCTTTATTTTATTTGTTTATTGTGTTTTTATACAGCTTGCTTCCAGAAGTCCACTTACAGTTTCAGATTCATAATCTCTGGTGCATCCCTCAGCTTGATTTTCTGAGTAGAGTGGTACCTCTGCCAACAAATGCCTCTACTTATGAACTTTTCTAGATAAGAACCGGGTGTTCAAGATTTTTTTTGCCTCTTCTCAAGAACCATTTTCCACTTACAATCCCGAGCCTCCGAAATTGGAACCAGAAAAGGCAGGGAGAAGCCTCCGTGGAGCCTCTCTAGGACTCTCCTAGGAGGAAACTGGGTCGGAAAAGGTGGGGAGACGCCTCCGTGGGGCCTCTCTAGGAATCTCCTGGGAGGAAACAGGGCTTCCACCCTCCCTGTGGTTTCCCCAATCACATGCATTATTTGCTTTTACATTGATTCCTATGGGAAAAATTGCTTCTTCTTACAAACTTTTCTACTTAAGAACCTGGTCACAGAACAAATTAAGTTTGTAAGTAGAGGTACCACTGTAGTAGGAACGAGCCTTGCTCCATTTCTCAGTCTATATCTGAACTGAAGTGAACTAATAAATTTTGTCTATCTCTAAATTCCATTCATTTGTTTATTTGTTGCCTATCTCAAACAATTGACTCTGGGTTGCTGAGAACAGTTTTTAAAAACCAACAAAAATAAAAAATAAATACAAGTAGTTCTCTACTTAAGACCACAAATGGACTAGAATTGTCATCCTAAATCATTGTAATCATAAGTTGAGTTGGATCTGATTTTAGGGCATTTTTTAACAGTGATTAAGAGAATCTCCATGATTGTTACTCAAATCATATGCTACCAAGTGATCGAATGGACATTTTTTGTTAGAAATTTTGTGCTATCTTTAAAAGCAGTTAAGAATGACAACCTGACAGTATCCATCTTTCCCTTATATCAGCAACTCTTTATTATCATTAAAATAGCCAAAGCAGATAGAATGAACTGAAAATAATGTGAGGGGACCTGGCCAAAAATGTAATTCTTTTTTCTTTGAAGTGGGGTCTCCAACAAGAGCTGAATTGATAATATTGGCACCTTCTAAATTGGCTGGTGAAAACTCTTATTTATTTATTTATTTTGTTTATTTATTTATTACTTAGATTTGTATGCCGCCCCTCTCCGAGGACTCGGGGCGGCTCACAACACGTGGAAACAAATCATAAATAATCTAACAAATTTAAAATTAAAAGATTTAAAAGACCCCATATACTAACAGACATACACACAAGCATACCATATATAAATTAAACATGCCCAGGGGAAGATGTTTCAGTTCCCCCATGCCTGACGGCAAAGGTGGGTTTTAAGGAGTTTACGGAAGGCAGGAAGAGTAGGGGCAGTTCTAATCTCTAATCTCCGGGGGGAGTTGGTTCCAGAGGGCCGGTGCCGCCACAGAGAAGGCTTTTCCCCTGGGGCCCGCCAACCGACATTGTTTAGTTGACGGGACCCGGAGAAGGCCCACTCTGTGGGACCTGATCGGTCGCTGGGATTCGAACTCTGATTGGTTTGTGATAATCTGGGTTCATTGTCATGTTTGCAATATTGATGAATATCTATAGCTCTTTTGTAGGATGAGGGTGAAGGTTCTGAACTTGTGGGTTGTTTTCTGAATGTTTCATTACCAGGCTAGGCACCATCTTCAGAGGAGTTTAAGGATGTCACTGAACACTGACATCCTCTAAACTAAAGTGACCAATTTTTTACAATGAAAAGGAGGATGAAAAATTTTAAGAAAAAAGTACAACGTAAATAAATGAAACACTTATGTCATTATGAATAAATAAAATTAATAATTAAAACTAAAACTTTAATAACAAAAGCAATAAAACTTTACTAAATCTATATTTAAATTATTTTACACAGGGTTGTATAAAATCACATCAATGAATTAATAAAACATGAATTGTACTTACATGAGTATAATATTCACTATGGAAGAAATAATTTTGTATTTCCGTTAGAAGTAAACACAGAAGTATAATATAGAGACAATGGTGGGAGACATGTGCCCTGTGCATGCTTTTCATAATCACGTCTTTCCGAACTGTACTGTCACATGACGCGTAACCAGGGATGGGCAGCAGGCAGGACAGGGAGGAACGCAGTCCCACCAGTGGAAATTTATGTATTGATTTATTTATTGGATTTGTATGCTGTCCCTCTTCGAGGACTCGGGGCCGCTCACAACATAAATGAAGCTGTGAGCCCAGAGTTGGAAGGGACCTTGTAGGCAGTGATGGGCTACCAAAATTTTTACTACCACACTGTGGGCATGGTTTATGCATTTTGTTTCAACATCTTTCAGTGCAAATTGGGTGCTCTGGGGTGGAGCTACAAATTTTGCTGCCGGAACTGCATTCCTGTCCGTATCCGTAGGAGCCCATCACTGCTTGCAGGTCATCTAGTCCAACCACCCATGCAAGTAGACTCAAAACCATTTTTGTGCAGTCTCTTCTGGAAAGTTTCCAGTGATGAAGTTCCCATAACTTCTGAAGGCAAGCTGTTCTATTGGTTGATTGCCCTCACTGTCAGAAAATTTCTCCTTATTTCTAGGTTGAATCTCTCCTTGGTCCGTTTCCATCCATTGTTCCTTGTCTGGCCTTTAGGTGCTTTGGAAAATAGTTTGACTCCCTCCTTTCTGTGGCAGCCTCTCAAGTATTGATACACAGCTATCATGTCTCCTCTGGCCATTCTCTTCGCCAGACTAGCCACGCCCAGTTCCTGCAACAGGTCATCGTATGTTTTAGCCTCCAGTCCCCTAATCATCTCAGTTGTTCTTCTCTGCACTGTTTCTAGAGCAGTGGTTCTCAACCTGGAGGTCGGGACCCCTTTAGGGTTCAAACGACCATTTCACAGGAGTCGCCTAAGACCATGGGAAAAGACATAAATTTCCTATGGTGTTAGGATGTTAGCTACCGCACGAATCCCAGCGACCGATAAGGTCCCACAGAGTTGGCCTTCTCCGGATCCCGTCGACTAAACAATGTCGTTTGGCGGGCCCTAGGGGAAGAGCCTTCTTTGTGACAGCCCCGGCCCTCTGGAATCAACTCTCCCCGGAGATTAGAAGAGCCGCCACCCTCCTTGTCTTTCGCAAATTACTCAAGACCCACCTATATTGCCAGGTATGGGGGAACTGAGACACCGCCCCCAGTCTTTTATATTTTATGTTTGGTATGTATGTGCTATATGGTTTTAATTATTGGGGTTTTATATATCTTTTCTTTTAATATTAGATTTGTTTACTGTTATATTGTTTTTATTATTGTTGTGAGCCGCCCCGAGTCTTCGGAGAGGGGCGGCATACAAATCTAATAAATTGAATTGAATTGAATTGAAGCTTCTATTCTGGCCCCTTGGAACATATTTTTCAATCTGACCAATCAAGCGTTTATAGTGGGTATGTTTCTCTAACCTTCCTGCCAATCAGCTTAAAGCTCTGTTGGGAGAATTGGCGCAAGACTTATGGTTGAGGGCCACCACAACATGAAGAATTGTATTAAGGGGTCACAGCATTAGAAAGATTGAGAACCACTGAATCTAGAATCTTTTTTTGTGTGTGTGGTGATCAAAATTGAATACAGCACGCTAGGTGTGGTCTTACGTATTTCCATTTTCATTGTTTTAGAAATAACAATGTTTTATGATTTTAATACTTTTAATGCTGAATAAATAAAGCACTTTCCACTCATCAGACTGCTACCTAAAAGAAAGCTGCATGGTCAGAAAAACGCGATGATTGGTGACATTAAAAGAATGTTTTGTAATGGATATGATGACGACAAGGCTGAATGTTCAAGAAGAAGCTGATTTTTATATTATTTGGGATAAAGTTTATACATGGATAGATAAGAATAAAGTTGAAAATAAGGTAACGAAAACGGTATGAATATAATTAAACGTTATTGATATTTTTTGTTGTTGTTAGTGTTGTTGGCTTCCTTTTTTTATCAATTTAACTTTATGTTTATTAGACTATGTAAACAAAGTTCTTCTTTTCAATTAGAATATTAATTTGATTTAAAGATTTAAGATTTTATCCTTTTTTCTGTATTAAAAATTGACTTCAAGAAAAGAGGGGTAATTGTAACCCCTAATATGTGTTTAAATGTTTGTAAGTTTGTATGTCTTTTTTACTGAAAATTAATAAAGTTTATTTTTTTTTAAAAGAATTTTTTGTTGTTGCTCTAAACACTAGCAGTATCATATCTGGCCTAGATTGGAAGATGATAGATTTCATTCCTTCGAAAGTTCTTCTGAATCCATTTCCCTTTAGCCAACAAATATTTTATGATCTCTCAAGAAGCCTCGGGCAATAAACTCCATTCACTCTTGCTTTGTTATTGTACAACAATGCTGACAAGCCATCCTGGTTAGGGGAGAGACTCATTTATTTGCTGTTTAGATCTGTATCCTGCCTTCAGGAGTTTGAGGTGGCTAAGATTGTCCCATATTCACTCAGAGAAGCTTTTGGGAAATTGGAGTCACGTTTCGCAGAACACCAGTCAATGAAACTGCTGTAGTAAATTTTCCTCAGAAGGTTGGATGGTGATGGACTTTGAATTCCCTTCCAGATATTCCCCTGATCAAGGAAACGTTTTCATTTATTTGAAAGCTTTATAGATCACCCGGCAAATGGAATTTCACGCCTGTATCTAAACATAAAACGTACACATATGGCAGAACTAAAACAACAAACATAAATCCTTAAAAATAAATCTAAGGAACGGAAATACATCAACTTGGTTTATTCCCTACCCAATCAGAATAAATTTCAATCAGTATTAAAATCTCCAGAGAAATAGGGATGTTCTAAAATAAAATTGGCATTCCTCAGAATGGCCTCCTGAGGAATCCATTTAGTTAAGGTGAAGACTCGAAGACAATTCACCTTCAACAACGGAAGATGACTATCGTATTTTTCGGAGTATAAGATGCACCTTTTTCCTTTCTGAAAGAGGCTGATAATTTGGGTGCGTCTTATTATTTATTTATTTATTTATTTATTTATTTACTTACTTACTTACTTACTTACTTACTTACTTACTTACTTACTTACTTACTTACTTACTTACTTATTTATTTATTTATTTATTTATCCAATACACAAATACATAGGAAGAAAATAGACATGTGGTAATATATATAAGGGTAAAAGTGAACTTAGAGGTGAGGATATGTGAAAGGAAGAGAATATATATGATAGGTGAAAGAGAGGAAAGACAATTGGCAGGGGACGAAAGGCACACCAGTGCACTTATGTACGCTCCTTACTGGCCTCTTAGGAACCTGGAGAGGTCAATCGTGGAGAGTCTAAGGGAGAAATGTTGGGGGTTAGGGGTTGACACAATTGAGTCTGGTAATGAGTTCCACGCTTCGATAACTCGGTTGTTGAAATCATATTTTTTACAGTCAAGTTTGGAGCGGTTCGTATTAAGTTTGAATCTGTTGCGTGCTCTTGTGTTATTGCGGTTGAAGCTGAAGTAGTCATTGACCGGTAGGACTTTGCAGGCAAACCTGGATATGAATGACTAATGGTTGTATGTGTACTTTATATGTATTTTAACTTATGTATTTGTTTTAATTGTATTTACTTTGGGGTATTTTTAAATTTTTGTCTTCATTTTATTGTGGTACACCGTCCTGAGTCCATCAGGAGAGGGGCGGCTTATAAATTTAATAAATAAATAAATAAAATAAATATTTAACTTGTCTGCATTTGGCATAATGTGTCAGGCAAAAGCCATCATCTTGAGTTGGAGACTTTGGTCTGCCATAAGTTAGAATGTAGCATGCAATAGTCGGTGGGATATTGGGAGGGGTGGTTGCATGAAAGGGAAGAATACTAGCCCCAACAAATTCCTTCTAGAGATTCAAGGTCATCCTTTGTTCAGCACCTGCCCAGACGTCCATGGGAGGATCGTTATTTTGGGAGAACCAGAGTGGCCCATGTGATGAATTTGTGAGTGTGGGGACAGGAGTTGAACTTTAAACTGGGTGAAGAACTGTAGGGGAAGTTAGATTCCTACAGTTCGTGCCAACATGACTCTGTTAATAAATTGGAATTTGGAAGAAGGCCAAGCCTTGGACTCTGATTTATTTCTCAGATATTAATTGGAACCCTGACACTTGGTAAGGGTGACTCTCTATTTAGCAGCCAAGTTGAAAATATTTAACATAACATATTAACAGAGTTGGAAGGGACCTTGCAGGTCATCTAGTCCAACCCCCTGCCCAAGAAGGAGAACAGCCCAGATTTTGGCTTTTGAGCTGAAATCTTGGCCATCATATTTAGAATTGTCTTCCATGGTTCCTCCTTAAATTAGAGGCATAAAAGGACAGTCTTGAATAATCTTTGCTTCATAAATTTGTAAATGTCCAAGAAATTGGGTGGGATAGTTAAAAGGGCTGGATGCCCACTGAAGTTACATTTTTTTTGTCTTTTTATGATTCTGCAATCACAACAGAGTGGAAAGTTGGAGCAGAGGGTTTGCTGGCCGGATGCCCTCGCTGTCACCAATACAGGGTTCGAACAGATAATTACTCATTGTGCCTGTTGTGGTTGGCTCTGGCCCAGCTCCTACCCCAGGGAATGTGGAGGTGGATGTAGGGGAAACTTCAACATTTCACAGGCCTGTGTTATTGCCGACAGAGTCAGTTCAGAGTTTAGTTTACTCGGACGAAGAAGAAGGTGGGAGTGACTCGGCAGAGGGGGGCTTGGCACACAGCCCAGGCAGTCAATCTCCCTTATCTTCCATTGATTCAGATGAAGACGTTTTGGATCCACGCAAGCGCAGAATTATGCGTAGAAGAGACCAAGCTCATCTGTTTGGAACCCATATCGCATCTCAGACATTAACACCCTTGAAAATGTCCAAAGATACTTCACCAGAAGAGACCTTCACTCCTCCACTCGAAACAGAATACCCTATGAGACTAGACTTTCAATCCTGGGCCTAGAAAGTTTAGAACTAAGACGCCTTAAACAAGATCTAAGTATTGCCCACAAGATCATATGCTGCAACGTCCTGCCTGTCGGCGACTACTTCAGCTTCAACCACAACAACACAAGAGCACACAACAGATTTAAACTTAATATTAACCGCTCCAAACTTGACTGTAAAAAATATGAGTTGTCGAAGCGTGGAACTCATTACCGGACTCCATAGTGTTAGTAAGGGGCGAGTACAAGTGCACTAGAGTGCCTTCCGTCCCCTGTCCTATTGCTCTCCTATATCTCCTATACCTTTCTTCTATTCCTATATTTCTTCTTCTATTCTTTCATTGATATGTTCTATTACTTCATCTTCTTTTCTATTATTTCTTAGATATATTTTACTCTGAGTATCTCCTCTATAACATTCATCATGTATTTTATTATGTATATATAGATATATACCCACTAAAACCCTCATTGTGTATTGGACTAAATAAATAAACAAACAAACAATGAAACAAATAAATAAATAAATATTACAGGAGATAAGAGCAGCCACCTGTGTTTGGGTGGGTCTCCAATAATTAGGGCTGCTGATATAAATAGCAGCATGTGGGTTTGGCCGTTGTGGAAGAGTATCTGATCACAGTTCGTCAGGAATCCTGGGTTTCTGGTTTCTGGACTTTGCTTGTTGATTTTTCACGCCTTTGAAAACAAAGCAGAGCAACATGTGTGTGTGTGTGTCTCACTTCGTTGGAAGAAGAAGGGGTGTGAAGTTTCTTCACAGCTGCTAGCTAAGTACTTAATGACTGCTTAAGGTTAATTGTACAGACTACCCGGTTGTTTTGGGACGAGTACTCTTTGCAATACAAAAAGAGTGCTTAGTTTATTTTGAATTTTGGGATAAAGAACATTGTTTTGAATTTTCAAATGTGTGTGTGTCTGAAATTTGTACCCTTGAATTTTCAGGATGCTCCTACCAGAGAGCCCGGCAGAACAGTGACCAGAGAGAAAAATATATGCCGGTACCTAGGATCGAACTCACAGCCTCCTGATCGTGAGGTGAGAGCTCCACGTCTCGGCCACTGCCTCACTTCTGCAATGAAGCTACACGCTTATCCTTAAACCTATTCAGAAAGGCCAAAATTGCCATGGCTGATTTTAAAAGCAACATTCTCTTTTTTTAGTGTTAATTACTGTAAAAAAAAAAAATTATGAATGGAAAAGAAAAACATTCTTTTCTTTAACAATTCAGGAACACTTAGTTCAACAATTTAACACCCTGCTTCTGGGTAAGGTTTGCTCTCTCCCTGAATAGATGATGTAGGTGCTAATTTGAAAGTTAGAGTAACGTAATGATATAAAACAGCCACTTAAAAGCATCCCTGAACTTGAATTAGCTCTTTTCAACCATCTCTTCAGGCGGCCAGATATCTGCTTCCATAGCAATGACCTTACCAACAGATTGTGCTAAACCAGGGGTTATTTATTAAGTTTTTCTTAATAAAAAAATAAGCTGCAATTGGCTGGGGGTCACAAAACAGACTAAACCCCAAACTAAACAAATTACATGGTGGTTTAACATAATGGCTATATTTGTCAGGCCGAACCCATCGATCTCTGGGGTGGCAGAGGGTCGGAATATTTCAGTGTTGCTGGGGAGAGGCAGATATGGCGGGGGCCACAGAGCTAGCCGTTCCAGGGGAACGAGGGACCGTTGCTTAATAACGGTCCCTTGTTCCGGCTCTGTGAGCCCAATCTTGGGTACTGGTGATGAGTGTAACTCTGGCCCTGGACTCAGGTTGCTGCTGCTTAATGCCAGGTCGGTGGTCAATAAAGCTCTCCTCATCCGGGATCTGATCCTGGATGAGGAGGCCGACCTGGCATGTATTACTGAAACCTGGCTGGGCCCAGAGGGAGGTGTTCCTCTCTCTGAAATTTGCCCAGCTGGGTTTCAGATATGGCACCAACCTCGACCCCAGGGAAGGGGGGGAGGAGTGGCTATTATAGCCAGGGAGAGCCTTTGCCTACGTGGACTCATTGCTCCGGAAATTGCGGGTTGTGAGTCACTCTTGATGAAGTTGGACTTAGGGGTTCAGGTGGGCTTATTTCTCACGTACCTGCCTCCCAGCTGCGTGTCAAAAGCCCTGCCTGTGCTACTCGAGGAGGTAGCCGGGTTGGCGGTGGAGTTCCCCAGACTTATTGTCTTGGGGGACTTCAACCTGCCGTCACTCGGCGAAACCTCTGGGTTGGCACAGGAGTTCATGGCCACCATGACAGCCATGGACCTGACTCAAGTAGTACGGGGTCCGACTCATGAGGAGGGGCACGCACCTGACATGGTATTCCTTTCCGAGCAATTGAGCAATGGTCTGAGACTAAGGGGCCTAGAAGCAGTGCCTTTGTCATGGTCAGACCATTTTCTACTACGGCTTGACTTCCTGGCTCCAATCCTTCCCCGCAGGGAGGCGGAACCAATGAAGATGTTCCGCCCCAGACGCCTGATGGACCCAGAGGGCTTTCAGACGGCGATTGGGGTTATTCCAGAGGCACTCATCCACAGTTCGGCGGAGTCTCTTGCGGAGGCCTGGAATACGGCTGCTGCGGAGGCTCTCGACCGGATTGCGCCTTTGCGACCTCTCCGTGGCGCTAGACCCCGTAGAGCCCCATGGTTCAACGAGGAGCTCCAGGAGTTGAAACGCCAAAAGAGACGTCTAGAGAAGCGATGGAGGAAGAGCAGGTCTGAATCTGATCGAACACTTGTAAGAGCTCATATTAAGACTTACAAAGTGGCGCTCAAGGCGGCAAGATGCGCGTACCATGCCGCCTTGATTGCATCAGCGGAATCCCGCCCGGCCGCTCTGTTTAGGGTGACCCGCTCCCTTCTTAACCAGGGGGGAGTTGGGGAGCCCTTGCAGAGTAGTGCCGAGGAGTTTAACACGTTTTTCGCTGATAAAGTCGTTCAGATCCGGGCTGACCTCGACTCCAATTGTAAAACAGAGTCGACTGACAATGAGTCAGTCGAGGTGACTGGGGCACGTACTTGTCCACCTGTCTGGGAAGAGTTTGATCTGGTGACACCTGATGAAGTGGACAAGGCCATTGGAGCTGTGAGTTCTGCCACCTGTTTACTGGATCCGTGTCCCTCCTGGTTGGTCTCGGCCAGCAGGGAGGTGACACGGAGCTGGGCCCAGGAGATTACCAACGCTTCCTTGGGGAGGGGAGTTTTTCCATCACTCTATAAAGAAGCGCTTGTGCGCCCCCTCCTCAAGAAGCCTTCCCTGGACCCAGCCGTACTCAACAACTATCGTCCAGTCTCCAACCTTCCCTTCATGGGGAAGGTTGTCGAGAAGGTGGTGGCACTCCAGCTCCAGCGGTCCTTGGAAGAAGCCGATTATCTAGGTCCCCAGCAGTCGGGCTTCAGGCCCGGTTACAGCACGGAAACCGCTTTGGTCGCGTTGATGGATGATCTCTGGCGGGCCCGGGACAGGGGTTTATCCTCTGTCCTGGTGCTCCTCGATCTCTCAGCGGCTTTCGATACCATCGACCATGGTATCCTTCTGCACCGGTTGGAGGGGTTGGGGGTGGGAGGCACTGTGCTTCAGTGGTTCTCCTCCTACCTCTCTGGCCGGTCGCAGTCGGTGTTAGTGGGGGGTCAGAGGTCGACTCCGAGGTCTCTTCCTTGTGGAGTACCTCAGGGGTCGGTCCTCTCCCCCTTGCTATTTAACATCTACATGAAACCGCTGGGTGAGATCATCCAAGGACATGGGGTGAGGTATCATCAATATGCTGATGATACCCAGCTTTACATCTCCACCCCATGCCCAGTCAACGAAGCGGTGGAAGTGATGTGCCGGTGCCTGGAGGCTGTTGGGGTCTGGATGGGTGTCAACAGACTCAAGCTCAACCCGGATAAGACGGAGTGGCTGTGGGTTTTGCCTCCCAAGGACAATCCCATCTGTCCGTCCATTACCCTGGGGGGGGAATTACTGACCCCCTCAGAGAGGGTCCGCAACTTGGGCGTCCTCCTCGATCCACAGCTCACATTAGAGAACCATCTTTCAGCTGTGGCGAGGGGGGCGTTTGCCCAGGTCCGCCTGGTGCACCAGTTGCGGCCCTATCTTGACCGGGACTCATTGCTCACAGTCACTCATGCCCTCATCACCTCGAGGTTCGACTACTGTAATGCTCTCTACATGGGGCTACCTTTGAAAAGTGTTCGGAAACTTCAGATCGTGCAGAATGCAGCTGCGAGAGCAGTCATGGGCCTACCCAGGTATGCCCATGTTTCACCATCACTCCGCAGTCTGCATTGGCTGCCGATCAGTTTCCGGTCACAATTCAAAGTGTTGGTTATGACCTTTAAAGCCCTTCATGGCACTGGACCAGAATATCTCTGAGACCGCCTTCTGTCGCACGAATCCCAGCGACCGATTAGGTCCCACAGAGTGGGCCTCCTCCGGGTCCCGTCAACTAAACAATGTCGGTTGGCGGGCCCCAGGGGGAGAGCCTTCTCTGTGGCGGCACCGACTCTCTGGAACCAACTCCCCCCGGAGATCAGAACTGCCCCTACTCTTCCTGCCTTCCGTAAACTCCTCAAAACCCACCTTTGCCGTCAGGCATGGGGAAACTAAACATCTTCCCCTCGGCACGTTGAATTTATATATGGTATGCTTGTGTGTGTGTGTGTATGTTAGTATAGGGGTTTTTCTTAAATTTATAATATTTTAATTAATTGGATTATGTATTGGATTGTCTTTTCACTTGTTGTGAGCCGCCCCGAGTTTTCGGAGAGGGGCGGCATACAAATCCAAATAATAAATTTTGAGTTAGAGACTTTGGCCTGCTACAAGTAGAATAGTACTGTGGGAATTGGAGAGGGGTAATCACTAGCCACAACAAATTCTTTCCAGAAGATTCAAGGTCATCCTTTGTTCAGCACCAGTCAGAAATGCAGGGGAGGGTCATGGACATTGAGAAACCTGGAGTGGTTCATTTGATGAACTTGTGGTTATGGGGACAAGAGATGAACCTTAACCTGGGTGGAGAACTATAGGAAAAGTTAGTATCAGGATTAGTGTTGGGCGAACCCAACAAAGTTCGGGTTCAGGTTCGGGTTCGGCACCCGAACCTGAGCCCAAACATTTGCCGAACTTTCGAGTTCGGCACTCGGGAAAGCGCCAGGAAGCGCTGCCACCCAGCTGTCACCTTCCGGAACAGTCAGGGTGCTCCCCGGTGCTCTCCTGAACCTGAACTTTTGCCGAACTTCTGGATTTGGCGTTTGGGAGACCGCCGAGAAGCGCCCCGGCTGTTTCTGACGGTGACAGCTGGGCAACGGCGCTTCCCAGAACAGCCGGGGAGCTGTCGGCCGGTCAGGAGGTGCAAAAGGAGGTGGGGAATCCCATGAGGGGATTCCAGGGGCGGAGCTTTGACATCACTGAGACGTCCTTCCTGGAGTCCCCGTTTTAGCTGGCCAGGAAGGACATCTCAGTGACATCAAAGCTCCGCCCCTGGAATCTCCTTGTGGGATTCCCCACCTCCTTTTTCGCCTCCCGACTGGCCGACAGCTCCCCGGCTGTTTCGGAAGGTGACAGCTGGGCGGCGGCACTTCCTGGCGCTCTCTCAAACCTGAACCCGAACTTTTGCCGAACTTTTGCAAAAAAATCGGGTTCGGGTTTGGTATACCAAATTTTGCAGGTTCGGTTCGCCCAACACTAATCAGGATGACTACCAATACTCAGCTAATAATTTATGTTTCCTGCTCAGTCATGTCCAATTCTTGGGACTGCCTGGGGAAGCCTCTTGAATTTTCTTGGCAAAGTTTTTCAGAAGTGACTGAGAGAAAGTGACTGGCCCAGTGACACACACGCACAGCTCTTATAAAATTATGCACATTCAACCTCATTTACTGCGATAGGAAAAATATACCCAGAGCCCAGAAGGGGGGAAAAAAGAAAAAAAAATCAAATTTTTGCTACCGATACTGCGTAGCTGACCGTACCTGTATGAGTCCACCACTGGCTGTATTCCAGAATTGGTCTGGCAAATGTTTAGAAGCTCTGGTTAGCAAATGTTGCAGTGCATGCCAGTAGTAAAAGGTAAAATGAACCCACCCCTGGTCCAGGACTTCCCTTTCAAACCAAAAATTGTGTGAAGGCTGGACAGAAAATTCTTCCATGTTTATATCTATATTATTTATATCTATATATTTGTATAGTTAAAAATGTATATACAAGACGCTGATTCACCTGTAAATAAGATTATGTATTGTTTTTAAAAATGAAAAAAAAATCAATAAATATATATGCAGTGTTCCCTCGATTTTCATGGGTTCGAACTTCGCGAATAGCCTATACCACGGTTTTTCAAAAAATATTAATTAAAAAATACTCCGCGGGGTTTTTTTTCTATACCACGGTTTTTCCCACACGATGACGTCATATGTCATCACCAAACTAATAATTTTTTAAAATAAATAACACAAAAAATAATTATTGTTAATAAATAATTATGTTTATAAACATCAGGATCACTAAGTGTCTTATTCAATGGTGAGTACCAGTAATAATGGTGAGTAAATGGTTGTTAAGGGAATGGGCAATGGTAATTTAGGGGTTTAAAGTCTTAAGGGATGGCTTGTGATACTATCCATAGCCAAAAATGGTGTATTTATTTCCGCATCTCTACTTCGCGGAAATTCAACTTTCGTGGGTGGTCTCGGAACGCATCCCCCACGAAAATCGAGGGAACACTGTATATATTTTAAAAAGTCTTCCATGTTGGTTTTTCATTCTGGAATGACAGCTGCTTTTCAACTAGGAACCTCCCCCCCCCCCAAAAAAAGACCCCTTGTATTTAATTTTGTTGCCTTGAAAGGAGGCTCTTGCTTGTTCAATAGCCCAGCAGTGATAACTATTCCAAGTGTTATTAAAAGACACTTTGTCAATACATGCAGCTGAGAGGTTTTCAAAGCCTGTGTATTAAATACAGATAATCTTCTTATACAGACAGTGATAGTTGCTCACCCCCGTAGCAGGAAAACGAATTGAATCGCTCCCTGTTGGAGGCCTTTCTACCAGCCTCCGTCTCCACCCCTCCACCCACCCCCACTTTTCAAATTTCAAAATGCAACCCACCCAGTGATTTGCTCTGAACAACTTGGAACTTGGAACAAATGGAAGGGGGTTAGGGAACACTTCGCTTAAAGGAAATTACATGCTTCGAAGGAACAAGATCATTTCCCTTCCTTCAGTACTTCAAGGACTGTTTGGAAATGTGTGCTCGTTCTGTGTTCTGGAGTATTTTTTATTTTATTTTTTGCAGGAGGCATCACAACTGCTTTTTAAATTGGCTGTAACATTTTAGCAGAGTAATCAGTCAGGAAGGACAAAGGAACGATGCTGGAGTAGGGGGGTGGGCAGCCAGCTATTAGAAAACACCAGGAGGCCGCAGTACAGAACAGCGAGTGGCTTGCTTTTTATTAAACTTGCAAGTCTTGGAAAACAATAAACCTGAGAGGGTTTGCTGCAATAAATTTAGGGAACTGCTGGAGCCCTGATCAAAGAATGGCCCAACTGCACATCATGTAATTTTTGTTTTTGCAACTTTTAAGCAGTGAAGGCTGCAAATTTTTTTTACTACCCCACTGTGGGCATGGGTTATTTTGTGGGTGTGGCTTGCTGGCCATGTGACCATGTGGGAGTGGCTTGACGATCATGTGTCTGGGGATGTGGCTTAAAGGTCATGTGATTGGCTTAAAGGTGGCCAATTTGATATCACTCATGTCAAGGGTTTGGGTTAGGGTGCCTGGCCTCTCCCCTCCTCAATGAGATACAATTTCCCCATCTATCTACTGTTGTGGTTAGCTCTGGCCCTGCTCCTGCCCCAAGGACTGTGGATGTGGGGGAGACATCCACATGATGCAGGCCTGTTTTGCCCCCGGTGGAATTTGCTGATGAAGGCTCCTCTGACCAAGAAGACATGAGTGACAGGGAGGAGGAGAGTGGGGCAGACAGCTCAGAAGGAGATCAATTATCATTCTAGCTCCTGCTTGGATTCAGAGCAAGAGTTAATGATATAGCCACGCATGCGGAGAGCGATGCCTAGGCAACAACAACTGAGAGATTATTATCAAAGAAAATGAGGCCACCTGTGGTTGGGTGGGGCTGTGGTAATTAGTGAGGCTGCTATAAATAGCAGCTTCTGGGTTTGGCCATTGTGGAGGATTATCTGATTGTTGTGTTTCATGACTGATTTACTGACTTTGACCTTTTGGGTGCTGATTTCCCCCCGCTTTGAAACTAAACCAGAGCAAAGTGTGTTTCACTTTGTGAAAGAAGGACTGTGAATTGCCTCAGAGCTGCAAGCTAAGTATCACAGAACTGATAAGGGACTTGTACAAATTACCAGTTTGTTTGGAGACGAGTGCTCTTGGCTATACCAAAAGAGGGCTTGGTTTAAGTGAATTTTTATTATAAAGAACATTGTTTTGAATTTTCAAACGTGTGTGTGTCTAAAATTTGTACCTGTGAATTTTTGGGAGGATTCTACCAGAGAGCCCGACAGAACATCTACTATTACTGAACATCCAAAATACACCACTT
Source organism: Erythrolamprus reginae (assembly GCF_031021105.1). Lineage (NCBI taxonomy): Eukaryota > Metazoa > Chordata > Lepidosauria > Squamata > Dipsadidae > Erythrolamprus > Erythrolamprus reginae. The sequence goes on from NC_091950.1 coordinate 405,386,423, forward strand.
AATTCTGTGTACTATATATATGCCATATGTGTACATACATACATATGTGTACATATTACACACAGGCACCCAAAAATATACATTATCTACTATATAAACTGTATGTGTATATACACACACAGCTCTTCTAAAATTATAAGCATTCAACCACAATTTTAATGTTTAATTAATATAGTAAATATTGATAAATGTCTATGTACCACTAAAACTCTCATGCCTGTTTGCAACCTTCAATTAGCCACAATGGTGCATCATCGGACACAAATGTTTTTGAAGCAAGATACTTCAAGTGGGCTAACTTGCAGAAGTTTGTGTGAGTGTGTGAGAAATTGCCCCAAAGGAGCCGTGAGTATGCAGGGGGTTATAACCAGTAATAGGCTGCTGCCCCCATGGGGCTCGGGGAGACGCAGTGGAAGTAGTAAGTTTATGCACTATTTATTGAATACTTAATAGTTTTTTTTTACAATCTTTCTTCTCTAGTGCTTTAGTATGATCCTTAATTACTTTAAAGATAGGAAATAATTTAATAGTATGTTTTTCCCATAAACGCTTTAATCATTATATGGAACTGGACTTTTATAGCAATTAAAGAAAATTGAGCCACTTGCCTAATCTGTTATCCTACTGAGCCTTGTGAGTTCAGTACAAAACCTTAAAATGTTACTGAACTGTAAAGTTCATCAAGGGCTGGACTTATTGACCTACAAGGTGTCTTCCAACTCTTTTCATCTGTATCCCTTTTAATTTTCCAGAGGCCCCTCAAGTTGTGGCTATATCAGAGGATTGGGGAACCCCAGTGTTTTATTTGTTTATTTGTTTGTTGATTGATTGATTGAGTGATTGATTGATTGAGTGATTTATTTGATTTATTTATTTATTTGATTTGATTTGATTTGTATGCCGCCCCTCACCGAAGACTCAATTGTCAATTGTTGAGATAGCTACTGTCTGCCTGCTGATCACCTTATCCTTTTTTATTCTGCTCCAGCTGTGTGTTGCTTTTTATCATTTTAAAGTTTTCATAATAATAATATTAATTTGTATATGCAGATAATCCGGAATTTATGACAGCCAGTGAGACCAGAATTTCCACGGCTAAGCGTCATAGTTGTTGAGGGAGTAAATGATCCTGACAGCGGAATTACCCAAATATTTGCCTCCTTTGGAAGAAGACAGAAAGGAGCAATTTGTGCTGACAAATCTCAAAAAAGCACGTTGTTACCCTCCGGCATGTGGATGCTTCTCTTTTCCCCCAGAGGACATGAAAATAAGGGAAAGGACCTTGTGTCTTCCTACACACTCAGAATGAAAGCTGACAGTAGAGATGTTCACAAAACTGATATGTTTTTGTTTCACTCATCTATTATTTAGGCTGCGTATAAATATTTTAGCATAACTTGACTTAGCTCTTGTCAAATGTGTTGCTTTGGTTTATTGTGCTTGCTGTCCTACTCAGAAGGAAGCCTTGTTATCACAGTGGGGCATAATGCAAATGCAGCAGGCCTGGGGCTGTTGCCTTAAGCTCATTCCAGATGCTTTCCTCTATATCTATCTATCTATCTATCTATCTATCTATCTATCTATCTATCTATCTATCTATCTATCCATCCATTCACACACACGCACATGCATACAAACATCTAGGCCATTATTTCTCAACCTTGGTGACTTTAAGATGTGTGGACTTCAACTCCCAGAATTTTCCAGCCAACGCCGTCAGCATGGGCTTAAGTATCATCAATATGTTGATGGCACTCAATTGGGTATCTTAGCCTGGCTCTGCCAATGTGTTTTTTCCAGCGCCTAAGGCAGGGTTTCTCAATTGTGACAGCTTTAAGATTTGTAGACATCAACTCTCAAAATTCTCCAACCAGAGTCTTGGCTAGGAAATTCTAGAAAGTGAAGTTCACACCAATGTTGGGAAACGTTGTCCTAGACTGGCCTTAAGTGATTTTATTTTGGACAAAATTTTATTTATTTGTTTGTTTGTTTATTTATTTATTTGTCAAGCATGTACAAGGTAGTTGGTATTGATATAAACATAAACATTAGCAAGGTAGATACAGGTAAACTAGGTAATAGGACAGTAGGACAAGGATGGTAGGCACGATGGTGCGCTAATGCATGCCCCGTACAGATCTCTTAGGAATGAAGTGAGGTTGGCTCTAGAGAGTCTAAGATTAATTTTGGGGGGGGGGGCTGTTGGGGAAGAAACCACAGGTAGTGCATTCCAGACATTGATAGCTCTGTTGCTGAAGTCATATTTTCTGCAGTCGAGTTTTGAATGGTTTACATTAATTTTGAATCTATTGTGTGCTTGTGTATTGTTGCAGTTGAAGCTGAAGAAATCATTGACAGGTAGGACATTGTGATAAATGGTAAATTGTGGACCTGAGATGCCATAGGATTTGAGCTTCAGAAGAAGTTTGTCATGTACCACTGAGTCAAAGGCTTTACAGAAATCTATGTAAATTGCGTCTATTGTTTTATCCTGATGGAGATATGTAGTCCATATGTTTTTCCAGTGTAGGAGTTGCAGGTTACAGGATTTTTTTTTCCTGAAACCAAATTATTTGTTAGAGAGTAAGTTGTTGATTTCTAGGTGGAGGATAATGGGTAATTTACTTGAATTTCTTATTCACCCTGTTTATTCCTCATACTCTGTGCATTGGTATATAGACATTTGAATCAATTTTGATTGACCCTGTGTTTTCTGTCTACATAACCTGTCTTGTGCCTGACTGCCCCTACTTCCTTGTCACCCCTTTGATTAGTGCACTTGGTATGGCACTCACTATTAAATGCTTGGTTTCGCTTGACAGCAAGGCTGACAATCTTACTCACACGAACCTCTATGTTACATGCACTGATAACCCTATTAATTTTAGATTGCTGAACTCCAATCATTTGGAATTCTCTTGGAAAGTCTTAAATCTTACTCAAATCTTTTTGGAGCAGCTGTCCAGCGTTGTCTGTAAGCTGTGTGCGTGCGCACGCGCTCCAAAATACCCCCGTGCACCCTTTTCCACAGGCGCGTGCTCCCCATCCCCCTGCCAGCCCGCGGGGGGGCAGGCAGGGAGGCGCGGGCAGTAGAAGGGAGCCGCGGCCGCCCCTGCCTATCCATGGTGCCTCCAGCCCCCTCGCGCTCTCGGCCCTACCCCCCACCCGCCCGATCTGCCCCCTTCTCCTCCTCCGCCGCCTCCTGCCTTGGGCGAGACTTCTCCCTTGGCGGTCACTGCAGCTTCTTCTCCTCGTCCTCATCCATGCTCCTGGCAAGAGGGATGCAATTGGCCAGGACGTGGCAGCCCCACTCTTTGGGATGGCGGGGCTGGAACAGAGGGGCAGCTGCGATGGGGCTGGCTCGGCAAAAGTGCTCCCAAAGAAGGGGCTGTGAGAGGGTTTTCTCCGTGCGCTTCAGGAATGCCCGCCCCGCCCCTCTCGCAGCCCCCTCATTGGGAGCACTTTCGTCCCAGACTTTCAGCAAGGGGGCTGCAGTAGAGGCAGGGCAGGCGTTCCCGAAGCGCTCGGAGAAAGCGCTCTTGCAGCCCCCTCGCTGACAGAGAGAGGGGGGAGAGAGAAAGTAAGTGAGAAAGAGAGAGAGAGAGAAAGGGGGAGAGAGAGTTAGCAAGAGAGAGAAGAGAAAGAAAGCAAGAGAAATAGAAAGAGAGAGAGAAAGAAAGCAATAGAGAGAGAGAAAGAAAACAAGAGAGAAAGAGAGGGAGAGAGCAAAAGGGGGGAGAGAGAAAGTGAGAAAAAGAGAGAGAGAGCAAGAGGGGGAGAGAGCAAGAGGGGGAGAGAGAAAGAGAGAGAAATGACTCTTGATTTAAAGCATATGGTAAAAAGCACCCAAATAATAACAGAGAAAAAAAACCCCAGCCTTGTGTGTGTGTGTGTGAACTCTTGAACCATTTCCAATAGCTCACCTGTGAACTCTTGAAATGGTTCAAGAGTTCACACACACACACACACACACACACACACAAGGGAGGAGGAGACAGGGATGGAAAAAGAGGAGAAGATAGTAATAATAATAGATTTTGGTTTTGTTTTATTATTAATTTCTTTTAATTAAAAAAGGAAATTTTATTTACGGTATTTATTTATTTACTTACTTACTTACTTACTTACTTACTTACTTACTTACTTACTTACTTACTTACTTACTTACTTATTTATACTTCTATGCCCCCCAGTCCCAAAGGCACTGCCGCTCAGACACTATACTTTTCCGCCCACACTGAAAAAAAATTAGAGGGAACATTGCAGCTGTCCAACAGACAAAGATACAGGACAGAGCAGTGCTGTGAAAGCAACCAGGGAGCTGTCCACCACAGAAGGATAAGCTACCCCGAAATAGATCTTACACCAGTATCGTCCTGATCATCACTATTAATTTTCCCAGCTGCTTCTTCTCTTCCCGAAGCATTAAGAGGGACCTGATTCAGCACATATCCAGGCTTGCAATTCCATGGCCTGTAGCAAGCTTTCCACCTTAGTGCTTCAAGAGTTGTGCCATAATTCTATCTACTGCCCTATAAATGGAAATTTTCACAAGAAGCGGCATCTGAGTGAGATGCAATCAGGCACAGCTAGCAGTAAGCAAAGTGTTGCAAAAATCCATAGTTTGGTAATGATTGATGATGATGTGCCATTAAGCCATTTTCGACTCCTAGCAACCACGCAGATGGATGTTCTCCATGACATTCTGTCCCTGACCCCCAACACTCCTCGTCACTGTGGCTGATGGGTTTCTTCTCTCTCTCTCCTTCCACCTTCCCAGCATTAGAGCCTATTACAAAAAGCAAGATTTTCACATAACATATCTGAATAGGATTAGCCTACCTCCCAGAGACTAATAAGATTGCAGAGAATAGAATAGAATAGAATAGAATAGAATAGAATTTTTATTGGCCAAGTGTGATTGGACACACAAGGAATTTGTCTTGGTGCATATGCTCTCAACGTACATAAAATAAAATATACATTTGTCAAGAATCATGTGATACAACACTTAATGATTGTCATAGGGGTCAAATAAGCAATGAAGAAGCAATATTAATAAAAATCTTCGGATATAAGCAACAAGTTACAGTCATACAGTCAACATGGGAGGAAAAGGGTGATAGGAATGATGAGAAAAACTAGTAGAATAGAAGTGCAGATTTAGTAGAAAGTCTGACAGTTTTGAGGGAATTATTTGTTTAGTAGAGTGATGGCGTTCGGGAAAAAACTGTTCTTGTGTCTAGTTGTCTTGGTGTGCAGTACTCTGTAGCGACGTTTTGAGGGTAGGAGTTGAAACAATTTGTGTCCAGGATGTGAGGGGTCAGTTGGCCTTCTCCGGGTCCTGTTGACTAAACAAGGCAGGTTTTTATTTTATTTTATTTATTTATTTGATTTTTATGCCGCCCTTCTCCTTAGACTCAGGGCGGCTTACAACATGTTAGCAATAGCACTTTTTTAACAGAGCTAGGCTATTGCCCCCACAATCCGGGTCCTCATTTTACTCACCTCGGAAGGATGGAAGGCTGAGTCAACCTTGAGCCGGTGATGAGATTTGAACCGCTGACCTTCAGATCTACAAGTCAGCTTCAGTGGCCTGCAGTACAGCACTCTACCTGCTGCGCCACCCCGGCTCATTGATTGGCAGGGTGCAGGGAAGGGCCTTCTCTGCAGCTGCCCCAGCTCTATGGAACCAACTCCTCCCGAAGTTTATACTGCTCCTACTCTACTGGCCTTTCAAAAGGCTGTGAAGACCTAGCTTTGCCAGCACATCTGGGGGCCATGAATACTACCTTCTTTCACGGCCAAATTGTATTGATTGGATAGAATCATAGAATCGTAGAATAGTAGAATCGTAGAATCGTAGAATCATAGAGTTGGAAGGGACCTCCAGGGTCATCGGGTTCAACCCCCTGCTCAATGCAGGATTCATTAAACCATCCCAGAAAGATAACTGTCCAGTCTCTGTTTGAAGACCTCCAGTGAAGGTGAGCCCATCACCTCCTGTGGCAAACTGTTCCACCGGTTTATCACCCTTACCGTTAGAAAGTTTTTTCTGATATCTAATCTAAATCTATTCCCTTGCAATTTCGTTCCATTGTTCCTAGTCCTTCCATGTGCTACTGAGAACAATGCTGATCCCTCTGCTCTGTGACAGCCCTTCAGATATTTGTAGACAGCTATCAAGTCTCCTCTCAGTCTTCTCCTTTGCAGACTAAACATCCCTAGATCCTTTAACCATTCCTCATAGGACATGGTTTCCAGACCACTCACCATCCTTGTAACTCTCCTTTGAACTTACTGTAGTTTATCAATGTCCTTTTTAAATTGAGGCCCCCAGAACTGAACACAGTATTCCAAGTGTGGTCGTACCAAAGTACTGTAGAGAGGAATAATTACTTCATATGAGCGAGATTCTAGGCTCCTCTTGATGCATCCCAGGATTGTGTTTGCCTTTTTTGCAGCTGCTTCACACTGTTGACTCATGTTTAATCTGTGATCTACCAATACACCCAGGTCCTTCTCACCTGTGCTGCTGCTCAGACATATTCCTCCCATTCTATATGTGCTGTTTTCATTATTTTTGCCCAGATGTAGGATCTTGCATTTCTCTCTGTTGAATACCATTCTGTTAGTTAGGTCGACTGGATTGATTTGTAAGTTTGTATAATGGGATTTTATTGTTTTATAATTTTAGTGTGTTGAATTTTAATATTGACTTCCTTTTTATTATATTGTACTGTTTTATATTGTTGTAAGCCGCCCTGAATCCTAAGGGATTGGGTGGCATAGAAATCAAATGAATGAATTTTATTTTATTTTATTCATTTTATTTATTTATTTTGTCCAATACACAATACATATTGAAAAGAATAGACATGTAGTAATATATATAAAGAAAAGGATAGAAGAAAAGATATAAAAATAGAGGAGAAGATATAAGAAAGGAAGAAAAGATATATGAGATAAAGGAGAGACACTTGGACAGGGGACGAAAGGCACTCTAGTGCACTTGTACTCGCCCCTTACTGACCTCTTAGGAACCTGGAGAGGTCAACCATGGATAATCTAAGGGTAAAGTGTTGGGGGTTGACACTACTGAGTCCGGTAATGAGTTCCACGCTTTGACAATTCGATTGCTAAAGTCATATTTTTTACAGTCTAGTTTGGAGCGGTTAATATTAAGTTTGAATCTGTGCGTGCTCTTGTGTTGTTGCGGTTGAAGCTGAAGTAGTCATTGATAGGCAGAACGTTGCAGCATATGATCTTGTGGGCAGTATTTAGATCGTGTTTTAGGCGTCATAGTTCTAAGCTTTCTAGACCCAGGATTGTTAATCTACTTTCGTAGGGTATTCTGTTTCGAGTGGAGGAGTGAAGGGCTCTTCTGGTGAATGAATGAATGAATGAATGAATGAATGAATGAATGAATGAATGAATGAATGAATGTTTGAAGGTGGTCATTTGTGCCTTGAATCAGGGGTGGGGTCTAACTTACCTCGCCACCGGTTCACTTCCTCCCAGAACTGTGTGGCTGCATACGCATTGCATTGCACATCACATGGCCGTGCTGAAAAAGTCACAAAAAGTTCCCAAAAACAAAACAACAACAACAATAACAACAACAATAATAATAATAATTATTATTATTAATTAGATTTGTATGCCGTTCCTCTCTGAGGACTCAGAGCGGCTCACAACAATACACAGTATACAAATCCAATGTTTAAAAAACAATTTAAAAACCCTTATTATAATACAATCACACAACCCTAACAAACCATACATAAAACCATGGTAGCTAAGGGGTATATCAGTTTCCTCATACCTGGCGACATAGGTGGGTTTTCAAGAGCTTGCAAAAGGCCAGGAAGGTGTGTGCTGGCCAGCTAATCCTTGGCTCACACAGAGGCTCTGGGAGGGCGTTTTTGGCTTAAACTTAAATTATAGTCATGTGGAGGACTACCTGGGTTGAACATGGTGTGACAGGTTGTCCTTGCTGCCCACATACTGCACAAGAGATTCTTAAGTTTTTAATGCTGGAGAAGGTGAGTTTCCTTGATGGAGGAAACTACGCTTGATGAATAATGACCATTCCTCTGCATTGTCATTTTACAGCTTCCCATTTTTGTTATTTATGCGTGGCTTTTTTCCCCTTTTAATCAAGTAGACATTTTCCAGTGTGCACCCATTAGCTTAATTAACTTAGTTGCTAAAAGCTCATTGGCAGAAGTGTAAATTGCTTCTCTCTCAGGGAATTTAGCCAGGCCTGTTATTGCAATATATATGTTTCCCACCAGGAAATGACACTGAGTAACTGGTATAAATAATCTTTTTTAAAAAGAAAAAAAATTCTGCCACTTGGATGTCAAACCTGAAAGTCCAAGTAAGAGCTGTATAGTCAAAATGATTTAGGCAGAGTTTCTGCTGCTATCCAACCTCAGTGATTGACAGAGCCAGTTGGAAGAGCAAGTGTAGCTTAGGATCTGAGGTTGATCATATTTAAAAATTCCCTACATATACAAAATAATGCTCATTTATTTTTATGTATTTGTCTATTTGTTCTTATTTATTTGTACCCCATGTTTATTATTTTTACAAGTAACTTAAGCCAGCGAATGTATCCAACACACCTTCCTCCACCTATTTTCCCCACAACACCAACCCTATGAGGTGGGTTGGGCTAAGAGAGAGTGATTATTTATTTACTTACTTACTTACTTACTTACTTACTTACTTACTTACTTACTTACTTACTTACTTACTTAGTCCAATACACAATGAAGTTTATAGAGGATATACTCATAGTAAAATATATCAGAGAAAGAATAGAAGAGAAGATATAGGAATAAAATATATCAATGAAAGAATAGAGAAAGGGTATAGGAATAGAAGAAAAGATATAGGAGATATAGGAGAGACAATAGGACAGGGGACAGAAGGCACACTAGTGCACTTATGCACGCCCTTTACTAACCTCTTAGGAATCTGGAGAGGTCAACTGTGGAAAGTCTAAGGGTAAAATGTTGGGGGTTAGGGGATGACACTACAGAGTCCGGTAATGAGTTCCACACTTCGACAACTCGATTACTAAAGTCGTATTTTTTACAGTCAGGTTTGGAGCGGTTAATATTAAGTTTGAATCTGTTGTGTGCTCTTATGTTGTTGTGGTTGAAGCTGAAGTAGTCATTGACAGGCAGTCACCATAGTGGTCAGAAACTGATTTTAATAAACAAGAAAAAAAGGGAGAAATATTTTCTTTATTCTGTTTAGAGTCAGAGATGGGAATAACCTTGTCATCACTGGGGGGGGGGTTGTCACATTTAATTCATTTTGGTAGGAAAAATGGATATAATGGATGGAATAAAATTGCAAAACAGGTGTGGCTGAATCACTAGCATCAGTAAAGTGGAAAATTTCCATTTTAACCCCCCAGTTTAGGAGGCTGGGAATTTTTTTTTAATGATTTCTGCTCATGTGCTTCCTACCCCAAGGTTTGTTTTTAGCTATCACATCCTGGCAGCTACCAGTGTTAATACTTCATTGCCTCTGTGTGTGTGTGTGTTTTTACAGAGCCTTCAAAAGAGGTGTTTTGCAACCAGTTGCATCAGTCACCTATTCCAAATCATTAAAGCAGCTGTGTCTTTTCCCCCAGCCCAGGGATAAGTTCCTCTTACCTTCTCCTACCAGTGCGCATTGCGACGTTTTGCGTGTGCATGTTCCCTTATGTGATTTTAATTCTGTGCATACGCAGAGGGACAATTTTACTTTTATCCATGTGCAGAGAGCCAAAAATCGCAAATTAATTACAAAAAAGAGATTATTATTATTGTTGTTGTTGTTGTTGTTATTGTTGTTATTGTTTTTATTGTTGTTGTTATTATTATTATTATTATTATTATTATTATTATTAATTAGATTTGTATGCCGCCCCTCTCCGAAGACTTGGGGAGGCTCACAGCATATAATATAAAACAGTAAATAAAAAGACAAATCTAATTAATTAAAAACTACATAAACTAAAACCCGAATATATTAAAAATCAATCAAACAAACTCAAATCACACTCATACATCACACTTACTGGCCAAGGGGCCAAGATCTAATTACCCTAAGCTTGGTGACATAAGTGAGTCTTAAGACTCTTACGAAAGGCAAGGAGGGTGGGAGCAGTGCGAATCTCCAGGGTGAGCTGATTCCAGAGGGCCGGGCCCCCCACAGAGAAGGCTCTTCCCCTTGGTACTGCCAAACGACATTGTCTGGTTGATGGGACCTGGAGAAGGCCAACTCTGTGGGACCTAACCGGTAGCTGGGATTCATGCAGCAGGAGGTGATGGTGTGCACAGACCGGCAAAGACAGCACCAGGGGCATTGCGGCAAAATTGCATCATTGGCGGGCTATTACCGGAGTGGCGCACCAGACTGCACTGGTAGGAACCTACCTCTCTGCTCCCAGCCTCTGGTGACTACATCAGAAGCCCCTCCTCCCTGTCCCCTCCTAGATGTGGGTATCCAAATGCAGGGGACACCTTTTGCAAACGACCTGGAAGCTATTATTCCCAGAGGCAATGAGAGCTTTAATTGGGAATAAATGGTTTGAGTTCTATTACACCATTCCTTTCTAGGTTAGCACTCCCAATTAATTTCTGAGCTATGTTCGGATTTGGGGGATGTTGTTCACTAATAGAATGACTCTTTTCATAGGCTTTATACAATGAGTGGGCAATTAGCATGTCTGTGGGGACTTCTTTTGTTGCCTGGTAGGATCACTGCCCAACTGGTGTTTTGTTGTCTTTTTTTAAAATCTCAAATTATAATGAAAATTAAACGATGAGTTGGCAGCAAAGCCATTCTGGCTTTGAGCCTACCATATTATTTGGATTATAAGACACACCAGGGACTGAATGCATGTTGTTGGGTAGCGGGAGCACAATTCACAGTGCACTGTTTTGTGTTGTGTGTATTTTTATATTATAAAAATCAATAAAAAAATATTTTTAAAAAAAGACGCACCGTTGTATAAGATACGTCAAGATTGCAAAGTGGTAAGAAAGAAAACAAAGTTTTTGTCTTCCTCGGCCCCCAGAAGCACTCTGCAGGCCTCACAAACCTTCTGCTCACCCTGTTTTTAGAAAAAATGGACTTGTTTTTCATCAATTTTTGCAAAAAAAACAGGGCACTCAGAGGGTTTGGGAAACTGCAAAGTACTGGGGGTGGGGTGGGGTAAATGACTGTCTTTTTGAAAAAAATGACCCATTTTTCACCCATTTCTTTTGCAAAAACCGAGGTGTTTTTGGCTTCCCCAAGCCCCCAGAAGCACCCTGCAGGCCTCCCAAACCCTCTACGCACCCCATTTCTGCAAAAAACAGACCCATTTTTCACAAAAATGGGGTGTGGCGGTGGGGCTTTGGAAGGCCAAAACTGGCTGTATTTTGGTGTATAAGACACACCAACCTTTTCACCCTCTTTTGGGAGGGGGGAGAAAGGTGCACCTTATACTCTGAAAATATGGTAATTCTTTCCAAAAATATCATTGGGCTTAGAATAATTATTTTACCCAATCTTAAGCCTTAATGGAACCAAATTTCTCCCTAAAGTGTCAAATTCCCTATTTCTGGAATGCAGTTGAGCCTCATATTTACAGCTCCAACTATTGTGGTTTCTCCCTCAAGGTTGTATAGACTGCTACAATTCGTTGGAAAAACTGTAAGAGGACAATAATATTGAATTGGTATGAATGCCTAGTATGTATGCTATTGAATAGTCTTTAGTTTTAATTAGGATTTTAGTAATAGGGGGTTTTTGGACTTCTTTTTATTGTTGTTGTTATTTGTAATTTTATATTGTTGTAAGCTACCCTGAGTCCATCGGGATTGGGCAGCATAGAAGTCAAATTAAATAATAAATAAATAAATAAGGAAAGAAAGAAAGAAATAGAACCAAATCCTGTTGAATTTCTATGTGATTTATGTTTTTCAGTGATGTTCTTCACTTCATCCAGCAGAGCCTGTTCATAGCAGAATAGTGCTTCTATGTTATATTGGGTACAAATAGAATGACTGCAATATAAAACTCATGCTTTTATTTCTTCTTTTTTCATTGAACAGGTTTCATATTTACACAAATAAACAACTTGACAGTACAGTGGTACCTCTACTTAAGAACGCTTCTACTTAAGAACTTTTCTAGATAAAAACCAGGTGTTCAAGATTTTTTTGCCTCTTCTTAAGAACCATTTTCTACTTAAGAACCCGAGCCCGGAAAAATTTCCCGGGAAATTTGAGAGTGGCACGAAGGCCCAGCCAGTTTCCTGCCATTCCCCCTTTAATCCCAGCCATCTCGGGTTTTTCTGGGCTGCCAGAGGAGCCTTTCAGTGATGCTTAAGGAGGCTTTGGCAGTCCCGAGCGAACAAAGCATTTTCCTTTCTTTGGGCGCTTGGAGAGGGAATAAACCTCTGCGAGTGCCCAGAAAAAAGAAACGCTCCCTTCGCTCTGGACAGCTGAAGAGTCACCACAGTGAAGGAAAGGCGCCGGCTACATAGCGAGGGAGAGGAGAGGGGAGCCCTTCAGCATGAGAAGGAAGAGGCAGCAGGTAGCAGCAGCAGCAGCCAGTGTATGGGAGGCAGCCTCGCGCCGGGTGTATTGGAGGCGCGTACTTCTCCTCGCTGCCTCAAAGTCCCTCTTTTTTAAAAAAAGCCTTAAAGTTTTTTATTTTTTTGATTCACCTTACCTCACCTTCTTCCTTTGGCAGCGACTCTCCTCCTCCTCCTCTTCTACCTCCTCCTTCTCCTCCCACCCAAATCCAGAGCTTTTATTGCTTTCCTAATGGGTTTGCACACATTATTTGCTTTTACATTGATTCCTATGGGAAAATGGCTTCTTCTTAAGAATGTTTCTACAAGAACCTGGTCATGGAAGTAGAAATACCACTGTATAACTATATTTCTGTCTTCATCTGCTCTCTATGATGCAGATTCACCAACAGTGAATCTGCATCTCTCACTACTTACCAGAGCTTACAAAACCTTTGCCAGACCCATCCTTGAATACAGCTCATCTGTTTGGAACCCATATTGCATCTCAGACATTAACACCCTTAAAAATGTCCAAAGATATTTCACCAGAAGAGCCCTTCACTCACTCGTCCACTCGAAACAGAATACCCTACGAGACTAGATTTTCAATCCTGGGCCTAGAAAGTTTAGAACTATGCCGCCTTAAACATGATCTAAGTATTGCCCACAAGATCATATGCTGCAACGTCCTACCTGTTGGCGACTACTTCAGCTTCAACCACAACAACACAAGAGCACACAACAGATTTAATCTTAATATTAACCACTCCAACTTGACTGTAAAAAATACGACTTCAGTAACCGAGTTGTCGAAGCGTGGAACTCATTACCGGACTCCATAGTGTCTTCCCCAAACCCCCAACACTTTACCCTTAGATTATCCACAGTTGACCTATCCAGATTCCTAAGAGGTCAGTAAGGGGCGAGTACAAGTGCACTAGAGTGCCTTCTGTCCTATTGCTCTCCTATATCTCCTATACCTTTCTTCTATTCCTATATCTCTTCTTCTATTCTTTCATTGATATGTTTTATTCCTATATCTTCTCTTCTATTCTTTCTTAGATATATTTTACTATGAGTATATCCTCTATAACCTTCATCATGTATTTTACTATGTGTATACCCACTAAAACCCTCATTGTGTATTGGACAAAACCAATCAATCAATAAAATAAAATAAAGTCAGCATACGAATCCCCAAGAATTCTAATCTTCCAATTGCCACAACTGACCACATGTCAGTATGCTAATTAGCTCTCTCTCAACGTTCTATCCCCCGTTTCCATGGTATATGCTAACAAAGCATCCACACGCAGCTCACTGGTAGTGGAGGTAGCTGTAACCCCCATCTGGTCATGAGTAACTTTCCCCATCACCGTCTGAGCTTCAAAAGGTCATTAAACGAATGCTCATAAATCAAGGTCTACTTGACTTGACAATGATTTTTCCCAAGGCAAGAGAAACAAGGAGTTTAATGGCAGAAGGAGGGCGGTCAGAGAGAAGGTTCGCTCTGCTTTTTATTGTTCCAAGGTGCATAGAAACATAGAAACATAGAAGATTGACGGCAGAAAAAGACCTCATGGTCCATCTAGTCTGCCCTTATACTATTCCCTGTATTTTATCTTAGGATGGATATATGTTTATCCCAGGCATATTTAAATTCAGTTACTGTGGATTTACCAACCACGTCTGCTGGACGTTTGTTCTAAGCATCTACTACTCTTTCACTAAAATAATATTTTCTCACTTTGCTTCTGATCTTTTCCCCAACTAACCTCAGATTGTGTCCCCTTGTTCTTGTGTTCACTTTCCTATTAAAAACACTTCTCTCCTGAACCTTATTTAACCTGTTTGTTTGTTTGTTTGTTTGTTTGTTTGTTCGTTCGTTCATTCATTCATTCATTCATTCATTCATTTATTGTTAGAGTTGAAAGGGACCACGGAGGCCATTGAGTTCAACCCCCTGCCGAAGCAGGAACCCTATAGTACACCAGTCAAGTGGCAGTTCAATCTTCTCTTAAAAATGTCCAGAGTGTTGGAGTTCACAACGTCTGCTGGTAGGTTGTTCCATTGGTTGATCGCTCTGACCGTCAGGAAGTTCCTCCTTATCTCCATATTGAATCTCTCCTTGGTCAGCTTCCAGCCGTTGTTCCTCATCCGGCCCGCTGGTTTCGATCATGTCCCCCCTTTCCCTTCTGTCCTCCGGACTATACAGATTGAGTTCAGTAAGTTTTTCCTGGTAAGTTTTATGCTTAAGACCTTCCACCATTTTTGTAGCCCGTGTTTCGACCCGTTCAATTTTGTCAATATCTTTTTGTAGGTGAGGTCTCCAGAACTGAACACAGTATTCCAAATGGGGTCTCAGCAGCGCTCTATACAGCGGGATCACAATTTCCCTCTTCCTGCTTGTTATACCTCTAGCTATGCAGCCATGCAAAATGTTGAAGAATGATTTGAATTAGAAAAATAAAGATTTGGATTGTATGCTAGGAAAAAAAATTTCTAAGAACTGGTTGACAAAGGGACCAATTATGCAGAGGTGAAAGAGGCTGAGGGTGGACTTTCTTTCACCAGATGTGAAGTGGAGGTGTTTTAATGAATTCCTGCACTGAAAAAGAAATGCCGCCCAATTAACAATCTAAACTTTTTTAGAACTATCACAGTTCAGTGGGGGGAAGGGGATGGGAGGAAGACCCAGAAGACTTAAAGGATAACGAACTATAAAGATATCGTATTTCAGCCATAATAGGTTATGATTCTGATATGTATATTGATTAGACAAAGTGTAACTGAATAGAATAATCATATTATGCCCGCGCTGCGGGTATATGTTATCATAATGTTATCAATTAAGATGCATCTTCCTCCCTTTGTATATAACTCTTTGTAAATTAATAATTATTTTTTTTTAAAAAGAAAAAAAAAGAAAAGAAAAAGAAATGGGAATGTATTGTCAAAAAAAAAAAAAGCTCTTTCCTGCCTATATCTACGATTCCATTATTACCCAAATTCCATTTACTTTCCTTTAATGAGTGAGTGACAATCCCGTCAGGTTTATATTGATAACTGTAACAATACGTTCCTTGGCTACATGCCTGATCTCTCTGCTTTCATCCCCTGACTTAAATTATGATGCTTTGGTTACTTTATTCTTTCAATACAATGGTTTGGTTGGATGATTGTGGTCTCAATTGCTCCCCCCCACCTTTTTTTTCTTGACTTGCCTAAGATACTGTGCAATTTTTTGCTAAAGAAAAGAAATTGCTTTTCACGAAAGACAAATGCATCGTGCCAACATTTTCTTATGCTTCTTTTTTTAAACCTTTTAAAATGTCTCCTAATTTTTTTACTTTTTTTTTTTGCTACACACACACACACACACATCCTTGAATCCTGCTTTTTCATAAAATTCACCTTGTTCACAATAGGATTTTTTTAAAAAAATAACCATTTTTTTTTTAAAAAAAAATCTTAGTTGCATAGAATGCATATCATGAAACATACAGACTGGACAAATGGTAAAAAGTTGTCTCTTCTGAACACCATAGTCTCAATGGAAAGGTTCCATGTATTTATTTTAATATATAGAAAGACTGCAAGCAAAGTTACTGTATAACTATATGGGCCTAGAAAGCCTAGAACTACGGCGCCTAAAACACGATTTGAGTATTGCCCACAAGATCATATGCTGCAATGTCCTACCGGTCAATGACTACTTCAGCTTCAACCGCAACAACACAAGAGCACGCAACAGATTCAAACTTAATACAAACCGCTCCAAACTTGACTGTAAAAAATATGATATCAACAATCGAGTTATCGAAGTGTGGAACTCATTACCGGACTCAATTGTGTCAACCCCTAACCCCCAACACTTCTCCCTTAGACTCTCCACAATTGACCTCTCCAGGTTCCTAAGAGGCCAGTAAGGGGCGTACATAAGTGCACTGCTGTGCCTTTCGTCCCCTGCCCAATTGTCTTTCCTTTCTTTCACCTATCTTATATATTCTCTCCCTTTCATATATCCTCTCCTCTAAGTTCACTTTTACCCTCATATATATTACCACATGTCTATTTTTCCTCCTATATATTTGTGTATTGGACAAATGAATAAAATAAAATAAAATATCTTATATGATTAAGGGTCATCAATGGAGCTCAGCTTGATAATGACAAAGGCTCATGTAATCCTATTGCTATGATCAATCAGAGGCATTCAGAAAGTCCACAAGCAATGAAGGGGACGATCCCCATTCACAATACCTCCTAGTTGCTGGTATTTAAAATAAATAGCCTATGATTCAGCAGGTAATAAACAGTCAATAGTAACTTTTGAACCAATAATTATTTCAGACAGTGATTCTCTTCTTTCTAATGCCTTAATATCCCTTAATACAGTTCCTAATGTTGTGGTGACTCCCAACCATAAGTCTAGTGCCAATTCTCCCAACAGAGCATTAAGCTGATTGACAGGAAGGTCAGACGGACACCCCCACTGTAAACGCCTGATTGGTTGGATTGTAAAAATATGTTCCAAGGCGCCAGAATAGAAGCTTTAGTTCCTAACACCATGGGAAATTTGTCTTTTCCCATGGTCTTAGGCGACCCCTATGAAATGGCCATTTGACCCCCAAATGGATCCTGACCCCCCAGGTTGAGAACCACTGCTTTAAGAAACTATCTTACATGGATACAAGAGAAAATTGTACTGTACATTTATGATTTATTGCTAACTCAATCCTTATCATCCTTCTAGCTCAGTGTTTCCCAACCTTGGCAACTTGACGATATTTGGACTTCAACTCCCAGAATTCCCCAGCCAGCAAATGCTGGCTGGGGAATACTGGGAGTTGAAGTCCAAATATCTTCAAGTTGCCAAGGCTGGGAAACACTGCTCTAGCTAACAAAGCCCATAGGGAATTACCCTTTTCTGCCCATTCCCTAATTTTCCCAGTTAAAAAAAGTGATTTAACAGTGATAACAACACATACAATCAACCAATGGAACAGCTGGCCTTCAGAGATTGTGGCAGCTTCATCACTGGAGGCTTTCAAGAAGGAATTGTCAGAAATGGTGTAGGGCAGTGATGGCAAATCTTTTTTGGGGTACATGTGCCAAAAGGGTGTGTGTGCGTGTGCTAGCACTTGTGCATGTGCCTACATCCATTCTCTCCCCCTCCATGCATGTGCACCGCATATGCTGGCCCCTGTGCATGTGCACAACCCTCCTGTCCATGGGTGGGCAGTGGAAATGAAACTGTATGCACAGCTCCAGCTGACCGGCAGCAGTAACTTCCTGGATTACTAGTCTCAGCTTGGCTCTCCTTTTTTCCCCTGCTGCTGCTGCTGCTGTGTGCCCCTTGCTTTTTTCCTCTTTCTTCCTTCCTGGCTTCGGATGAGCTTCCCTCTCTCCTGCCCGGCTCCCCTCCAGCCTCACGCGGCCACCTCCCAAGGCCAGAAGAGAGTCGCGCCACACCGAAGCAGTTCGGGCTGCGGTCTTTTTCCCCTTACGAAGCCCATAGCTGAGATGAAAAGGCATCGTGTGGCAATAACAGTTCACTTGAACGATGATGATCATTCAAGCCACTCCCACCTGGTCACATGGCAGGAAAGCCACTCCTACTCAGTCACATGACCATCAAGCCCCACCCACAAAATAAGTCACACCCACAGCATGGCTGGAAAAATTTTGGCTGCCCATTACTGCTCCTATCACTGCGCATGCGCACAGGCCTCACTGAAGCCTCGGATGGTGAAAAAAAATGACAAATGGGCACACCAGAAGTGCAGAAAAACAGACTTCCGGTTTGCCCATTGTGCTGTTTTTCGCCCTCTGGAGGCTTCACGGAAGCTTCCTGAAGCCCCGGATTGTGAAAAACAGCACAACGGATGTCTCGCTAGCAACTGAAATGTTGGGCTAAATTGGGGTCGTAAGTCGAGCAGGAAGGGGTTCCTACTTACTGCCACTGCCAGTGCGATGTGCACCCAGCTCTGGGTGACCAGTGGGTGTTATGGTTAGCTCGGACCCAGCTTCTGCTTCAAGGACTGTGGAGGTGGAGGTGGGGGAAACATCCAAATGTCACAGGCCTGTTTTGCTGCCGACAGTCATCCAGTGAATTATCCTCTGAAGAAGGAAGTGTTGATGGGATGGATGAGGGGAGCTTGGCAGACAGCCCAGGAAGAAGCCAATCCTCCTTATCTTCATTAGATTTGGATGAGGAAATAATGATAGACCCACGCATGCATAGAACTATGCATAGGAGAGAACAGCTTCAAAAGTATTACAGAAGATAATTGAGTCCACCTATATTTGGGTGGGGTTCAAGTAATTAGGATTGCTGTTAAATTGGCAGCGTGCCGGCCTCGCAGTGTGGAAGATTATCTGATCGTACTTGTTTGTATCGTGACTTGCTGTTTCAGGATTGTGCTCAGGACTCTGTTTGGATTTCAGGACTTTGGGATATACGTAAATCATTGTGAGTTTTACAACGTCTGAAAAACAGTAGCTGTGACGAATTTCACAGTTACTGGTTTATTGCCTGGATATCTTTCTTGCCTTCGTTATCTTACTGTATTCAAGTGTGCTTTGTTTGTACAAGAAATCCCTTTGAACTTCAAAAGGGAGTTTTGCTGCTCTTTTGTTTGGATAAAGAAACTTTAATTGCATTCTCTCATGTGTGTGTCTGCTTTGGCTATATTTCCCTTAGAAACATAGAAGTCTGACGGCAGAAAAAGACCACATGGTCCATCTAGTCTGCCCTTATACTATTTTCTGTATTTTATCTTAGGATGGATATATGTTTATCCCAGGCATGTTTAAATTCAGTTACTGTGGATTTATCTACCACATCTGCTGGAAGTTTGTTCCAAGGATCTACTACTCTTTCAGTAAAATAATATTTTCTCATGTTGCTTTTGATCTTTCCCCCAACTAACTTCAGATTGTGTCCCCTTGTTCTTGTGTTCACTTTTCTATTAAAAACACTTCCCTCCTGGACCTTATTTAACCCTTTAATGTATTTAAATGTTTCGATCATGTCCCCCCTTTTCCTTCTGTCCTCCAGACTATACAGATTGAGTTCATTAAGTCTTTCCTGATACGTTTTATGCTTAAGACCTTCCACCATTCTTGTAGCCTGTCTTTGGACCCGTTCAATTTTGTCAATATCTTTTTGTAGGTGAGGTCTCCAGAACTGAACACAGTATTCCAAATGTGGTCTCACCAGCATTCTATATAGTGGGATCATAATCTCCCTCTTCCTGCTTGTTATACCTCTAGCTATGCAGCCAAGCATCCTACTTACTTTCCCTACCGCCTGACCCTTTAATTGAAGGCTTGTGTCCTAAGCTGGCTGAACAGCGGGTGCATGCATCCCAGTGAGATTTTGCTTCTGCGCATGTGCAGAAAGCAAAATCTTGCAAGATGATGCATGCGTGCATGAAATTTCAGCGGGTTTTTGGCACAGAAGCTTAAAAATTGGTACATGTGTGGGCCCATCCTCTCACAAGATTCTGCTGCCTGCGCATGCACAGAAGCAAAATCTCGCCAGGATGCATGTGCCTGCCCACCAGTCACCCAGAGCTTTGCACACATCGCAGTTATTACTACCGGTGTGCAGTGTGTCCCTTACCGGTAAGGAACCCAATACTGAACTCGAGGGGTAGCTGCTGGGCTATGGAATCAATTAAAGTAGCCCATTGCATTCTCCATTCATTCATCCATTCTCCCACTGTGAGTTCACCTCTGTAGACTTCTTATCAGGTTCTCACTTTGCTGTGACATTCAGTGTGCACATGCGAAGGCGTCACACATTTCAGGTGGCAAAGAAATAGGGGACTCCTCTAACAAATAGCACCATTCAGGAACTCTGCAAATTCTTGTAATGCTTTTCACTGAGAACTGGCGCAAAAAATGACTTGGGAAACATGATGTTCTTCACAAATTTCCCGACATTCACAAATCATAATGTCTAAGAAAATTCTCCTTTTTTTTCTTCTTTTGCTGGCTTTACGATCCCCATCTACGGTAGTACAGCGATATTTTCCAGCCTGGTCCCCTCCAGATATGGACTACAATAGCTTGGGTTCCCTAATCACCTCAATTATATCAGCTTCCCCCAATTTGGCACTAACGCCGTACTATGTACAGTGATACCCTGATACTCAACTGCTTTGAAACTCATTGAATTTGGAACTCAATGCATTTTGTTGTTAATTTTTTTGTCCTATCATTTGTTTGGTGCTGAATGCGGAAGCTAGAACCTGTTGATGAGGGATGTCTTGAGATTCATTACATTATTCCTTATGGGGAAATGTATTTGATACTCATCACTTTTGGTGCTCATTACGCCTCCCAAAACAAATTAACTATGAGTACCAAGACCTCACCTACAAAAAGATATGGACAAAATTGAACGGGTCCAAAGACGGGCTACAAGAATGGTGGAAGGTCTTAAGCATAAATCGTATCAGGAAAGACTTAATGAACTCAATCTGTATAGTCTGGAGGACAGAAGGAAAAGGGGGGACATGATCGAAACATTTAAATATGTTAAAGGGTTAAATAAGGTCCAGGAGGGAAGTGTTTTTAATAGGCAAGTGAACACAAGAACAAGGGGACACAATCTGAAGTTAGTTGGGGGAAAGATCAAAAGCAACATGAGAAAATATTATTTTACTGAAAGAGTAGTAGATCCTTGGAACAAACTTCCAGCAGACGTGGTTGGTAAATCCACAGTAACTGAATTTAAACATGCCTGGGATAAACATATATCCATTGTAAGATAAAATACAGGAAATAGTATAAGGGCAGACTAGATGGACCATGAGGTCTTTTTCTGCCGTCAGTCTTCTATGTTTCTATGTTTCTAAGATATCACTGTATTAGACTTCTTCTTCCATAAATTAAATTCCTGATTGGGAATATGTCTACATTGGACAAGGATGCACGGCTTGCTTGCTGCTGCCCCATTAATGGACCCTTGGAGATCTTCCATGTTGAAAGGCACCGATGTTTATCTCAGTGTATTTCAACCTTGGGAACTTTTTAGAATAGAATAGAATAGAATAGAACAGAACTCTTTATTGGCCAAGTAAGATTGGACACACAAGGAATTTGTCTTTGGTGCATATGTTCTCAGTGTACATAAAAGAAAATATACATTTGTCAAGAATCATAAGGTGCAACACTTAATGATGGTCGTAGGGGTCAAATAAGCAATGAAGAAACAATCAATATTAATACAAGCAACAATTTACAGTCATAAGTGGGAAGACATGGGTGATAGGAATGATGAGAAAAACTAGTAGTAATAGTAGTGCAGCCTTAGTGAATAGTTTGACAATGTTGACGGAATTGTTTGTTTAGAAGAGTAATGGCGTTCAGGAAAAAACTGTTCTTGTCTCTAGTTGTCTTGGTGTGCAGTGCTCTGTAGTGACATTTTGAGGGTAGGAGTCGAAACAGTTTGTGTCCAGGATGCGAGGGGTCAGTAAATATTTTCACCGCCCTCTTTTTGACTCCTGCAGTATACAGGTCCTCAGTGGGAGGGAGGTTGGCAGCAATTGTTTTTTCTGCAGTTCTGATCATTCTCTGAAGTCTGTGTCATCCTTGTTGGGTTGCAGAACCAAACCAGACAGTTATAGAGGTGCAGATGACAGACTCAATGATTCCTCTGTAGAACTGTATCAGCAGCTCCTTGGGCAGTTTGAGCTTCCTTAGTTGATGCAGAAAGAACATTCTTTGTTGTGTATAGACTTCAACTCCCAGAATTTTGCAGCCAGAATTGAAGTCTATATATTTTCAAGCTGTCAAAATGCTGGTCTATAGGATAAAATGACAAAATTTGCCAAAAAGTCGCAGTTTGTCTGTGTTCTTAACTAGCAAGGTAAGAAGAACACAGACAAGAGGTCCTTCACCACTCTAGGGATACTTCTATATCGACTGGTACAGATCGTTGAGCATTTTGTTTATTGCATTATGAAAAAAACAACATACCAAAATCCAGCCATATTGTCATTAATTGAATGCAAAGAAGTAGAGATTGCCAAAGTTTGTCAAATACGTGTGTGTGTCTGTGTGTGAGTGTGAAAGCTGAACATAAATGTGTAAAAAGTGGTGCTCAGACATGTAGGTTTATCTGCTTCTATGGGAGTTGGAACTCTGCCTTTAGAAATCAAAGATAGATGCCAACTGCGTATGAAGGTACCAGTCTGGCATTCAGCTGTCCTGATGGCTTTCTCTAAAATCGTTTTCATCAACCTTTCATCATGCGTGGCACACAATTCTGTCTCTCCCTTCCATCAATTTCAAGATGAGCTGCTGACATTCAGGGGAGGCAGCCAGGGCTGAGCAAATGTTGGACTATGACTCTCCAAATTTTCCAGAATTGAGAATCAAAGCCAATATATGGCATTGTCTAATATTGCAGTCCTTGTCCCTTGTATAGATTGCAATTTGCCACAAAACGCTCAAGGAAATACAATCTTAAGAATGCCACCTTCTGTTGTGGTTAGCTCTGGCCCAGCTCCTGCCCCAAGGACTGTGGATGTGGGGGAGACATCCACATGCTGCAGGCCTGTTTTGCCCCCGGTGGAATCTGCTGATGAAGGCTCCCCTGACCAAGAAGATATGAGTGACAGGGAGGAGGAGAGTGGGGCAGACAGCTCAGAAGGAGATCAATTATCTAGCTCCTCCTTGGATTCAGAACAAGAGTTAATGATACAGCCATGCATGCGGAGAGCGATGCATAGGCAACAACAACTGAGAGATTATTATCAAAGAAAATGAGGCCACCTGTGGTTGCGTGGGGCTGTGGTAATTAGCGAGGCTGCTATAAATAGCAGCCTGTGTGTTTGGCCATTGTGGAGGATTATCTGATCGTTGTGTTTCGGGACTGCTTTACTGACTTTGACTTTTTGTGTGCTGATTTTTCCACGCTTTGAAGCTAAACCAGAGCAAAGTGTGTTTCACTTTGTGAAAGAAGGACTGTGAATTGCCTCACAGCTGCAATCTAAGTATCACAGAACTGATAAGGGACGTGTACAAATTACCAGTTTGGTTGGAGACGAGTGCTCTTTGCTATACCAAAAGAGGGCTTGGTTTAAGTGAATTTTCATTATAAAGAACACTGTTTTGAATTTTCAAACGTGTGTGTATGTCTGAAATTTGTACCTGTGCATTTTTGGGAGGAGTCTACCAGAGAGCCCGACAGAACACCTTCCGTTGCACATATATATCCACAATCCAGGGACCCTTATAGAGTTCCTGGTTCATGACAGCCTAGGGTTTGAATATCTTGTTGTTGTGAGTGATACTCGACCAACTGGCAATGATAGATTCTGAAGGGGATGAGTAACCTGGGCCAGTGGTTTTGCCAGTTGATGCAGAGAGTGAGAGTGAGGGAGAAATAGACATGGATAAACCTGGGGAGCCACCAGAGGTGGCAGATATGCCAATGACAATAGGGTCTGACTTGGAGGAGAAGGAGGAGGAGGAAGAAAAAGACCATGAGCCTTTTTTAGATGCTCACTTTAGAAGACTAAGAAAAAGACAATAATACTTGTATGGGAAAAGGAAGTCGCCTGTAGTTTTTTTTAACTCTAGGGAATTGTAGACCACTCCCCATAGGCATTGAAGGGTGGCTGATGGGAAATTTGGGGTGGAGTTTCAATGTTTTGTAATAGAGTCAGTTGATGTTTGAAGTTTCAGCCATGTTATGCTTGCCAACTGTTATTTCTCTGCTAAAATCCTTGGGGTAGAATTGCCCTGTTTGGGAAGAGTCTGGAAAACTGTAACTGTAAGTCAGTGAAAACTGAAGAATCCTTATCTCATAAAGGAATGTGCAATTAGCTTTGATCTTCAGCAGCAGCCTAGCAGCTGGACTGCTATCTTTTAATTACTCTCACTGAGAAGCTGCCAAGATGAACTCACATGCATGAATTTGGCTTGTATAAGTGATGTTTTCTATATAAAAAGATGGATTTGAAATATCAGAGTGTGTATTCCTCCTTTGTTTTCAATCTGCGTAGGCCCAGATAGAACACTTGCCGAAGAAAATCAATTTCTAACAATTGGATTATAGCACTCTGAGTAACTCTGAAGGAACACAAGGCCTTTGGCTTCAAGGCAATTTTTTGCCTTCGGGTTATTGTGCAGATCTGAGTCATGATATCACCCCATGAATCATCCTATACTGATTTTGTACAACATAGCCAAGTCAGGGAAAAATCATGTTTCTGACCAGACGTAATTGGGAATTTTGAAAGCATGTGACATTTCTAAAATGGAGCAATACTCACCCTGATGAGCAGGTAGACTAAACAGTAATTTATCAGGAAGACAACTATTCTTTTAGTTGTCTTCTGTTCTGTTGCATCTCAGCAAGTTCCAATTTTGGATGTCACTAGCAATAGCATTTAGGGTTATATACTGGACCACAGTGCTTTACTGTCAAGGTTCCAGGTAGCCTCCAAGCTAAATCAGAGTCCAAGTCAAAGAACTCCTCAAAGTTCCAAATGATTGCCGGAGCCATCCTGGCACCTACACATGGAAACCTGAATCTGAGTTTCCCCACCCAGTTAAAAGTTCAAATCCCTTGTCCCCCACCCACAAACTTGTCACGTTGCCCACTCAGATTGTGCCGGCATGGCAAGTCCTTCCTCTGCTTCCGCCTAATCAACCAAACATACATACCTATCCCATCAACACAATTCAGCCATGACAGATGGTAGTATTCACGGCTCCCCAGGCCTGTCGGCAATGCCAAGTCTTCACAGCCTTTTGGAAGGCCTGTAGGATGGGAGCAGCATGGACCTTGAGAGTTGGTTCCATAGAGCCAGGGCCACCACAGAGAAGGCCCTCCCTCGCAGCACTGCCAACCTGCACTGCTTAGTCAACGGGACCCGGAGGAGGTGAACCCTGTGCGATCTTATTGGTCTGTGGGAGGTGTGTGGCGGGAGACAGTCCCGTAAATAATCTTGTCCTAAGCCATGTAACCAACACCTTGATTTGTGACTGGAGACTAATTGGAAGCCAGTGCAGCTAGTGGAGCGTTGGTGTTATATGGGTGTACCGAGGAACACCCATAACGGCCAGGGGTGGGCAGCAGGCAGGATGGGGTGGAACACAGTTCCACTGGCGGAAATGAAGATGCGTGCGCAGCTCCAGCTGATCGGTGGCTGTCACTTCCTGGATTACTGGTCTCGGCTTGACTCTCCTTTTTTCCCCTGCTGCTGCGTCTACATCTGAGCTCCTTGCTTTTTTCCTCTTTCCTCCTTCCTGGCCTTGGATGAGCTTCTCTCTCTCCTGCACAGCTCCCCTCCAGCCTCACATGGCCACCTCCCGCCTGAAGTGCAAGCAGAAGGCGTGGATGGAAGCAGCGCTGGCAACATTTATGCTTCTGGCAACACCCGTCCGCCTAGCTACCCAGCCTGAGGTGGGGGAGTGACCCAGGAAGGAGAGCATGGGAAACGCGAAGCAAATTGTCACCCCAGCGAGTGACACTTACAACTGACAAGGTTGTAAGTCGAGGACTTAACAATTCATTTGAACGATGATGATCGTTCAAGTTACTTTCATCTGGTCACATGGCTAGCAAGCCACTCCTACCCAGTCACATGACCATTAAGCCACACCCACAAAATAAGCCACACCCACAGCGTGGCAGTAAAAATTTTGGCTGCCCATTACTGATAATGGCTCATGTGGATGCATTCTGGACTATCTTCAATCTCCGAACACTCTTCAAGGGTAGCCCCATGTAGAGAGATTCCCCTTTTTCAAACTTCCAACAAGCCAAGTCAATGAGAAAACCAGGTTCACTTAACAATCCTGTTGCTAACTTAACAGCTACAGGGATTCTCTGAACAGCTGTTGCCAAATGGGGCAAACCTCACTTAACAACTGTCCTGGAAATTCCGGGCTCATTTGTAGTCATAAGTCGAGGACTACCTGTACATGTGATCCTAGTCAAATCCCCTGGACTGATCACTGCAACTAACTGGGTTTCTCTTTTTGTCCAACTTAAAGTTTTAAAGTTAAAGCCATCATTCTGCTAAATAAATAATCCCCTCAACACTGTCAAACTATTTACTAAGTCTGCACTACTATTACTACTAGTTTTTTCTCATCATTCCTATCACCCATCTCCTCCCACTCATGACTGTATGATTATAACTTGTTGCTTGTATCCTTAAGATTTTTATTAATATTGATTGTTTCATAGAAACATAGAAACATAGAAGACTGACAGCAGAAAAGGACCTCATGGTCCATCTAGTCTGCCCTTATACTATTTCCTGTGTTTTATCTTAGGATGGATATATGTTTATCCCAGGCATGTTTATTTCCTCATTGCTTATTTGACCCCATGACAATCATTAAGTGTTGCACCTTATGGTTCTTGACAAATGTATCTTTTCTTTTCTATGTACACTGAGAGCATATGCACCAAAGACAAATTCCTTCTGTATCCAATCACACTTCTTGGCCAATAAACATAGAAACATAGAAGTCTGACAGCAGAAAAAGACCTCATGGTCCATCTAGTCTGCCCTTATACTATTTTCTGTATTTTATCTTAGGATGGATATATGTTTATCCCAGGCATGTTTAAATTCAGTTACTGTGGATTTACCTACCACGTCTGCTGGAAGTTTGTTCCAAGGATCTACTACTCTTTCAGTAAAATAATATTTTCTCATGTTGCTTTTGATCTTTCCCTCAACTAACTTCAGATTGTGTCCCCTTGTTCTTGTGTTCACTTTCCTGTTAAAACACTTCCCTCCTGGACCTTATTTAACCCTTTAACATATTTAAATGTTTCGATCATGTCCCGCCTTTTCCTTCTGTCCTCCAGACTATACAGATTGAGTTCATGAAGTCTTTCCTGATACGTTTTATGCTTAAGACCTTCCACCATTCTTGTAGCCCGTCTTTGGACCCGTTCAATTTTGTCAATATCTTTTTGTAGGTGAGGTCTCCAGAACTGAACACAGTATTCCAAATGTGGTCTCACCAGCGCTCTATATAGCAGGATCATAATCTCATAATCAATAAAGAATTCTATTCTATGGTATTCTATTCTGTTCTGTTCTATTCTATTCTATTCTATTCTATTCTAATGCTTTAAACTCAGCCTTCACCTGCATAGTAGCAACTTGCCTCAGAGAGGGGAAAACGAAGGGCAGAGCAAGAACATTATCGAGAGAGGATCCCACAGCAACAGAAGCAGGATTGGAAGAGCTCCAGATGACGTGATGTGCTAATGAGAAAAAATAGCTCGCACGGTAGAATTCGCAGTTGCATTCTGCTGCCGAGTGCCTCGGTTTGTTTTTTTTCTTCACCCTTTTCCTAGCTGTGATTTACACTCCCGCCCTCCTCCTTCCCCCACCCACCCCTGTACCTTAAGTATAATATGTATTAAAAATAACGCCTAGTGAATTCAATCAATGCTTGCAGTTGGAAAGGAAAACAACTGTTGAAGCAATTCATGTTTTCCTTGCCATTCACAAGCTTCATGCCTTAATGTCACACACAAAACGCACAGCGTCATGAATTCCTCCCTGGGAATCCTGTATCTAACAATGCCAGGAAGTGAACATTGTTCCCCCTTTTACAACTGGATGATTTAGATGGAGCTGCTGGGATGATGTTTTGGTGGGCTGAGGGCTCTGCTTTGTATTTTGGGAGTGGGGGGCAAGGACAGTGACATATGTGGATAAGTGATATGTGGATAAGGCTTGGTTGGGGTCGCTCCAGGGGTGAAATTCATCATGTTCTGACAACTTCTGGAGAACCAGTAGCGGAAATTCTCAGTAGTTTAGAGCAGTGTTTCCCAACCTTGGCAATTTATTTATTTATTTATTTATTTATTCATTCATTCATTCATTCATTCATTCATTCATTCATTTATTATTTAGGTTTGTATGCCGCCCCTCTCTGCAGACTCCGGGCGGCTCACAACAAAGTGAAACAATTTACAACAAATCTAAATTACAGTTGAAAAATATTTTTTAAAAACCCCATTTTCTAAACAAACATACATACAGACATACCATTCATAAATTGTATATGCCCGGGGGAGATGTCTCAGTTCCCCCATGCCTGACGACAAAGGTGGGTCTTAAGGAGCTTACGAAAGGCAAGGAGAGTAGGGGCAGTTCTAATCTCTGGGGGGAGTTGGTTCCAGAGGGTCAGGGCCGCCACAGAGAAGGCTCTTCCCCTGGGGCCCGCCAACCGACATTGTTTAGTTGACGGGACCCGGAGAAGGCCCACTCTGTGGGACCTAATCGGTCGCTGGGATTCGTGCGGCAGCAGGCGGTCTCGAAGATATTCTGGTCCAGTGCCATGAAGGGCTTTAAAGGTCATAACCAACAGTTTGAATTGTGACCGGAAATTGATCGGCAACCAATGCAGACTGTGGAGTGTTGGTGAAACATGGGCATACCTAGGTAAGCCCATGACTGCTCTCGCAGCTGCATTCTGCATGATCTGGAGTTTCCGAACACTTTTCAAAGGTAGCACCATGTAGAGAGCATTACAGTAGTCGAACCTCGAGGTGATGAGGGCATGAGTGACTGTGAGCAGATATTTGGACTTCAACTCCCAGAATTCCCCAGCCAGCATTCTTCAAGTTGCCACGATTGGGAAACACTGATTTAGAGAACCGATAAATGCCACCTCTGGCTAGCCCCAGAGTGGGGTGGGAATGGAGATTTTGCAGTATCCTTCCCCCAGGGGCGGATTGCTCCTACCACCACTAATAGTACATTGCACACACAACTTTGGGTGTCTTACATGCACACATATCCCAGTATTTGGAACAGGAGTCATTGCTCACAATCACTCATGCCCTCATCACCTCGAGGCTCGACTACTGTAACGCTCTCTACATGGGGCTACCTTTGAAAAGTGTTCGAAAACTTCAGATCGTGCAGAATGCAGCTGCGAGAGCTATCATGGGCTTTTCTAAATATGCCCATGTTACACCAACACTCCGCAGTCTGCATTGTTTGCCAATCAGTTTCCGGTCACAATTCAAATTGTTGGTTATGACCTATAAAGCCCTTCATGGCACCGGACCAGAATATCTCCGGGACCGCCTGCTGCCGCACAAATCCCAGCAACCAGTTAGGTCCCACAGAGTTGGCCTTCTCCAGGTCCCATCAACTAAACAATGTCGTTTGGCGGGACCCAGGGGGAGAGCCTTCTCTGTGGTGGCCCCAACCTTTTGGAACCAACTCTCCCCAGATATCCGAGTTGCTGCCACCCTCCTTGCCTTTCGTAAGCTCCTTAAAACCCACCTCTGTCATCAGGCATGGGGGAATTGAGACTTTCCCTTCCCCTTAGGCTTATAAAATTTATGCATGGTATGTCAGTATGTATGATTGGTTTCTTAAATTGTGGTTTTTTTAAAATTAACTTAAATATTAGATTTGTTTACATTGTATTATTATTGTTGTTAGCCGCCCCGAGTCTACGGAGAGGGCCGGCATACAAATCTGATAAATAAATAAATAAATAAATTTCTGTAATGCCAGAAGCACAAAAATTGCCAAAATCTCACAGAAACGCCCACCCCCTTGCAAGGTTTTCCGTCCTGCGCATGCACAGAAGCGAAATATGCCAGGATGCGTGTGTGCAAGACATGCGCAGCTCAACTTTGCTACTGGTGTAGCGTCCTTTACCGTTCAGGTAGGAACCCCCTACTGCTTCCCCCAGGAGTGGGGAGGGAACAGGGATTTCGCAGTATCCTTCTCCTGCCAGCCCCACCAAGCCACACCCGTCAAGCCACATCCACAGAACCGGTAGTAAAGAATTTGGATTTCACCACTGGGTCACTCCTTTGGTTTTGAAAACTGAGACACAGTTTTAAGCAGTGGTGGGCTGCTGTGGGTTTGTAGGAGTTCGGAAGAACCTCTAGCGAAGATTCTGTGCAGTTTGGGGAACCCTCAAATCCCACTCCTGGCTGGCCCCGCCCACCCCATCCCTCCCAGCAGTGATGGGCTGGCAACATTTTTAGAGCCATACTGTGGGCGTGGTTTGTTGTGTGGGTGTGGCTTAAAGGTCATGTGACTGAGTGAAAGTGGCTTACCAGCCATATGAACAGATGAGAGTGGCTTGACAGTCATGTGAGCAGGGGTGGCTGAAAGGTCATGTGACTGGGTGGGAGTGGCTTACAGACCAAGATAAGTTTTCAAATAGGTGCTTGGACTCTTTTTCAGTTGATTAAGTCACATTATTTGAATAGCCACAAAAAGGACAAATTATAGACAGCCTTATTTATTGAGGAGCACATTGTAAGGTTTTGTACTGAACCCACAAGGTTCAGTATGATAACAGATTAGGCAAGTAGCTCACTTTTCTTTCATTGCTATAAAAGTTCAGTTCTAGATAATGATTAAAATGATTAAACTGTTTGTGGGTAAAAACATACTATTTCATTATTTCCTATTTTAAAAGTAATTAAGGATTACGCCAACTTACTAGAGAAGGACGGACAATTTTAAAAAAACTATTATTCAATAAATAGTGCATAAACTTACTTCCCCCCCACTGCGTTCCCTGGGGGGGGGCCAGGAGCCCATTGCTGCCTCCCAGAAGTCTCTACACAGCCCATTTTAGATGTCAGGTAAGTGTAGGGCGCATGGGGAGGCTTAGGGAGGATGAACAACTGGCCTACCAGAAGTTCAGGAAAGCTCCCAGAGGGCTTCCAGAGCCTGGGGAAGTTGTTTTCACCCTCCTGGAGTTTGGAAGAAAGCCTCCAGAGCAGGCAGCAGTTCCTTGTCACTGCTGCTACCGGTGTGGTTGTGCACACAGCTCCAGGTGACCAGCGGGTGGGCACTCATGCCCATATGAGATTTGGCTTCTGCAGAAGATTCCACATGGGATTTTGCCAATTTTTGGCATTTCTTTGCTGCACGGAAGCAAAAAACCCACTAAAAATTGGCGAAATCTTGCACATGCCAGCATCCTCACATCAGATTTGGCTTCCTGCTCATGCGCAGAAGCCAAATCTCAGGCGGGTGGGTGCGCCTGCCCACTGGTCAGCCAGAGCTGCGTGTGGAGCTTCATTTTTGCTACCGGTGTGATGGCTCGAAGCGCACCGATAGGAACCCAATATTATTATTATTATTATTATTATTATTATTATTATTATTATTATTATTATTAATTAGATTTGTATGCCGCCCTCTCCGTAGACTCGGGACGGCTCACAGCAATGATAAAAACAATATATAATGACAAATCTAATAGTTAAACTCTAAAATGACAATAATACATTTAAAAAGTCTAAAAAACAAGAAACCCCAATATATAAAAAACATACATACAGTCATATCATACACAGAAAACTACATAGGCAGGGGGAGATGTTTCAGTTCCCCCACGCTTGACAACAGAGGTGGGTTTTAAGGAGTTTACGAAAGGCAAGGAGGATGGGGGCAGTTCTAATCTCTGGAGGGAGCTGATTCCAGAGGGTCGGGGCCGCCACAGAGAAGGCTCTTCCTCTGGGTCCCGCCAAATGACATTGTTTAGTTGATGGGACCTGGAGGAGACCAACTCTGTGGGACCTAACCGGTCGCTGGGATTCGTGCGGCAGAAAGCGGTCTCGTAGATACTGCTCCAGACCCTGGGGAGGGCAAAAATTCCCCCCCACCGCAGTGGTGCAGGTGGTCGGCTAGGCCATGCCCATCATGGCCACGCCCAGTCAGCAACCAGGCAGAGAATCCCTGGCTAACATTTTTGAAGCCCACCCCTAGTTTTAGGTCTATTTGATGTCTTCCGGATTGGAAAGACTCTGAGGAAGCTGGAAGAAGAATGAAGCAGAACCCTGACATGAACAATCAAGAGAGAGAGAGACAAAACTGTTGGCAGGTTGCCTCATGAATCACAATTTCAGCCTAAGTGGCCAGAAATCAAGAAAGAAGCATTTCGAAATATCCCAGGGGACTCTGCCATAGTTAACTCTTGGAAATTCCTCATAGGTTTCCAAGATTCTAACCAAAGTCTGGATAGCTCTTACCCAATCCTGAGGTTTCCTTCCATTAATTAACTCTTTTTTAGCAGATGATCCTGTATCAATAGCTCAAGCAGCTATAGCCAAATGTAACAATGCTTTCTATGTTCAGGACCTCATCACCTCCCGTCTTGATTATTGCAATGTGCTCTACATGGGACTACCCTTGAAGAGTGTTTGGAGACTGCAAATAAACCAGAATGCAGACGCGAGAGCTGTTATGGGCAGTGTTCCCTCTAATATTTTTTTGGGGTGGGCGGAAAAGTATAGTGTCTGAGCGGCAGTCCCTTCGGGACTGGGCGGCACAGAAATAATAAATGAATGAATGAATGAATGAATGAACGAACGAACAAACAAACAAACAAACAAACAAACAAACAAATAAACAAAAAACCCACCCTGTTTTGCCTCAGAGAATTTCAAAATAAAATACTGTACTGTGTGTCTATAACAGTGAGCTCATAATAGGGCAACTCTATCAATATCAAAATGCCACTTAAATAGTTGAGCTACTTTCAAACTAGATTTTGATTTTCTTTCTCTCTTCCTTACTCCCATTCTTTTTCTTTCTCTTTTCCTTCCTCTCTTTTTTCTATCTGTTTCTCTCTCTTCCTCTCTCTCTCCTTCCCTCTCACTCTTTCCCTCTCGGCTTCTGGGCAGGTTTGGAAAACTCTGAGTTGATGATGATTTTTAAGTGAGCGATTGCTCACTGCTCAGCTTAGAGGGAACTATGGTTATGGGTATACCTCAGTACACCCATATAACACCTTTGCGCCATGAGCTCCATTGGCTTCCTATTAGTCTCCGGGCACAATACAAGGTGTTGGTTATTACCTATAAAGCCCTACATGGCTCAGGGCCAGATTATTTACGGGACCGTCTCCTGCCACATACCTCCCAGAGACCAATAAGAGCTCACAGAATTGGCCTCCTCCAGGTCCCGTCAACTGTGCAATGCCGATTACCAGTAGACTGAATTGAACCGAGATGGTGCAGCAGGTAGAGTGCTATACTTCAGGCCACTGAAGCTGACTGCTAGATCTGTAGGTCAGTGGTTCAGATCTCATCACCGGCTCAAGGTTGACTCAGCCTTCCATCCTACCGAGGTGGGTAAAATAAGGACCCGGATTGTGGGGGCAATATGCTGGCTCTGTTAAAAAGTGCTATTGCTAACATGTTGTAAGCCGCCCTTAGTCTAAGGAGAAGGGCAGCATAAAAATTGAATAAATAAAAAATAAATAATAAATAAATAATAGTCTGCAACAGTAAATTAGCAGCTCTGTGGGTGTGGCTTGGTGGACATGGTATGGTTTGGTGGGCGAGGATTAGTGGGCATAGCTGGGGAAAGATTCTGTAAAATTTCCATTTCCACCCCACTCCACAGGAAGGATTCTGCAAAATCTCCAGTTTTTGCCAATCAGCTGGGACTTGGGAGGCAAAGAATAGATGGGGCGGAACAAGTCATAAGTGATATGAAGCGTGGAACTCATTACCGGACTCCATAGTGTCATCCCCAAACCACCAACACTTTACCCTTAGATTATCCACGGTTGACCTATCCAGATTCCTAAGAGGTCAGTAAGGGGCAAGTACAAGTGCACTAGAGTGCCTTCCGTCCCCTGCCCCATTGTCTCTCTTATATCTCCTATACCTTCCTTCTATTCCTATATCTTTTCTTCTATTCTTTCATTGATATGTTCTATTACTATATCTTCTTTTCTATTCTTTCTTAGATATATTTTACTATGAGTATATCCTCTGTAACCTTCATTATGTATTTTACTATGTGTATACCCATTAAAACCCTCATTGTGTATTGGACAAAATCAATAAATAAAATAAATAGATATTTACCAGTTCTCTGAACTACTCAAAATTTCCACTACCTGTTCTCCAGAACTGATCAGAACCTGCTGAAACCCACCTCTGGTCTGCAAGGAATATCAATCCTTCCATTCACCACCACCCAATCGGAGCCGAAGAAGCTTCTTGGATGAGAAGTGAAACGTCTTCAAAAGGAAAAAATAAGAAAGTCCAGTTGTCTCCTGAAAAAGCACCTTTGGGACAACCATGTCCTGGATGACTGAGAATCTCTACAGACTTTCCAGCTTTATGATTTTATATTCTATCTCTTTAGGTTGGTAACATCAATGCGTTGCATATTTAAGCTTGGCTTTATCCCTGCTGAATTCCACAGTATTTCTTTTGCATTTATTTTAAGCTAAATGGCTCTGGGACTGAAGCTGAATTGCATGAAGTGATTTGCATTCAGAGGCTCTGCAAAAAAATTCTGTAGCTAAAAAACTGAATCAGAAAAGTGGGGATGAAGAATAGATTTTCTGGGTATTCTACCTATTTCCCACTTTTAATCAATTGTGCTTAACTATATATCTTTCCTCTTTCTTTCTTTCCTTCTTTCTGTTTCTTTCCAAATTAGGCTGGGATATTCTAATCTTATAGGAAGGCAAGGGTACGCGCGCAACAGGTGAGGTTCCGCACATAGCTCTGGGTGCCCGCACCTACGCAAGATTTGGCTTCTGTGCATGCACAGAAAGCCAAATCTCACACAAGGATGTGCATGGATGCGAGATTTCACTGATTCTCAGCAGTTTTTTGCTGTACAGAAGCAAGAAGAGGGAGATTGTGATCCCGCTATATAGAGTGCGGATGAGACCACATTTGGAATACTGGGTTCAGTTCTGGAGACCTCACCTACAAAAAGATATTGACATAATTGAACGGGTCCAAAGACGGGCTATAAGAATGGTGGAAGGTCTTAAGCATAAAATGTATCAGGAAGGACTTAATGAACTTAATCTGTATACAGGTAGTCCCCGGGTTACGTCATCCCCGACTCACGAAGTTTTGTCGTTATGACAACCCAGGGACAGCAACGGAGCCAAAGCTCCCTCGAAGCCGCCGCTGCTGCCACCTCCGTTCGGGGGATGGGATCTCCGCGGTGGGCGGTGGCGGTGGCTTTGGAGACCCTACAGAGACCCCCCTTGCCCGAACAGAGGCAGCAGTGGTAGCGGTGTCTTCAAGGGACCAACAGCTGGTCCTTTTCGGCGCTGCGTTGCCGCAGCCTCCGAGGCTCCCCACTGCGGAGATCCCCTCGCCCGAATGGACACGGCGGCAGTGGCGGCCTCGGAGGCTGCAGCAACGCAGTGCCGAAAAGGACCAGCTGTTGGTCCCTTGAAGATGCCTCCGCATTCGTTCGGCCGAGGAGATCTCCGCAGTGGGCAGCGGTGGCGGCTTCGGTGAGCCCGCAGAGACCCCTTCACCAGAATGGAGGTGATGGCAGCTTCAAGGGACCAACACCCGATCCTTCACGACACTGCATTGTGTCAGCCTCGAGAAGGATCGGCTGTTGGTCCCTTGAAGCCGCCGCTGCCACCGCCTCTGTTCGTGTAAGTCAGAATACGGTATAGTACAGTATTCTGACTTACACGGAAATTTGGCTTATGATGCTGCATAGGAACGGAGCGACGTCGTAAATCAGGGAAAAGGGGGGACATGATCGAAACATTTAAATATGTTAAAGGGCTAAATAAGGTTTAGGAGGGAAGTGTTTTTAATAGGAAAGTGAACACAAGAACAAGGGGACACAATCTGAGGTTAGTTGGGGGAAAGATCAAAAGCAACATGAGAAAATATTATTTTACTGAAAGAGTAGTAGATGCTTGGAACAAACTTCCAGCAGACGTAGTTGATAAATTCATAGTAACAAATTCATAGTAACTGAATTTAAACATGCCTAGGATAAACATATATCCATCCTAAGATAAAATACAGGAAATAGTATAAAGGCAGACTAGATGGACCATGAGGTCTTTTTCTGCTGTCAATCTTCTATGTTATTAAGAAAATGCCAAAAATTGATAAAATCTCATATGCGTGAACATTCTTGCGCAAGATTTTGCCTCCTGCGCATGCGCAGAAGCCAAATCCCATGTGGGTGCACCCACCCGCCAGTCACCTAAAGCTGCACATGCATTTTTGCTACCGGTGCTATGGCGTCAAGCACACCGGTAGGAACCCAATACTGTTTAGAGGCTGAAATTTATTTATTTTATTTTATTTCTTTATTAGATTTGTATGCCGCCCCTCTCCAAAGACTCGTGCATTTTTGCTTTTTCTATCAAGCCTTTCCACACAATATATTATTTTTTAAACAAAGCATAATGAATCTAGCCTTGGCTCCTTTGTGAAGTCAAGGTCATATTTCCCATGGCAAAGAAAGGTCTTCATATTTATTCCCTTCTAAAAACCTCAGCCCTCCCCCCACCCCATACACAAAAAATGACTAAGCAAAGCCAAGCAGCTAAGCCATAATTTGACAAAATTAAGACAACCTCAAAACGCCAACCCGCAGGACTTTTAGTTCAACAGAATAGCCTATCCTGGAAACCAAGAGCTCTTTTCCCTCTTCTACTCTGACCACTGAATGTATTATTAACGTTCAGGGTTGGTTGTTCTACTTCGCCTCCTCCCCCCCCCCCAGATCGAGAGAACCAAAGGAAACTGGCACAAAATAAGTTTCCTCCGTGCTCAAGTTCTGTAGAGGAACTTTATATTGCCACTATATTTGCTGGAATCTTATCCCTCGAATGGAGTTTAGCGTGAAATACAAAACTTAGGTTTTGTCTTCGGAGTCTTTGAGTCTTCAGAGAGGGGGGCCATACAAATCTAATAAATAATAATAATAATAATAATAATAATAATAATAATAATAATAATTATTATTATTATTATTATTATTATTATTATTATGGCATGGGGCTACGATAAGCTTTCTTTAATCACAATTTACTGCACTAATCGTAATGGGTAGGGTTCAAGCAATGTGCTTAGACATAAACCATGATTTACAAATCATGTGGCTGGGTTTGTGCAACCATCGTAAAGTCTCCTTGTTCAGGACTTTGGATAGTCACTGAACAAGTAGTTATTAAGTTATGACTTATAAAGCCCTACATGGCATAGGACCAGATTATCTCTGAGACCACCTTCTGCCATACAAATCCCAGCATCCGGTGAGATCCCGCAGAGTTGGTCTCCTTAGGGTCCCGTCGACCAAACAATTGGGGAGAGCGAAAACAACTTCCCTCACCCCCCAGAGGCCCTCTGGAGGCTGGAAACTGGAAACAACCTGTTTCCCATCTCCTGGTGGGCCCAGTAGGCTCGTGTTTTGCCCTCCACAGGCTGCAAAGGCTTCCCTGGAGCTGGGAGAGGGTAAAAACGCCCTCCCCATCTCCTCAGAGGCTCTCTGGAAGCCAAAAACACTCTCCCAGAGCCTCTGTGTGAGCCAAAAATTAGCTGGCCAGCATATACATGCATATACATGCATATCCTAACGCACATACGAACTGAATAAACAATCTCTCACTGCTAACCCACACTCTGTAAAAGACCTTGGAATACTAATATCGAATGACCTAAGTGCTAAAGCCCACTGTAACAATATCGCCAAAAAAGCCTCTAGAGTTGTTAACCTGATCCTACTCCTGCTTCTGCTCAGGCAATCTCACTCTACTCACAAGAGCATACAAAACTTTTGCCAG
Organism: Erythrolamprus reginae; assembly: GCF_031021105.1. NCBI lineage: Eukaryota > Metazoa > Chordata > Lepidosauria > Squamata > Dipsadidae > Erythrolamprus > Erythrolamprus reginae. The sequence goes on from NC_091950.1 coordinate 405,424,572, forward strand.
ACCCATCCTAGACTACTGCTCATCTGTCTGGAACCCATATCACATCTCTGACATCAACACCCTAGATATTTCACCAGAAGAGCCCTTCACTCCTCCACTCGAAACAGAATATCCTACGAAAATAGACTAACAATCCTGGGCCTAGAAAGCCTAGAACTACGGCGCCTAAAACACGATTTGAGTATTGCCCACAAGATCATATGCTGCAATGTCCTACCAGTCAATGACTACTTCAGCTTCAACCGCAATAACACAAGAGCACGCAACAGATTCAAACTTAATATGAACCGCGCCAAACTTGACTGTAAAAAATATGATTTCAACAATCGAGTTATCGAAGCGTAGAACTCATTACCTGACTCAATTGTGTCAACCCCTAACCCCCAATACTTCTCCCTTAGACTCTTCACGATTGACCTCTCCAGGTTCCTAAGAGGCCAGTAAGGGGCGTACATAAGTGCACTGGAGTGCCTTTCGTCCCCTGTCCAATTGTCTTTCCTTTCTTTCACCTATCTTATATATTCTCTTCCTTTCATATATCCTCTCCTCTAAGTTCAGTTTCACCCTCATTTATATTACCACATGTCTATTTTTCTCCCTATGTATTTGTGTATTGGACAGATGATTAAATAAATAAATAAATGAATGAATGAATGAATGAATGAACGAACGAACGAACGAACGAACGAACGAACAAACAAACAAACAAACAAACAAACAAACTTTGGAGCTGAGCTAGGGGAATGTCTCGCATACCAGCAGATATGGCTCCACGTGCCACCTGTGGCACCCGTGTCATAGGTTTGCCATCACTGGTATAGGGCTTCCTGCCTAGGTGGGGGTTGGACTAGAAGACCTCCAAGGTGTCTTCCAACTTTGTTCTAGTTTAAGAGAGGACTCACTGAAAAAGACCATGATGCTGGAAAGAAATTGAAAGCAAACGGAGACAGGGATAGCAAAGGATCAGATGGTTAGATAGTCTCATTGACACAACGAAGATGAATTCTGTCAAGCTCTGGGAGACAATGGAAGATAGGGGAGAAGGAAGAGACTGACGTACTGTGGTACATGGGGTTGCAAAGAGTCTGACACAACTTTGCAGTTGGACAACAACAACAACAACAAAAACATACATTTGAGATGTATGATTGTTTTTTACATGTAGAGTTTTAAATTGCTTTTTTATTGTTGGATTTGTATCATGTTTTTTGTGTTGTGAGCCGCTCCGAGTCTCCGGAGAGGGGCGGCATACAAATCGAATTAATAATAATAATAATAATAATAATAATAATAATAATGAGGAGGAGGAGAAGAAGAAGAAGAAGAAGAGGAGGAGGAGGAGGAGCACCACAGAGTTGGCCTTCTCCGGGTCCCGTCGACTAAACAATGTCGTCTGGCGGGCCCCAGGGGAAGAGCCTTCTCTGTGGCGGCCCCGGCCCTCTGGAATCAACTCCCCCCGGAGATTAGAACTGCTCCCACCTTCCTTGTCTTCCGTAAACTACTTAAGACCCATCTATACTGCCAGGCATGGGGGATTTGAGACACCTTTCCCCCAGGCTTATTATAATTTAGGTTTGGTATGTATGTGCTGTTTGGTTTTTTAAATTGATAGGGTTTTTAGTTTTTTCTTAATATTAGATTTGTGCCTGTACAATATTGTTTTATCGCTTGTTGTGAGCCGCCCCGAGTCTTCGGAGAGGGGCGGCATACAAATCTAATAAATTATTATTATTATTATTATTATTATTATTATTATTATTAAGAAGAAGAAGAAGAAGAGGAGCACCACTTTGAAAATTGGGAGCAGAATAAATTATTCTCAGTTTGATCTAGCAAAGCTAATCTTGAAATGCTTTCATACACTTATGGTTCAGCGTTTGCTAAACCTTTTTCTCCTCTCAGGAGCCCTCCCCACTTTTAAAAATTAATAGGGGACCCCAAAGGAGCTTTTGTTTCTATGGGTTATGTATATCAATATTTACTATATTAAAAATTAAAATTGATGCATTCGCTGCTGCTACTCATGATTGTTTAATGGGATTTTAATGATGTATTATTGTCCAACATAGACTGGCAAATCATTTTCATTTCTTGGATCCCTCATCTTGGAAGACCCTTGGCGGTCCTAGGATCCCACTCTAAGAAACATTGCTACAGACCAGTGATGGTGAACCTTTTTTTCCTCGGATGCTAAAGAGCGTGCGGGTGCACTATTGTGCATGCACAAGTGCCCACAACCATAATCCAATGCCTGTGGAAGGTGAAAACAGCTTCCCCTGCCACCCGGAGGCCCTCTGGTGGCCGGAAACGGCCTGTTTCCCAACTTCTGGTGGGCCCAATAGGCTCGTCTTTTGCCCTCCCCAGGCCCCAAAGGCTTCCCTAGAGCCAGGAGAGGGTAAAAAAAAACCTCCCCTCCCAGAGGCTCTCTGGAAGCCATAAACGCCCTCCTAGATCCTCTGGGCAGGCGGAAAATCAGCTGACCAGCACCCACATTCACATTGGAGCGGACGTAGGGCAACAGCTCGCGTGCCAGCAGATATGGCTCCATGTGCCACCTATGGCACCTGTGCCATAGGTTCGCCATCACTGCTATAGTCAATCCAATGCTGAAGGTGGCTGTATTTTTCCCAGTCCAATTCATTTTATTCATGAGGCTATTTAGAATATCAGGAGATGCTGCAGACCACATATTTTTTTAATTTAAGGTTACTACTGTAGCATACTTTTTGTTAGGCTTTTCTGATTTAAAAAATGTGGATCAGCACCCCCCAATATTTTCACGGTGTCTTTCCTCACAACAACAATCCTGTGAGGTGAGTAACTCTGAGAGAAAGTGATTGGCCCAAAATCACACAGTCAGCTACCTCCTGACAAGTTAGAACAATTAATCAGTGGAATGACTTACGTCCAGAAGTTGTTAAGGTATCAACACCAGAGGTTTTGAAGAAGAGATTGGATAACCATTTGTCTGAAATGGTGTAGGGCAATGAAGGCAAATCTTTTTTTGTTCAGGTGCCAAAAGGGCGCACATCATAGCCTATGTGTGTGTGTATGTGCCCACACCCATAATGCAGTGCCCCCCGCACATGCACGCAGACATCACTGAAGCTTCCAAATTTCTGGTAGACCTGTTGGATCAGGTTTTCACAATCCACAAATATGGCTCCGCATGCTACCTGTGGCACATGTGCCATAGGTTCAATCATCCTGGGTATACGGTTTCCTGCCTAAGCTGGGGGCTGGACTAGAAGACCTACAAGGTCCCTTCCATCTATTCTATTCTATTCTATTCTATTCTTATTCTTTTCTATTCTACTCTACTCTACTCTTATTATATTATATTCTACTACACTCTATTCTATTCTACTCTTATTCTATTCTATTCTATTCTATTCTACTCTACTCTATTCTACTCTTATTCTATTCTATTCTACTCTTATTCTATTCTACTCTACTCCACTCCACTCTACTCTTATTCTATTCTATTCTACTCTTATTCTATTCTATCTATTCATTCTACTCTCTTATTCTATTCTACACTACTCTACTCTACTCCATTCCATTCCACAGTTTAATTGCACATAAAAAATTAACTCTTGGCAACAATATAAAGTGGCTCCCAATCTCATCTTTTGGGTTGTTTCAGGTCACTGGTTCTATTTTCTTGTCTAGCCCACAGCTGTGCAATGACTTAGTAATCTCCCACCCAAACAGTAACAAGAGTCCAACCTTGTTTAGCTTTGTGAGATTTAAGATTCACTATGCTGTATATTCTGGTCAGCTCCTTCCAGCCGCCTTCACTCTATCCCAAATAAGCACTACAGGGTTTTCATGCTGTGTATTTTGATACGCATTCAGGCTTAAAAATAAATATAGCAGCTTTTTTTTTTTAACGTGAAGCATAAGTAATCAATCTTTTTCAGCTTTGCGGTGGCTTTGCATGATCTCACACAATGGCTTGGCACTTTGCAAGTGCCTTGAATCTCCAAAATATACTAATTTTCTGAGATGAGGTTGATACCCTGATATTCCATGAGATAGTAGGCAAACATCTGAAATATCACGAGACCTTAGGAAACGTTACAGCAATCTCATGTGGGATTACCAAAAGCTATGAAATGTTGGAGACCTTGGAAGTTTTCGGGCTGTTGTTTTAATATTATTTTTAGTAGTATTTACTTTCAAATACAATTTTGGAAGTCCCTGGCACCCAGGGGGGTGGCAGGAAGAGAAGCTATCATGTTTCTATGGGAACCACATCGCCAAATCTTGGCAGAGACTGAACTACTATACTTCACCCAAAACGTCCTATTCTTATTCTTATGTCCACGTTTGCTATAATTCTTTGTGTTAAGGATGCAGCTGGAAGATCAGGAGAGAGGATCGGAAAGGAACAATTGCTGATGGCAGTAGTGGATTTTAAAACCCATTTTATTTTATTTATTTATTATTTATTCGATTTTTATGCCGCCCTTCTCCTTAGACTCAGGGCGGCTTACAACATGTTAGCAATAGCGCTTTTTAACAGAGCCAGCATATTGCCCCCACAATCTGGGTCCTCATTTTACCCACCTCGGAAGGATGGAAGGCTGAGTCAACCTTGAGCCGGTGATGGGATTTGAACTGCTGACCTACAGATCTACAGTCAGCTTCAGTGTCCTGCAGTACAGCACTCTACCTGCTGCGCCACCCTGGCTCTATTGTTACTGGTTTGTGTGCACACATGGTGGTAAACTTTAAGAGAAACCCTTCCACCCTTCCATCTCTCACAATACTAGACAACACAGTATCAACAGTAGAGACCTTCAAATTTCTAGGTTCTATCATATCTCAAGACCTAAAATGGTCACCTAACATCAAAAACATCATCAAAAAAGCACAACAAAGAATGTTCTTTCTGCGCCAGCTCAAGAAGCTCAAACTGCCCAAGGAGCAGTTCTACAGAGGAATCACTGAGTCTGTCATCTGCACCTCTATAACTGTCTGGTTTGGTGCTGCAACCCAACAGGATCGACACAGACTTCAGAGGATAATCAGTACTGCAGAAAAAACAATTGCTGCCAACCTGCCTTCCATTGAGGACCTGTACACTGCACGAGTCAAAAAGAGGGCGGGGAAAATATTTACTGACCCCTCACATCCTGGACACAAATTGTTTCAACTCCTACCCTCAAAACGTCGCTACAGAGCACTGCACACCAAGACAACTAGACACAAGAACAGTTTTTTCCCGAACGCCATCACTCTACTAAACAAATAATTCCCTCAACACTGTCAGACTTTCTACTAAATCTGCACTTCTATTCTACTAGTTTTTCTCATCATTCCTTTCACCCATTTCCTTCCATGTTGACTGTATGACTGTAACTTGTTGCTTATATCCTAAGATTTTTATTAATATTGCTTCTTCATTGCTTATTTGACCCCTATGACAATCATTAAGTGTTCTACCACATGATTCTTGACAAATGTATATTTTATTTTATGTACGATGAGAGCATATGCACCAAGACAAATTCCTTGTGTGTCCAATCACACTTGGCCAATAAAAATTCTATTCTATTCTATTCTAAGTGTCCTAGATGGATGGGCGGAGCCTCCCGCCACTGGTGCTACATGTCGAAGCGTGTCGGACTGGGAGAACCCCACCTCTGATTGCAATTCGAGTTTGGAGGCAGCACAGAAGTTCAAGAAGAGGTGGTCTAAAGTCAGCCCAAGGCTATTGCTACATAGTTTAGGATGGAGGCTGGGTGGTCTGCAATCAGCGATGCTTGTATTCAGTGATGGGCTCCTACGGAAACAGTCAGGAATGCAGTTCCGGTAGCAAAATTTGGAGCCTCCACCCCAGAGCACCCAATTTGCACTGAAAGATGTTGAAACAAAATGCATAAGCCACGCCCACAGTGTGGTAGTAAAAATTTTGGTAGCCCATCACTGCTTGTATTGATACAGTATTTTACCCATAATGGTGTTGGACTAGATCAATGTTTCTCAGGTCTTGGCAACTTGAAGATGTGTGGACTCAACTCCCAGAATTCCCCAGTCAGAGTGGGTTAAGCTATTCTCCAAAGCACCTGAGGGTAGAACAAGAAGCAATGGATGGGAACTAATCAAGGAGAGAAGCAACCTAGAACTAAGGAGAACTTTATTGACAGTTAGAACAATTAATCAGTGGAACAACTTGCCTCCAGAAGTTGTAAATGCTCCAACACTGGAAGTTTTCAAGAAGACATTGGATAATCATTTCTCTGAAATAGTATAGGGTTTCCTGCCTAAGTTGGGGGTTGGACTAGAAGACCTCCAAGGTCCCTTCCATCTGTTCTCTCCTCTCCTCTCTTCTCCTCTGTCCTATCCTACCCTACCCTACCCTACCCTATCCTATCCTACCCTATTCTTTCTTTAAATGGCCATGATTAGATGGTTTGAAATATTTCCCCACCTTTTTGGTATACAAAACACCTTGCGAAGGATCATCATCTCAAGTAACATTGAAGAGAATCAGCAAACAGATTAAATTTTCCAACAACAGGATCTTCCCTTAAGAGGCAAAGGGCCCGTGAGGGTATGAATGTAACACTTGGTTGCAGCTCCTTGCCTTTTCTTGCACGAAGGTGCCAATAAGAAGCACACTCAGCTCTGTTTAATTATTCTGCTGGATCACTACTATTCCCATCATTCTACAGTACAATACAGGCATCTATTTGGCCTTCAGCTTCAGAATTACAGTCTGTTAGGACCTTAACCCCGGAGGTCGATGGATAGAAGCCTTAATCATTTTTTAAAACAAGATATATTTATTTTTAAAAACAGAAATAAACAAATAAAAGATTGTCTCGAGGGACAGCATAAGATATACGTCTTACATCATTGAGATTCATGGAGGTTAGGGGAAGAAGAAGGAGAAAGTAGTTGGCAGGATATTGCGACATAAGAGGAGGATCCAATAAGACACCTAGTTAACTGTTTCATTACTAAATGTCTCTGAGGGGCTGTCAATATACAGCGTGACAGGAACAACCAAAAGAGGTGTCCATTCTAACTACTCTACGTTAATTGAATCCTAAATCTGATGTTGCTCTAGAGTCAGAGGTGACTTCAAAATAGGGTCCATAAAGTCACAAAGGGTGTGATCTAGAAATCTAGATCTCCGGATATTTTCTATTCTATTTTTCTAGATCTATTTCTAGATCTATTCTATTCTAGATTCTATTCTAGATGTCCAGAGATACTTTACTAGAAGAGCCCCCCACTCCTCCACTCGCAACAGAATACCCTATGCAACTAGACTTAAAATCCTAGGTTTAGAAAGCTTAGAACTACTCCGCCTTAAACACGACCTAAGCATAGCCCGTAAAATCATCTGCTACTTCAGTGTCAACCATAACAACACATGAGCACACAACAGATACAAACTTAACGTAAACCACTCCAAACTCAACTGCAAGAAATACAACTTTAGTAATCGAGTAGTTGATGCATGGAACTCACTACCTGACTCTGTAGTATCATCACCTAACCCCCAAAACTTTACCCTTATAATACTATCCATTGTTGACCTCTCCCGATTCCTAAGAGGTCTGTAAGGGGCATGCATAAGCGCACCAGCGTGCCTTCCGTCCCCTATCCTAATGTTTCTCTCTTACTGATATCATGTATATAAACATTGTTATATCTTTGTATACTACCATTGTGTACTTGACAAAACAAACAAAATAAATCTCAAGGGTGTGATCAAAACTCTGTTTTTTATATATTGGATGTGCACCACAACATGCACAAAAAACAGACACAACTTCAATAAATTGCGGCCAACATCTTAACTTTTTGTGACCTCTCCAGCCTAGAGCACATACTATCTGTTTTTCTCTGGACTGAGTCCATATTTGTCCTAAGGGGCGTGAGCCACATGTTGCATTCCCCAAACTAGTGAGAGATTCAGACCAAACACTAAATTTATATTTAAACTGACTTAAAATAAAGCCTAGTTAATAGGTTAGTCTTCTGCAAGGTATTGAAGAATGTTCCTCCCGTGTTACTTTAAACATTAATATTTGGTAACAACTTTGGGAGGTCTTAGACAGAGGGCTCAAATAGTGCATTTCTGAACCAGGGTAGAAATGGAGTAACTACGCAGAGTATAATGCAATTTAAAAAGCAGGGCTTCATGTTACCTAATGATAGGGCTGGTCCTCTACAAATCCCGATTATTATATATCCTCTGCCAATGTTTACTGCCTATGTATTTCTCTTTTTCCAAGCAGGGCTGGCGTAGCATGTCAAAAACTGGGAGAGTATTTATGCTGTGTAAAATCTTTGGCATCAGATTCCTAAACAGACCACCTTGGAAATCCTTTCAGTGGTGAAATAATTTTGGTTGGAGTTCAATATATGCATGGCCAGTTTGGGGAATTTAAAGCTATCAGCGATTTGAAGCTAGCTATTTTTAAATATATATATATATATTCCAAATACAGCCAGGGAAGATATGTTGTTTGTGTGTCAAAGACATGGCTCAGAGGAGATTGCAAAACTCAGCACAGACTAAAATGAGCCTGCTAAAACAACTCTGCTTGGAATGGGGTTTTCATTCTTGCTAGGGACCCAAAAAATAAAAAGTGAAATAAAACAAAAATTGTTTCTGAACATAGCTTGCAGGAGTGACTATTTTATTCCTGAAGTGAAAATAATTAGAATGAGGTTGCTATTTTCAGGTGAGAATTTAGACAGTGTCTAAGCACTCATTATGAAAACTATGACTATTCAGCCTCGACTCTTTGATCTATGAAATGGGCATAAAAATGAGAACGCTATATTAATTTATTTTCTCACTTTAATAGCAGAGAGAACTTGGGGACTTTTTTTTAAATGGTAGATGCTTTCTATCATGCTGTTTCTATGGTGCAATGCTTTCCCATTATCCAGATGCAATATTGTAGGAAATATGACCATGTTTTTATGGCATAATTTAGATGTATTTAACAGAAAGTTTGACATAGTTCTGGAGGACAATTCCATTAATCATGAATGAAGTCTTCTATTCAGATAAGTTAGAGATTTATTGACATGATTCATATCTTGTGTACTGAATCACACAGAGCTAAACCATGATTTTGAAGCTACTGTGGTTGGTCCACTCATCACCTAAACTAAAACATCATAAACCACACGAAGACTTGAATGAAAGATGAATGTAGCCATTATGATGTTTTAAACCAAATGTAATAAATTTTGAAGGCAGCTAATTTATCTTTTAGCTAGTAAGTTGTGGTTGGTTGTTTAACAATAACCTAAGGTGCTATATGATTATAACCTCTGGGTATTATTTCAGATTTTCCAGATAAACTGGTACATTCCTCCCATAAATAGTCCAATGAGTCTACAACAGTGTTTTTCAAATTTGGCAACCTTAAGATGTGTGGACTTCAACTCCCAGAATTCCCCAGCAAGCATGTCGACTAGGAAAATCTGGGAGTAGCAGCCTCTACACATCATTGGTCTACTCTACAAGAAGGCAAAAACTTACACCCATGTTTTTCAAACTTGGCAACTTTAAGACATGTGACTTCAGCTCCCAGAATTTCCCAGACAGCATACTGATTTTGGAATTCTGGGAATTGAAGTCCATGTCATACAGTTGCCAAGTTTAAGAAACATGGTACCATAGCTAAGTCACAGTTGTCTCCTGTTGGTTTATATGAATTCACCCTTGCCATTTTCTTGGCACAATAGGGAAGTGTGTTTCATTTTGGGACAATTTCTTTGCCAGGTTTCCCAGCTTAGATTCACATCAGGTACTAAAAATGATAGCAGCCCCCCCAAAAGTAGATTCATCCAAGAGAAGATGCTCCCACTGCTACACACTAGAGGTTTCTGGAAATATGTGTCTCCCAATTCTTCGTTATCTCCTCTCTAATTGTTGCTTTATAATCTTTGGATCTGTATCTGTAGCCCTCTAACTCCAGGGATGCTACTCAGGGGTGGATTTACTGCTGGTTTGCTCCTTGATGTGCCATGGGCACGTGGTGTTGTGCACGTGGTGTTTACGCAGGCTCTCAGCACTAAAAAAACATTTGCAGAAGCAAGATGGCGCTGCCTATGGTGCTGCCGAGAGATGGTTCAGGGGTGTGGCAGGTTTGGGCCGCTCCTGGTTCCATCGATGCAGAGGTGGGTTCCTCCTGGTTTGGACCAGTTCTATGAAACCAGTTACTACTGGTAGTAATTGGTTTCATAGAACTGGTCTAAACCAGGAGGAACCCACCTCTGATGCTACTCATATCACAGCTATGACTAAAGACTTTCATTTATGTGTGGTCAGCCTGGAAATGTCTGAACCACCTACAGCTTATCTTCTGTGCCACCCCAGAGCCGGGGTGGCACAGTGGTTAGAATGCAGCCCTGCAGGCTACTTCAGCTAACCGCTAGCTATAGTTCAGCAGTTCAAATCTCACCACCGGCTCAAGGTTGACTCAGCCTTCCATCCTTTCGAGGTGGGTAAAATGTAAGTATTGGGGGCAATATGCTGATTCTGTAAACTGCTCGGAGAGGGTTAAAAAAGCACTATGAAGCGGTATATAAGTCTAAGCTGTTAGGGGTGGGGTGGAGTGGAGGCAGACAGTAGGGGTGGAGTTATGTACAGTCTGTTTTTTATTATATCTATGGTTTTCTCTTTCCTTTCTTTTTCTGCTTGCTTTGATGATGAATGTAAAGATGTAGTGATTGAGAAAATGTCCTTTTAAATGTATATATCTGAAATAAAAAATATTTTAAAAAAGTAGCTGTACATAAGTCTGAATGCTATTCCTAATGCTATTGCTATTCTGCATTGCTTGACCTTTTGACCTCTTTCTGATTAAAAAATCTACCCATCCATTTGTTTCTTCTCTTTTAAATAGAGATCTGTAATTTATTCCAAAGATTATTTATTAATTTAGATTAGATTAGATTAGATTTATTGGATTTATATGCCGCCCCTCTCCGCAAACTCGGGGCGGCTCACAACAATAATAAAAACAGTACATAGTAACAAATCCAATGCCCACCAATCTAATTACAATTTTAAGTTAAAAAATTCATAAAACAATCTCAATATATATAAAAACAGGCACACAGTCAATCAATCAAACGGCAAAACAACATGGGCAAGGGGGAGATGTTTTAGTTCCCCCATGCCTGACGACAGAGGTGGGTTTTAAGGAGTTTACGAAAGGCTAGGAGGGTGGGGGCAATCCTAATCTCAGGGGGGAGCTGGTTCCAGAGGGTCGGAGCCCCCACAGAGAAGGCTCTTCCCCTGGGTCCCGCCAGACGACATTGTTTAGTCGACGGGACCCGGAGAAGACCCACTCTGTGGGACCTAACCTGTCGCTGGGATTCGTGCGGCAGGAGGCAGTCCCGAAGATATTCTGGTCCGGTGCCATGAAGGGCTTTATAGGTCATAACCAACACTTTGAATTGTGACCGGAAACTGATCGGCAGCCAATGCAGACTGCGGAGTGTTGGAGTAATATGGGCATACAGTACTTAGAGAAGCCCATAATTGCTCTCGCAGCTGCATTCTGCAAGATCTGAAGTTTCCGAACACTTTTCAAAGGTAGCCCCATGTAGAGAGCGTTACAGTAGTCGAGCCTCGAGGTGATGAGGGCATGAGTGACTGTGAGTAATGACTCCCGGTCCAAATAGGGCCGCAACTGGCGCACCAGGTGAACCTGGGCAAACGCCCCCCTCGCCACAGCTGAAAGGTGTTTCTCTAATGTGAGCTGTGCATCAAGGAGGACTCCCAAGTTGCGGACCCTCTCTGAGGGGGTCAATAGAGATCTGTAATTTATATAAAAGATTATTAAACAAATTGGATATAGCTACCCATCTCCTAAAAGCAATGTGTTGCCACATTGTGTGAATCCCCATCCTATGTTGTCAGCACACCGTGCCCTCTTCTTCTGGTGTATTCCACTCCACTTTTTCATGGTTTTCTTCCCTACAACAAACAACCAGCATTTGGTAGCTGGTAAACATAATTACACAACATAGCTTGCTGTGATGTGGTTTGTTTGCTTTTGCTTTAGGGTGCAGTGTGCATGCAGCTGTTGTGGCTTGTAAATCCCCATTTATAGCAGGTGCTATGTTGTGTCTATCATTTATTCAATAAACAGTGGTTAAATAGCCAATGGTTGAAATTGTTGTTGACCTGGGCTTTTTATTACTTTCTATTTTCAGACCTTTAGGGTTATTTTTTAAAAATACACATGCATGTACGTAAAATGGATCTCAAGTTTGATCATTTCCATCTTGAACTAGGTTGGATGACAGCAGATATTTCACATATTCTACGAATCCTGGTTTATTTAATAATGGCTGTTGAATGAATGATTCTTTATCAAGTTCTCATGGGAACTACCAACATTTGAAATCATAAACGGATGACCACAGGATGGCAGCAAAGAGCTCCTTTTTTCTGCATCTCCTTTCTGCCATCTACTGCTCACCTGCCTTTTCATGCACTCACAGCTGGTGATGTAAAGGGCTTGTAAGTGTAACAGAACTGCCAAGAGACAACAGTCAAAGAAATCTGAGTCCGGGGCCAAAATGTCATTGCATCTCAAACACGATCCTGCCTAGTTATATTCAAACTTTGCCTTCCATCCTTCCAAGGTCGGTAAAAGGAGGACCCAGATTGTTGGAGATGATATGCTGACTCTGTAAACCGCTTAGAGAGGGCGGTATATAAGTCTAAGTGCTACTGCTATTATAGTCCTAAATTTTGCTGAATGTGAAGGGCCAAACCAGCAGCTTCAACCACACAGATCTTAGGACACCACTTCATCATTTAAAACCCCTTAACCTTCTCCTCTCCAGCTCACTTTTGGAGTACAGCCCTCAATGTGTTACATCAAGCCTTCAGCTGATGAAAATTGTGGAGCTGGGCTAAAAGGCTGTAAGATGATGGAGGGCAGCATGGCTTTGTTGACCTGCTACAGAGACTTAATATGGCTAGCCAATACAACCTATGATTTATTGTAACGTGTGAATGCACTTCCACGTGTAGCTAGAAAACCAATATCCAACTTCCTTGCACACACCAAGACATACCATAATTTGTTTGTCGTTGTCTTATTAGCATATTATGTGAACAAAGCCACTGGCATGCGTGCATTGCTTTATAGCTTAGTTTGTTGTCTAATCCCAGACAACTCTAGTTCCTTTAATAAGTCTTGATTAGATTTAGAGCATTGCAACCAGTATTGGGTTCCTTACTGGTATGGGCCACACTGCTGTGGATGGTGATACGGCGATGCGTGTGCAGCTCCGGATGACTGGCAGGTGGGTCCTGGAGAAATGTTGGAGCCTCTGCAGATGTCCAAAATCGCACTCCCTCACACAGTCTCACAAACATGTTTCTCTTTTGGAAATCCCACCCAATTCCACAGCAATCAATCTGTCACTTTCTGTTCCTGGAGTTACAATGGGATGCGGTTCTATGTTTAACTGACAACTTTTTGGAAACATCAAAGCAGCCCAGCTCTCTTTTGAGAACTCTTTAGATGCCTGTTGCAATTAAGGCATTACCTTCATATGCATATTTTTTTTTGCATAGATGATTTACCTAAGGCGGATTGGCCAATGCCTGGGTGACCTATTTATTAGAGGTACTTTGGTGTGGCAGGTTAAGTCACAGCAATATCAGCAGTATCAACCACTGACAGTATAAGAAATAGGAAAAAATCTTGGAAGATTAAAAAGTAAGAAGAGGGTAAAAAAGGCACCATGCATTGAATAATAATCCATGAATTGGATTATACTTTTAAAAATGTTAGTACTATGACAGTAATACGTGGGGGGGAAAGGTTATATGGAACTATGTATATAGGTGTGTATGTATACAATAGGTAAACATTATATGTTTGTTTGTTTATTACAAATACCAAAATGGGACAAACGAATTAGGAAAGAATGTAAACTAAAGTGGGACAAATTGTCCAAAACCAGAATGTAACAACTTTTTAAAATATAAAATATTTAATAAAATGTTTTTTTTTTTAAATGAGATAGTAAAGATACTTAGAACTACAGTAAATATCATACCATAATTGGAAACCAACAATGATTTTTTCTGAACAAGCTCAAGTTGACCTCACCTGATTCCTAAGAGGTCTGTAAGGGCTGTGCATAAGTGCACCAGTGTGTATAACCGTCCTTGTCGTAATGTTTCCCTTTTATCAGTACCCATCTTATGTATATAAACGTTATATATCTATATATATTACCAACAGTACTTGACAAAATAAATAAATAAATAAATAATGAATAAAATAAACTATCTACTGTTGACGTCACCTGATTCCTAAGAGGTCTGTAACGGGCATGCATAAGCATACCAGCATACCTATTGTCCCCGTCCAATTGTTCCCTCTTATCAGTACCCATCTTATGTATATACACAATGTTATATCTATGTATTTTACCAATACTGTATGTGACAAAATAAAATAAAATAAAAAATAAATAAAAATAATAAATAAATAAATAAATAAATAAATAAATAAATAAATAAATAAATAAATAAATTTCCCTAAGCTTTGGGATTTAGAGGTTTCCATGGCTAGTATCTTGTGTGAATCCAGCTTGGGTAGAAGATCCCTCTGGATTTCAAAAGTGGCAGTGTATTGCCAAATATGAGGACCCAGATTGTTGGGGGGGGGGTGTGATATTGTTACTCTCTGTAAACCGCTTGGAGAATGCTGTAAAGCCCTGTGAAGCGATATAGATAAATCTATTCTGCTCTGACCATGAGTGTAAGTAGAATAAATGTGATTGATTGCGTTTTATAATAGAGGTTTTAGGTAAATTTGGATAATTGGGGTTTTAGTTAAATTGGATTATTATGTTTTTTAGATAATTTAGATTGTTTTAATTACTGGATTTCATTTTTGTATTGTTCCTGTTGTAAGCTGCCCTGCGGAGAAGGGCAGCATAGAAATCTAAGAATAGAATAGAATAGTTTATTGGTGAAATGTGATTGGACACACAAGGAATTTGTCTTTGGTGCATATGCTCTCAGTGTACATAAAAGAAAAGATACATTTGTCAGGAATCATGAGGGACAATACTTAATGATTGTCATAGGGATAAGCAATGAAGAAACAATCAATATTAATAAAAATCTTAAGGATACAAGTAACAAGTTACAGTCATACAGTCCTAACTGGGAGGAAATGAGTGATAGGAATGATGAGAAAAACCTAATAGTAAGAGTAGTGCAGACTTACTAAATAGTTTGACAGTGTTGAGGGAATTATTTGTTTAGCAGGAGGATGGTGCTTGGGAAAAAAACTGTTCTTGTGTCTAGTTGTCTTGATGTGCAGTGCTCTGTAGCGATGTTTTGAGAGTAGGAGTTGAAACAGTTTATGTCCAGGATGCGAGGAGTCAGTAAATATTTTCTCAGCCCCGTTTTTGACTGGTGCAGTATACCGGTCCTCAATGGAAGGAAGGTTGGCAGTAATAAATAAATAATAATAATAATAATAATATTTTAATTTAATTTATTAGATTTGTATGCCGCCCCTCTCCAAAGACTCAGGGCGGCTATAAATAAATTATATATATATATATATATATATATATATATATATATATATATATATTTATTATTTGGATTTGTATGCCGCCCCTCTCCGAAGACTCGGGGCGGCTCACAAGTGAAAAACAATCCAATACAATCCAATTAATTAAAATATTATAAATTTAAGAAAATCCCCTATACTAGCATATATATATATATACATACACACACACACACATAAATAAATAATAAATAAATAAATATACAAATATATAAATATACAAATAATAAATAAATAAATAAATGCTATTGCTATATAACTCTCTCCCCTACCCCCCTCCCTGTGTATTCCCTCAGACAATTCAGATTTATTTATTTATTTATTTGCAAATAAATAAATGCTGTTGCTATTGCTACATAACTTTCTCCCCTACTCCCCCTCTCTGCGTATTCCCTCAGACAATTCAGATTTATTTATTTATTAGTAAATAAATAAGCAAATAAACAAAGAAATGCTATTGCTACACAACTCTCTCCCCTCCTCCCCCTCCCTGTGTATTCCCTCAGATAATTCATATTTATTGATTTATTAGTAAAATAAATAAATAAATGCTATTGCTATACAACTCTCTCCCCTACTCCCCCTTCCTGGTATTCCCTCAGACAAGTCAGATAGATTTATTTATTTAATTTATGTATTTATTTATTATTTATTATTAATAAATAAATAAATAAATGCTATTACTATACAACTCTCTCCCCTACTCCCCCTCACTGCATATTCCCTCAGACAATTCAGATTTATTTCTTTATTTTTAAACGGTGGTAACCCTTTCCAGGCACCTCAACAAAAAAGGCGGGATGTCAATCAAACCCAACCAATCCACCGAACTCCAGGGCCGCGGAGTGGGGGGTGGGTGTCCTCCATCAGGGCTGGAGAGCGTATCCCGCCCGTCCCTTCCAGGCGCCGCGACCGGAGGCCCGGCCCGAAGGCGGCGCGCCACCGCCGGGGCTCTCTCTCTCTCTCAGGCGGGCGTCCCCCGGGCCGCCTCAGAGGAGCGCAAAAGAGGGCGGTCCCGAGCCGGGCGTCCTCAGCCAACCAGGCGTCGCGCGGGGCGGGCGAGCCGGCCGAGCCGAGGCAGCCAAGATGCGGCGCTGATCGGGCGGCCGGGCCAGCAGGTGCGCGTCTCCTTTCCCAGCCGCCGCGGCTCATGATGTGCCTGGAGAGCGACGGCTCGTCGGGCAGCGGCCCTCCCGGCTGCGGGGGGCGCCTCCGGGTCTCGGCGGCGGCGGTGGTGGCGGCCGGCGACGACGAGGAGGAGGAAGACGACGGCGGAGGAGGCGGAGGAGATCGGGGCTGCTGCGGACGGGGCGGCGAGGTGCAGACTCTCTCCGGCGCTCTGCCCGCGCCCGGCGGAGGCAAGAGCGGGGCCGGCAACGCCGAGCGGGGCTGCCAAGCGGCGGCGGGGGCGGCGGCGGGGGGTCCCAGCCTCGGCCGAGCCCGCGTGGCCGCCGCCGCCATCCTTAGCGTGGGCAACGTGCTCAACTACCTGGACAGGTACACGGTGGCAGGTGAGTGAGTGGCTGTCCGTCCGTCTGTGGCCGCGTCCGGGGCGCTCGGAGGGAGGATGCGGGGCTTTTCTCTCCCCTAAACGCTCCGTTCTTCGCCCTTTCTCCCCCAGGCCGGGCTGCCTTGTCCGAGCTTCCCCTCCCCGCCCCTGCAGGGCAGCTTGGAACCGCGCGCCTTTCTCCGTGTGCCGGCTCGTCCGCCTCCCCTTTCTCCCCTCGCGTCCGCTTGGAATGCCCCTCGCGGCGGCGGCGGCGGCGGCTGATGGAATCGATCACTGCTTTCCTTCCTCCGTTGGAGCGTCTCCCCTCCCCTCCATCCTTCCCCCGCCTGCCATCCCCGCTCGGTTGTTTTTCCCCCTCTTTCCATTTTTCCTCTTTTTTCCCCTTCCTTTCGTTCTCCCCTCCCCACCCGCTCGTTGTTTCCTCTTCCCGTTTTTTTCCTCCCTTTTTCACCCTTTCTTTCCCCTCCTTTTTGCTTCCCTCCGTTATCCTTTATCCTTTATCCATAGAGCTTTTATGAATGGTATGATTGTATGGGAGGGTTCTTAATGATTTGGGTTTTTTTTTAATGTTTTGTTTTCTTTTTAAATACTGTATTGGATTTGTAGATTGTTGTGATTGTTGTGAGCCGCTCCGAGTCTCCGGAGAGGGACGGCGTGCGAATCTAATAAATTAAATTAAATCCTCCTTTTTTTTCTTCCTTCCCCTTTCCTCCTTTTTCCCCTTCCTTTCGTTCCCCCCTCCTCCCCCGGCTCGTTTTTCCCCCCTCTTCCCCGTTTTCCCCTTCCTTTTTCCTTCCTTTCTTTTTCCTCCTTTTTCCTTTCTTTCGCCCCCCCCTCGCCTCGCTCGGTTTTTCCCACTTTCCATTTTTTTTCTCCTTTCTCCCCCTTTCCTTTCCCTCCCTTTTGCTTCCTTCTTTTATCCTCCTTTTTTCTTCCTTCCCTTTTCCTCCTTTCCCCCATCCTTTCGGTGCCCCCCTCCCTCCTTCCCCCGGTTCATTTTTTTCCTCTTCCCTTTCCCCTTTCTTTTTCCACATTTTTGCTTCCTTTCTTTTTCCTCCTTTTTCCTTCCTTCACTTTTCCTTTCCTCCTTTTCCTTCTTTTTTCATCCTTTCGTTTCTCCCTCCTCCCCTGGGTCGTCTTCTCGCTTTTCTCTCTCTCCCTCCTCCTTCTCTCCCCCTCTCTCTCTCCCTCCTCCTTCTCTCCCTCTCCCTCTCCCCCTCCTCCTTCTCTCCCTCTCTCTCTCTCCCTCCTCCTTATCTCCCTCTCTCCCTCCTCCTTCTCTCTCCCTCTCTCTCTCTCCCTCCTCCTTTTCTCCCTCTCTCTCTCTCCCTCCTCCTTCTCTCCCTCTCTCTCTCTCCCTCCTCCTTATCTCCCTCTCTCCCTCCTCCTCCTCTCTCTCTCTCTCCCTCCTCCTTTTCTCCCTCTCTCTCTTTCCCTCCTCCTTCTCTCTTCCTCCCTCTCTCTCTCTCGTCCTTCTTTCTCTCGGCCGTTGGTCTTCTTCTCCCCCCCCCCACATCCCTCCCTTCCCTCGCTCCCTTCCTTCCCTCGATCTCCCCAGCGAGCACTTTGCCCGGCTTCCATCTGCGCGCTCGCCCGCCCGCCCGCTCATCCGCCTGCCGCAGGGAACGTTCGTTCAGCTTTGCTCGTTGTTAGCGAAGGCGCAACTCTTTGCCTTTGCGCTGGGTACAAAAGGGAGATTTCCCTGCCAGGGAACAAACGATCGGGGTGTTTTGGGGTGTTGGTGGTCGGACAGGGATGGGCACCTCTGGTCCCGCTTCTCTTAAAACTGGAGAAATGAAAGAACTGTCCGGCTTTAGGATCGGGGCTTCAGGATTTGGCTGGGCAGATGTTCCCCTCTTTGGCTGCCACACACACACAGACAGAGCGAGAATGAATGAATATGCACATAAATACATTTCTATGGAGAAAATGTTCTCTTAAAAGGGTGTTTTTCCACCCAGATCTGAAAGATAGGATACTCATTCTAGATAGCCTTGCTCTGTTAATTAATTCATTTATTAAATTTATATTTTGTTTCTTTCCCGTGGATGAATGGCATTGTTTAGGCAAAAAAGAAAGCCTCCCCCTCCCGCCTGCAAAGGACATTTACACCATTGTCTTCCACGTTGCTGTGAATTGTCCCTCCCCTTTGGGTTTTCCAATAATTGGGATTTGTATCAGAGGGGGCAGCGGAGCGATTGTTTGATGTGCTTCTCTGTGTTTTCCCTTCAAGTGTGTATGTGTGCGCAGGCACATGGGTCTGCCTTCGTTGTGTTGACAGAGGGACTCTAAAAGGACTTATCTGAATGCTCTCCAAGGGTGACAAGTAAAGCTGTTGCGAGGGAGATAAGGGCTGACTTTGAAAATGGGAGCAAGAGAGCGGTAGGAATTCCTGTGTAGGGGCAATATTGCTGTGTGTTACCAACATAAACACAACTTAGGTTCTCCACTTCCCACTGTCAAATAATAAAACATCTGCTTTAAAACGGCCTCGTTTTAGCTGCACCTGCTGGAATAATCCTCCTGTGGAGATTGGGGTTCTTTTTATCCCCCAAAGGTGTTTTGTTTTTGTTTTTTAAAAGAAAATAGTGCACAATGTCCTTGGTTTCCCCTTCTGCAGAGGGTTGGACTAGATGGTCTTTGAAACCCCTTCAATGTCTCTGTGCAATGGGGAACATGAACACATTCCCTTTTGAAGTGAGAAAATAGGGGAAGTTTTTGCTTTTGGGGTGTTGCCTCAGGGGGAAACAACCCCCCCCCCCCATATTAAAGCAATTGCAGGGGGATATCTGAGTTTTAGTGGCAAAGAATTGGTACTGTGCTAGCACTTCTTAAGACCCATCTCTGCCGTCAGGCATGGGGGAACTGACACATCTCCCCCGGACCTATACAGTTTATACATGGTATGTTTGTGTGTATGTTTGCTTTTAATAATGGGGTTTTTAGCGTTTTTTAAATTATTAGATTTGTTCTTACATTGTTCTTGTCATTGTTTTGAGCCGCCCCGAGTCTACGGAGAGGGCGGCATACAAATCTAATAAATAATAATAATAAATAATAATAATTAATAATAATAATAATAATAACTTCCATCCCTGTCCTAATGTCTCTCTTATCTTTCTACTAGCTCCATGTATATCTGTTCCAACTAATAAATTTGCTAGGAAAGCGGGCTACCGCAGCCCCTTGTGATATGTTGAAGAGGAACTGCGTGTATTTTTGTATGAATGAATTTACCCTTTCATATCTTGAACGCCTTGGAAAATGTGTTCTGTCAAAAGACACAAGAGCTGGATATATCGGTTTTAGCGCAGTCGGTAGACAAAATCTATTCCTGAGTGAAGTGTGTGCCTTTTTTCTTTGTTCTAGCGGTCAGGGGGGGGGATTCTTATTTTCCTGCCTCGCAGAAATGTGGCAAGGCGGAGTTAGGGAAAGAAAAGGCTGTTTTTCTGTGAGTTTGCCTCTGAATTTGGATGCCTCTTAAATTCCAGGTTTTCACTGAGCCCTTTCAAAAGGACTCTTCATTATTAAAACAAGACAGTTTCGAATTTAGGTGTGACAATTTCCCAAAAGGCCATTCAGTGGCCGTTCATTGTTACAAAGGGAGGGGAAACTGGGCTTCCCTAAGGTCTGTTGCCAGGCTGGTTGGAAGATAATAGGGTTTGCAGTCTGACTTATAGGTTGAGAAGAGTTGCGCTTATAGGTTGAGGAGCATTGCGCTGAAGTACAGATGGACTCCGAGTTACAATTGTTCATTTGGTGACCATGTTCAAAGCAATGGTGAAATCTACTTGCCTTCCCTACTTTTGGAAGCGTGTGCGACCATCAAATACGCTTTTTAATCAAAGTTAAAACAGGACTGTAAAAGGTGACTTACAACCGTCATAGCATCCCCCATGGTCACGTAATCAAAATTTGGGTGTATAAAAAAATACAACTTCAGCAAGAGTGATTAATAATAATAATAATAATAATAATAATAATAATAATAATAATAATAATAATAATAATAAAAAATTAGATTTGTAATGCCGCCCCTCTCCGAAGACTCGGGGCGGCTCACAACAACAATAATAACAATGTTACAATGGAACAATGCCTAGAATACACTAGCTGACTCTGTGGTTTCTTCCCCAAACCCCAAAAACGTTAACCTTAGACTATCTACAGTCGACCTCACCCCATTCCTAAGAGATCTGTAAGGGGCATGCGTAATAGAATAGAATAGAATTATTTTATTGGCCAAGTGTGATTGGACACACAAGGAATTTGTCTTTGGTCCGTATGCTCTCAGTGTACATAAAATAAAATACAGATTTGCCAAGAATCATGTGGTACACACTTAATGAGTGTCATAAAGGTCAAATAAGCAATGAAGAAACAATCAATATTAAGAAAAATCTTAAGGATACAAGCAACAAGTTATAGTCATAAGTGGGAGAAAATGGGTGATAGGAATGATGAGAAAAAAACTAGTAGTAATAGTAGTGCAGCCCACCATCATGCCTACTGTCCCTGTCCTGGTGTCCTATTGTACAAATTTACCTGTACCTACTTGCTTTTGTTTATGTTTATACCATACCTATTATCTTGTACGCGTTTTGACAAATATAAGTAAGTACGTAAGTAAACAAACAAACAAATATCTATACGGGGGAAGGATGTTGGTCAGTGTGAAGAATAGAATAGAATAGAATTCTTTATTGACACAAGGGATTTGTCTTTGGTGTATATGCTCTCAGTGTACATAAAAGAAAAGATACATTTGTCAAGAATCATACACTTAATGATTGTCATAGGGATCAAATAAGCAATGAAGAAAGAATCAATATTAATAAAAATCTTAAGGATTCAAGCAACAAGTTACAGTCATACAGTCCTTCATTGATACGATGATGATAACCAGTTTTACAATCTCTAAATCAAATGGAGAGGCTAGCAGAAGTTCTGGTGCCAGGAGGTTTTCAGGATCTGTACTAGATTAAACAGGCTCCAGACTCAATCCAGACAAGACAGGTAGCTTGAAAACTGGCCTCAACATTTCTTGTTAGTCACGCCTTTCCCAGAGGATGTTGGACCACTCTTTTCTAACACTGATGATGGTACCTAGTTAGGTAATGAAATGTCTATAAGGAAACAACCAAACTCAGAGAGCACCAAGGACCCCGTGGAGCAGCTCTGTTTGGTGTGTCAGTTGTTGCCTTACTTGGAACAGGTTGGTCAGAGAATGGTTACTCATGTCCTAATCATCCCTAGTATGGATTACTGTCATTTATCGTCATTACATGCCTTTGAAAACCACCTGAAACTTCAGCTGAGACCAAAAAAAGAGAGGGCTGTGTACTTACCAATCAATCCCATTGCTGCTATGTTATATCACCACTGCAGAAGTTGCATGGTTATGGCCCATAAACCCCTGTGTATATAACATATGAACTTGATATCTAAGAAATCAGCTTTTCTAAATAGAGTCTTTCTATCCAAGACTTGCTGAAAATCTCCTATTTTGAAGTGTAGTCAATGATGAGCTCCTACAGGTACAGTCAGGTATGCAGAACTGGTAGAAAGAAAATTGACCCCCCCCCCTTTGGGCTCTGGGTAAATTTTTCCTATCACAGTAAATAAGGTTGAATGTGTATAATTTTAGAAGAGCTGTGTGTGCGTGTGTTTGTGTGCATACACATACAGTTTATATAGAAGATAATGTACATTTTTGTGTGCTTGTGTGTATTATTATTAATATTATTATTATTAATATTATTATTATTATTAATTAGACTTGTATGCCACCCCTCTCTGTATGTAAACATATGGCATATATACATAGAATTAAATAGTATATTTTAGATGTTCAGTAATAGTAAATAGATAAGGAATTTGTATCTCTTTGAGGTGAGGAGAGGCCAGGCACCCTAACCCAAACCCTTGACGTGAGTGACATCAAGTTGGCCACCTTTAAGCCAGTCACATGACCTTTAAGCTACCCCCGGTCACATGATCGACAAGCCACTCCCACCTGGTCACATGGCCAACAAGCCACACCCACAAAGTAAGCCACGCCCACAGTGTGGTAGTAAAAAAAATCACTGAATGTAGTAGTGGGATGGCCTCCATCTTTACAACACTTCTGAAAAAGACTTTTCAGTCTGATTTATAGAATAATCAGCACCAGTGTGCTTTTATTATTATAGAATAATCAGCATCAGTGTGCTTTTATTGTTGCTTATTGGATTGTTGTTACGGTCTTATTATGAGTTATTATTGCCTTGCTTTGCTGTTCTGCAGCAGCACACCTGTACATGGTATTAAATCCACCTAGATCTGTATTTTGCAATCTTGGCTATTTTAGGAAATGTGGACTTCAACTCCTTAGCCAGCTGGCTGGGGAATTCTGGGAGTTGAAGTCCATGCATCTTAAGAGTGGTCAAGGCTGAGAAACCTGATCAAGATTAAGGTGATCAATAGCTCCTGTGAAGATCAAACCTTCATCTAGATCAGTGGTTCTCAACCTTTCTAATGCCGTGACCCCTTAATACAGTTCCGCATGTCGTGGTGACCCCCAACCATAAGTCTAGCGCCAACACCCCCAACAGAGCTTTAAGCTGATTGGCAGGAAGGTCAGAGGGACACCCCCACTGTAAATACCTGTAAATTGGTCGGATTGTAAAAATATGTTCCAAGGCGCCAGAATAGAAGCTTTAGATCCTAACCCCATGGGAAATTTGTCTTTTCCCATGGTCTTAGCCAACCCCTGTGAAACGGTCATTTGATCCCAAAGGGGTCCCAATTTCACTGAGTTGAGAACCACTGATCTAGATTAAAGGGATTAATAACTCCTATGAATAAATAGGAAAGGGATGGTTCTTTTTTTTTTTCCCCACCTGGCAGTAGATTTTTCAGGTAGCAGAAAACCAAGTGCTGGAATAAGGATTTGTGCTTATCTGAAAGGTTATCACGATACCAAAATCCCTTGTGCTAATTCAACAGCATACATATCCAACAAAGCTTCCTATTGTTATGTGTGTACTCAAGAGAAATAAAAGTTTTTAAACACTGCACATAGGAATGAAAAGAGGACAATGTTTTTTTTCTGTGTTTTTAAAAAAATTCTTATCTTTGGGAGAAATCTGCTGACGTATTAGGAAAAAAAACCCTCATTCTTGAGAAAGGGGGAGCCAGAAGCTGGTTAAGATGTCAATTGTGGGGGAAAGAGGGTGACCAGGAAATGCCTGTGCAAACAGATTTTAGCCAATATTGGGCAGTTTCTTGGAAAATTAATCTGGTTTAACTGTCGCACGTTCTAAACATCTCCCTCTTTAACTCAGCTTTTGATTTTTCAGATGAAAAGATACTCCATTGAGGTTACTGATTTCATACGCCAGACTAAGGCATGTTTGGGTTTGGCTTTCAGTGATTTGTGAACAAACCAAGTGAGGCTTATTTAGGAAATCACAGTTAAGCAGCCTGCTTTAAGCAAAACTTGGGAGCTTAGCAATAAAATTAGTAGCTGCGCTCACACAGCAGGTTTCTCTCCATAAAGTTCTACATAAGTTTAGAAAGACCAGGCATGGGCGTGAAACCAATCTCGGCCACCTGTAGCCTCCTGCGAGGTATTCTCACTATCGCCCATGAGTGTTGACATTGGTGTATTTGGGGTTGGTATATTTCTTGGGCCGCTCGTTTTTTGTGACATAGAAGGTTGGGTCAAGGTTGAGTCACAATTCAAAGTGTTGGTTATGACCTATAAAGCCCTTCATGGCACTGGACCAGATTATCTCCGAGACCGCCTTCTGCCGCACGAATCCCAGCGACCAGTTAGGTCCCACAGAGTTGGCCATCTCCGGGTCCCGTCAACTAAACAATGTCATTTGGTGGGACCCAGGGGAAGAGCCTTCTCTGTGGCAGCCCCGACCCTTTGGAACCAACTCCCCCCAGATATCAGAGTTGCCCCCACCCTCCTAGCCTTTCATAAGCTCCTTAAAACCCACCTCTGTCGTCAGGCATGGGGGAATTGACATGTTCCCTCCCCCTAGGCTTATAAAATTTATGCATGGTACGCTACGGTAGTATGTATGATTGGTTTTAATTTGTGGTGTTTTTAAAATTAACTTAAATATTAGATTTGTTTTACATTGTATTGTTGTTGCTGTGAGCCGCCCCGAGTCTGCGGAGAGGGGCGGCATACAAATCTGATTAAACTTAAACTTAAACTACTGTTCAGTTCAGTGTATGATGCAAGCTCAGCAAAGGGCTACATTGAGATGTTTCATGTGCGCCCTCATTCGTGCGTGCGCTTCCCCTCACTTTCACACATGCTCAGTAGCAGGAATCAGCCCGAAACACAGCTGAGGAGCTGATCAGCTGTGCTTTGGGTGAAGAAATAAAGCTCAGTATTATTTGATTGATTGATTGATTGATTGATTGATTAGATTTGTATGCCGCCCCTCTCCGTAGACTCGGGGCGGCTCACAACAGCAATAGAACAATTCATAACAATTCTAATAATTTAAAAACATTTAAAAACCCCATTATTAAGCAGACATACATACAAACATATCATACATAAATTGTATAGGCCCGGGGGAGATATCTCAATTCCCCCATGTCTGGCAGCAAAGGTGGGTTTTAAGGAGTTTACGGAAGGCAAGGAGGGTGGGGGCAGTTCTGATCTCTGGGGGGAACTGGTTCCAGAGAGTCGGTGCCGCCACAGAGAGGGCTCTTCCCCTGGGACCCACCAAACGACATTGTTTAGTTGATGAGACCCAGAGAAGGCTAACTCTGTGGGACCTAATCGGTCGCTGGGATTCGTGCGGCAGAATTAACCCGGAGATAAGCAGGCGGGGTCTTTTTCAAGCAGCGGAAGAGGAAAATGCGACCTTCTGCTGCACGAATCCCAGCGCACGATTAGGTCCCACAGAGTTGGTCTTCTCCAGGTCCCGTCGACCAGATAATGTTGTCTGGCGGGACCTAATGGAAGAGCCTTCTCTGTGGCGGCCCCCAGCCCTCTGGAATCAGCTCCCTCTGGAGATTCACACTACCCCCACCCTCCTCGCCTTTTGCAAGAGCCTCAAGACCCATCTATGTCACCAGGCATGGGACAATTAGATCATGCCCCCCCCCTTTCTGACCATTAAATGTTATGTGTGGATGTGATTGAGTTATTGACTGCTTTTTAATGTAATGGGATTTTAGCTTATAGTTTCTAATTATTAGGTTTGTACACATATTGTTTTTGTGTTGTGTTCTATGAGCCGCCCCGAGTCTTCGGAGAGGGTCGGCATACATGTCTAATAAATAATAATAATAATAATAATAATAATAATAGCCATCCAAACATGGAAAAATTCACCAAAAATTCCCCCCAAAAGATGGCAGTGCCCAAGACGCATCACCCACCAAATTTGATCCATGATGCCAGCGGGTCACCAGCGAGCGGGTCACTAGCGGTTTGGGCGATCTGGTCCGAACCAGGAGGAACCCACCGCTGGGCTAAATTCAGTCATTTGCTTAAGTGCATTGTGTGAAGGCAGCTGCAAGTACTCCTCGACTTATAACTATTTATTTCTTGGCCATTCGAACTTGGAACAGAATTGAAAAAATTGAGTTATGGCTATTTTTCACACTTAACGACTGCTCAACATGCCCAGGGGTCACATAATCTAAAATTTAGATGCTTGGCCACTGGTCGATTATTTTTGACAATTGCAGTACCCCGAGGTCATGTGATCTCAGGGGTCATGTGATTTTGCAGCCTTCTGACAAGCAAAGTCCACGAGGGATTGACTTCACAATTATGTTAGTAACAACTACAGTGATTCATTTAACAACTGGGGCAAGAAAATGGAGCAAAACTCACTGTCTCGCTTAGCAGTGGAAATTTGGGGCTCCAGTCTAGGACTGCAGCAAGTTTGTGCAGTCCTTATTAAATTCCTTACAAATAGTCCTTCACTTACAATGGCTTGTTTAATGACAGTTCGAAATTACAACAGTATAGAATAAAGTGACGTACGACTGCTTTTCACACTTAACAACCATTGCAAAATGGGAACAAAATTCACTTAGCGACAGAAATGTAGGGCTCTCCATTGCTGTCGTAAGTTGGTGACTACCTGCATTTAATTCAGAATCTACAACAGAGAAAAAAGCTTTATTTTTTATTTTTTATTTATTTATTGGATTTGTATGCCGCCCCTCTCCGCAGACTCAGGGCGGCTAACAACAGCAGTAAAACAGTATACTGTATAACAAAATCTAATACTAAAAACAGTTAAAAACCCATTGTATAAAAACCAATCATACATACAAACATACCATGCATAAAATTGTAAAGGCCTAGGGGGAAGCATATCTCAGTTCCCCCATGCCTGGCGGCAGAGGTGGGTTTTAAGCAATTTACGAAAGGCAAGGAGGGTGGGGCCAATTCTAATCTCTGGGGGGAGTTGGTTCCAGAGGGTCGGGGCCACCACAGAGAAGGCTCTTCCTCTGAGTCCTGCCAAGCGACATTGTTTGGTTGACAGGACCCAGAGAAGACCCACTCTGTGTGACCTAACTGGTCGCTGGGATTCGTGCAGCAGAAGGCGGTCCCTGAGGTAATCTGGTCCGGTGCCATGAAGGGCTTTATAGGTCATAACCAACACTTTGAATTGTGACCGGAAACTGATCGGCAACCAATGCAGACTGCGGAGTGTTGGTGTAACATGGGCATATTTGGGGAAGCCCATGATTGCTCTCGCAGCTGCATTCTGCACGATCTGAAGTTTCCGAACACTTTTCAAAGGTAGCCCCATGTAGAGAGCGTTACAGTAGTCGAGCCTCGAGGTGATGAGGGCATGAGTGACTGTGAGCAGTGACTCCCGGTCCAAATAGGGCCGCAACTGGTGCACCAGGGGAACCTGGGCAAACGCCCCCCTCGCCATAGCTGAAAGGTGTTTCTCTAATGTGAGCTGTGTATTGAGGAGGACGCCCAGGTTGCGGACCCTCTCTGAGGGGGTTAGTGACTCCCCCCCCAGGGTAATGGACGGACAGATGGAATTGTCCTTGGGAGGCAAGACCCACAGCCACTCCGTCTTGTCTGGGTTGAGTTTGAGTTTGTTGACACCCATCCAGGCCCCAACAGCCTCCAAGCACCGGCACATCAGCAGCTTTTTCAGTTGACATTTCCATTCCCGCCTGATTTTTGCACTGAAGGAGCGAATTCCCTTCAAAGGGGGATCTGTTGTCCTGTTGAGTAAGCTCCTTTGCGCCGCAACCTGTCTCCTAATATTTATGTCTCAATGGTTTCTCCGCAGTTTCCACCTGCCGGTTCTAATTTTGCCATCTGGAGATAAGCCTGTTTCAGGAGATATATTTTCAATGGCCCTTTGTTCATTCTCCGCTCAAATTCTTCATCAGGCAACTTTAAGACGTAGGCACGTCACCTGCCAGAATGGCTGACAGGGGGAACGCTGGCAATCCACACGTCTTAAAAAGTTGCCAAGTGGGGCTAAACGCATCCAATTCTCTCAGCTACTACCTTGCTCCTGGGATTTACTGTAGCTTGTATGCAGTGTTCCCTCTAATTTTTTTGGGGGGTGGGCGGAAAAGTATAGTGTCTGAGCGGCAGTCCCTTCAGGACTGGGCGGCACAGAAATATTAAATAAACAAACAAACAAACAAATAAATTAAAAACCCACCCTGTTTTGCCTCAGAGAATTTCAAAATAAAATACTGTACTGTGTGTCTATAACAGTGAGCTCATAATAGGGCAACTCTATCAATATCAAAATGCCACTTAAATAGTTGAGCTAGTTTCAAACTCGATCTTGATTTTCTTTCTCTCTTCCTTACTCCCATTCTTTTTCTTTCTCTTTTCCTTCCTCTCTTTTTTCTATCTTTTTCTCTCTCTTCCTCTCTTCCTCTCTCTCTCCTTCCCTCTCACTCTTTCCCTCTCGGCTTCTGGGCAGGTTTGGAAAACTCTGAGTTGATGATGATTTTTAAGTGAGCGATTGCTCACTGCTCAGCTTAGAGGGAACTATGCTTGTATGGTGTGTTCCCTAATTTGGCACTCAGCTTAACTTAACTCGGTGTTTCTCAATTATTTTCTGTTACATCGCCCCTCCCCAGGAAGAAGTAAACATTATGTGCCCCCAACCCCAAATTCTCTGCCAGGACGATTGTTTGCAATATTCAGCACATTTTTACTGAAAAAAACTGAAGCAGCTTGATTGGGGTGTAATGTGTTTAACTGGTGCCTTAATTTATTTGGCTTCATGCTGTCCACTGCCAACATTTTTAGACACAGTAAACATACCGTTCTTTCCTCGTCTCCCACCGTAGTCACAATGAAGCCAAGCGCTACATACGCTTTGTCATATTTCCTCCTCTTAGCTTTTGGGAGACTTAATGTTTGTCTCATAGAAACATAGAAGTCTGACGGCAGAAAAAGACCTTCTGGTCCATCTAGTCTGCCCTTATACTATTTTCTGTATTTTATCTTAGGATGGATCTATGTTTATCCCAGGCATGTTTAAATTCAGTTACTGTGGATTTACCAACCACGTCTGCTGGAAGTTTGTTCCAAGGATCTACTACTCTTTCAGTAAAATAATATTTTCTCATGTTGCTTTTGATCTTTCCCCCAACTAACCTCAGATTGTGTCCCCTTGTTCTTGTGTTCACTTTCCTATTAAAAATACTTCCCTCCTGGACCTTATTTAACCCTTTAATATATTTAAATGTTTCGATCATGTCCCCCCCTTTTCCTTCTGTCCTCCAGACTATACAGATTGAGTTCATTAAGTCTTTCCTGATACGTTTTATGCTTAAGACCTTCCACCATTCTTGTAGCCCGTCTTTGGACCCGTTCAATTTTGTCAATATCTTTTTGTAGGTGAGGTCTCCAGCATCTCTCTCCTCCTTTCTTTTCATCCCTGTTAAACATTTTTCCATGGTGTCTCTTAAGGGTTTGTTATCTGCACTTCATATCTCCTGCGCTGTGCTGTGTGCTATTATTGGGTGCAAAAAAAACCCTACTCCCTGCCACAAAAAAACAGTGCTTCCCTGGAATCTCACGCCTCCCCTAGCTTTGCTCCGCCTCCTCCCAGGGAGGCTCGCCCCACTATTTGAGAAACACTGAACTCAACTTAATCCCAGCGATGGCGATGTCTGTCTGTCTGTCCGTCCGTCCGTCCGTCCGTCCGTCCGTCCTTCCTTCCTTCCATCCATCCATCCATCCATCCATCCATCCATCCATCTATCTATTTGAGTTGAAAGGGACCTTGCAGGTCATCAAGTCCAACCCCCTGCTGAAGCAGGAAACCCTACACCTCCCCAGCCAAATGGCAGTCCAATCTCCTCTTGAAAATGCCCAGAGTTGGAGCATTCACAACCTCCGCTGGCAGGCCGTTCCACTGGTTCATCGCTCTGACCATCAGGAAGTTCTTCCTTATTTCCAGGTTGAATCTCTCCTTGCTCAGCTTCCATCCGTTGTTCCTCGTCTGGCCCACTCGTGCCCTGGAAAATAGTGTGGTCCCCTCCTCTCTGTGGCAACCCCTCCAGTACCTGTATACTGCTATGATGTCCCATCCCCCCACCGGCCTTTCATTTTACTGGACTCTCCATGCCCAGTTCCAGCAACCTCTCTTCGTATGTCTTGGTTTCTAGTCCCCTTATCATTTTAGTTGCTCTTTTCTGTACCTTTTCCAGAGTTTCTATGTCTCTTGTGAAGTGTGGTGACCAGAACCTCCAGGTGAGGTCTTCCGTAACAGAATACCGTACGAAACTAGACTTACAATCCTGGGCCTAGAAAGCTTAGAACTACGCCGCCTTAAACATGATCTAAGTATTGCTTACGAGATCATATGCTGCAATGTCCTGCCTGTCAACGACTACTTCAGCTTCAACCACAACACCACAAGAGCACATAACAGATTCAAGCTCAATATTAACCGCTCCAAACTTGACTATAAAAAATACGACTTTAGTAATAGAGTTATTGAAGCATGGAACTCATTACCGGACTCCGTAGTATCGTCCCCTAACCCCCAACATTTTACCTTTAGACTGTCCACGGTTGACCTCTCCAGATTCCTAAGAGGTCAGTAAGGGGCGTGCATAAGTGC
The DNA here is from genome assembly GCF_031021105.1 of Erythrolamprus reginae. Classification (NCBI taxonomy): domain Eukaryota; kingdom Metazoa; phylum Chordata; class Lepidosauria; order Squamata; family Dipsadidae; genus Erythrolamprus; species Erythrolamprus reginae. The sequence continues at coordinate 405,455,795 of NC_091950.1, forward strand.
ACTAGAGTGCCTCCTGACCCCTGTCCTATATCCCATATATCTTCTCTCCTATCCCTTTATCTTTCTTCTATTCTCTCATTGATTTATTTTACCCTATATTCTATCTTCTATTCTTTCTCTAATTTTATTTCCTCAAAGGTGTCCTCTATTACCTTCGTTGTGTATTAATGTGTATTGGACAAAATAAATAAATGAATAAATAAATGAATAAATAAACGAATAAACGAATGAATGAATGAATGAATGAATGAATGAATGAAACATAGAAACATAGAAACATAGAAGACTGACGGCAGAAAAAGACCTCATGGTCCATCTAGTCTGCCCTTATACTATTTCCTGTATTTTATCTTAGGATGGATATATGTTTATCCCAGGCATGTTTAAATTCAGTTACTGTGGATTTACCAACCATGTCTGCTGGAAGTTTGTTCCAAGGATCTACTACTCTTTCAGTGAAATAATATTTTCTCACGTTGCTTTTGATCTTTCCCCCAACTAACTTCAGATTGAATGAATGAATGAATGAATAAAAATAAATAAAGAGTGGCATTAATACCTCCCTAGTCTTGGACTGTATGCCCTTGTTGATGCAGCTTTGAGAAACACTGAACTCAACTTTATCCCAGTGATGATGGTGTGTGTGTAAAACCAAAAAACCTGAGGGCTAGAACCTTACAAAGCTCATGTGGCACGTGACAGAGTCACCAAGGTAATTGAAGTATAATGGGTGTGCGTATCCTGTGTCCTCATGTTGCAGTTGGAAACGCAGCAGCCCAAGGTAATGAAAAAAAAAAAATAGCCCGGTTTAATTACTGAGGCTGTACCAAAAGGGTCCCCCACCCCAACCCACATCCCGGTTCCCTTTAATTTGGGATCAGCTCCGCACGAGTGTCAGCAGTGTGTGTGTGTGTGTGTGCCTCTGTTTGCCCGAGTGAGTGCGGATGAATCAGGTCACCAGGTGAAAAATCCGGTTTGTATCTCAGGACAGGTGGCAATTTAAGCACACGCGGCTCTCTCTCTTTCTCTCGGCTCCTGAATGCCTTCAAAGCATCTTTTGCTGATGAATAATGCAGGTGCTGCTGGGGAAAGCAGGCAGAGGCTCCTTCTGCGGAGGAGGGAAGGGAGCCAGCCAGAGGTTGTTGGTACATCGACAAGGCCACTAATCCAGCATGTGTCAGAGTTGAGGTGTGGCTTCTGCCTTGGTCCCCGGCTCTCTCGCTCGCTCGCTTGCTCGCTCGACCTAAGAATAAGTCACCCACTGAACTGGCTGGGCGAGAGATGACCTGGTATCTGTGAACTCATTTCCTGATACCTGGGAGGAAATATTTTGAACTTTGGGTTCCCGTGGGAACTTCAGATTTTAAAACTGCTCCTCAGTTTGTTCTATCAATGTAGTAGAAAGTGGCGGCTGGGGGGGACTTTATTTTTTTCCCCTTTTCTTCTTCTTCTTAACTTAACAAAATTAAAAAAAACTACTTTCCAAAGGGATACTTAATTTAGTACCCTTCTGACAAGATGGACAGCAAATAAATTATATACAAATACACATGCATGCATACATACTTACATACATATACATGTATATGTATATGTGTGTGTGTGTTTGTCTGTATTTCTGTCTATTATCTGTCTGTCTATCTATCTACTATATCTATCTATCTATCTATCTATCTATCTATCTATCTATCTATCTATCTATCTATCTATCTATCTATCTAATCTAATCTATCTATCTATCTATCTATCTATCTATCTATCTATCTACCTACTATATCTATCTACCTACCTACCTACCTACCTATCTATCTATCTATCTACCTATCTACCTACCTACCTACCTACTATATCTACCTACCTACCTACCTATCTATCTATCTATCCCTACCTACCTATCTACTTACTATATCTATCTATCTGTCTGTCTATCTATCTATCTATCTATCTATCTATCTACCTACCTATCTCTACCTACCTACCCACCTACCTACCTAATCTATCCATCCATCTATCTATCTATCTATCCATCCATCCATCCATCCATCCATCCATCCATCCATCCATCCATCTATCTATCTATCTATCTATCTATCTATCTATCCCTACCTCCCTACCTCTCTCTCTCTCTCTCTCTTCCTCCCTATCTATCTATCTATCTATCTATCTATCTATCTATCTATATATGTCAGAGCTAGAGAGAAAGATCCTGGGTAGCTGCTATATGTTTCTTTAAAAATATATAATATAAATGTACTTTTTGTTTTTACTTGTATTATTGTAAACTTGGTGTCACCTCAAAGTGAGGACTATATAAATAAATAAATTCTGGGAATTGAAATCTTAAAGTTGCTGAGTTTGAGAAACCCTTAGCTGAACGCAACCAATTCTTTCAGCAGAACTCATTGGATATTTGTATGCCGCCCCGATTCTACGGAGAGGGGCGGCATACAAATCTAATTAATAATAATAATAATAATAATAATAATAATAATAATAATAATAATAATATAGTATAGCTGTGGCGTATTCCCTTGTTTGGCACTCAAACCTATGACTTCACTTAATCCCAGTGATGGCATAGTGTGTAACCAAAACAATGAGGGCTAGAACCTTAATCTGGCATGTGACCGAGTCACCGAGGTAATTGAAGTGTTCTGTAATGGATATATGTATCCTGTCACGTTACAAAGGGAACTGCAGCTGCCCAAAGTAATGAAAAAATAGCCTTCTCTGTGGGGGGGGGCGGCCCTCTGGAATCAGCTCCCCCAGAGATTCGCACTGCCCCTACCCCTCTTGCCTTCCGTAAAAGCTTACAGACCTATTTATGCCACCAGGCTTGGGGCCATTAGATCCTAGCCCCCTGATTGACGAGTGTGCTAGTATGTTTTGCCGAGGGAATGGTTATGAATGTTTTAAAATCATATTAGAGTTTTTAAAGTTCTTTTCAGTCACATTATATGCCCGTGTTACACCAACACTCCGCAGTCTGCATTGGTTGCCGATCAGTTTCCGGTCACAATTCAAAGTGTTGGTTATGACCTATAAAGCCCTTCATGGCACCGGACCAGATTATCTCCAGGACCGCCTTCTGCCGCACGAATCCCAGTGACCAGTTAGGTCCCACAGAGTGGATCTTCTCCGGGTCCCATCAACTAAAGAATGTCGTTTGGCGGGACCCAGGGGAAGAGCCTTCTCTGTGGCGGCCCCTACAATTTATGTATGGTATGTTTGTAGGTATGATTGGTTTTTAAAATAAGGGTTTTTAGCTGTTTTAGTATTGGATTGTCGCATGTTGTTTTTACCACTGTTGTTAGCTGCCCCGAGTCTACAGAAAGGGGCGGCATACAAATCCAATAAATAATAATAATAATAATAATAATAATAATAATAATAATAAATTGGATTTTTCGATACGTTTTATTGTTTCTGATATGTTATGAGCCGCCCCGTGTCCTCGGAGAGGGGCGGCACACAAATCCAATGAATAAATAAATAATAAATAAATAAATAAATAACCAACACTTTGAATTGCGTCCAGAAACCAATCGGCAACCAATGCAGCTCACAATTATATATGTGCAGCCTGCATCCATTTCTGGAATGAAATTACTCATAGAGGCAGAGCTGTAGCCATGAGAACTTGGGTCACGTGAAAACAGCCAGCAACACCTGACTTGTCTGTCTTCACCTCTAGGAAGGGAAACACAGAGGATATGAGCCCAGGCCTTGTCATCCTGACTAGGAAAGGACTCTGGTGACAGAATAGGTGAGACATTTGGCAAGCCACATTCCACAGGTAGCTGCTGGCACTGTGTACTTCCCTCTTTGCAAATAATATTTCCGGGGAGAAGTCACGTGACACTTTGGCACCTACGGAATGCTGTTCGGCCAGGCCTCAGTGCTTCTGACTCATCCTCTGCAGATTTCTCTACCTTCTTCTGGCTTCCAGTTTCCCGTTTCCAAAATTAATTTATTTTACTTTTATTTATTTATTATTTATTATATATTTGTCACACAAGTCTAGAATTATAGCTTGTATTAATGTAACAAAGTATAAAGAAGAGATTATCTCCGGGACCGCCTTCTGCTGCACGAATCCCAGCAGGGACCCAGGGGGAGAGCCTTCTCTGTGGCGGCCCTGGCCCTCTGGAACCAACTCCCCCCAGAGATTAGAATTGCCCCCACCCTCCTCGCCTTTCATAAGCTTCTTAAAACCCACCTTTGCCGTCAGGCATGGGGGAACTGAGATACTCTTTCCCCCTAGGCCTTTACAATGTATGCATGGTATGTTTGTATGTATGTATGTTTGGTTTTATAATAAGGGTTTTTTAGTTGTCTTAATATTGGATTGTTATATGCTGGTTTTTATCACTGTTGTTAGCCGCCCTGAGTCTACAGAGAGGGGCGGCATACAAATCCAATAAATAATAAAATAATAATAAATAAAAAGGATAATAGGACAGAAGGACAGTAGTGCGCTTATGCACGCCCCTTACAGACCTCTTAGAAAAGGGATAAGAGTAGATAAAAAGGGTCAAGAGTAGATAATTTAAGGTTGAAGATCTTGGGGTTAGGGGAAGAAACAACAGAGTCAGGTAGTAAGTTCCAGGCATTGATAACTCTGTTGCTGATGTCACATTTTCTGCAGTCAAGTTTGGAGTGATTTACATTTAGTTCAATTCAATTTATTAGACTTGTATGCCGCCCATCTCCGAGGACCCGGGGCAGCTCACAACAAACCGGTAGTAGTGACCTGCAGTAGTGACCCACCTGCCCCAGCACTATATTGTCCCATTGAGCCCGGGGTGGGATTGCTTCCTCCTGCACTGCGTGGCCACATCGCATGCACACTTTGCATGCATGCGCAGTACCAAAAAATCCCCCCCAAAGCCAAAAAAAAGATGATGCCTGTGCAGTGCCAGAAACTCAGCTTCTGAGCATGCTCAGAAGAAAAACAAATCAAAAAATCTTTTAACATTTCTTTTTTAAAAAAAAATTCATTAAAAAAAAATCATTTAAAAAAAAAGATGGTAGCACCCACGGACCAGCACCCACCAAACTGTTTCCGTGATGTCACCAGCAGTTCACTATCAGTTGAACGAACTGGTCCAAACTGGGATTGATTGATTGATTGATTGATTGATTGATTGCATTTGTATGCCGCCCCTCTCCGTAGACTCGGGGTGGCTAACAACAGTAATAAAAAACATCATATAAATTCAATACTAAAACAACTAAAAAACCCTTATTGTAAAACCAAACATCCCTACAAACAAACATAACATGCATAAATTGTAAAGGCCTAGGGGGAAAGAATATCTCAGTTCCCCCATGCCTGATGGCAGAGGTGGGTTTTAAGGAGCTTACGAAAGGCAAGGAGGGTGGGGGCAATTCTAATCTCTGGGGGGAGTTGGTTCCAGAGGGCCGGGGCCGCCACAGAGAAGGCCTTTCCCCTGGGCCCCGCCAAATGACATTTCTGATTTAACCAGGTTTTCAAGCTGCATGCATGCATGTTAAGTGCATGAGCAGAAGGCTGTGCGCATGCGTGGAAGTGGAAGGCCATGCGCATGAACGTGCGCACTCACATTTTCAGTGCTGGGTGAACCAGTAGGCCAATTGTGTGAATCCCACCTCTGGAGGGCTTGTTGACTTGCTGCTTTGCTCCAGTCTAAAAGGGGCTCTGATCTGTTGCTCGGTCTACTTTCTATGCAAATGCCAAAAAGGGTTTTCATTCTCGTGAAGCTAAAAACCTCTCGTGTTTGAAACAGAGCTGAGCTCCACAGCACCTTGAGGGAAAACTGGATTTTAGGGCCAAGGAATGGAGTGACTGGTTTTATTTCTCCAGCAGTAGCAAGAATTTCCTGGAGGAATTTGTTTTGAGTTGTAAACCCCCCTGAGTCATTTGGGAGGCAGCCTATGAATAAATCACATTAAATTAATAAATTTCTAGAGGGCAGGAAACTTCTGTGATGGGAAAAACAAAGGCAGGATTTGAAAAGTCCTCTTGGAAGTGAATGGAGGCTTGGGAATAAAATATAGAATGTTCACATTCTGCCCTTGGCTATCTTATAATTAAATCAGTGCACATTATTCCCCCAAATTCTCGTATCCCCTGAAACAATTTGTAACGCAAATTCTCTTTAATTAAACTGAAGGAGAATGGTAGGAAAAGCTGTTGGATTGATGCTACCTTGAAGTGTGTAGTACGCATAGGTTGCCAAGTGTTGATTTTTGAGATCTAACTGCAAAGCTGGGTTCACACGACATATTAAACTAGGTGAAACTAGGCAAACTAGGTTAAAATGGGGCTGAGTCATTTGTGTTTATTGTACTGTGGGAACAAACCCGGCTCTTAGTATGTTTAACGAGCAAGTTTTTTATACTGAAACACAGTGTGTGGTTTATGTTATGCAATCACAGCAACTGTATTCTTATTAAAGCTGAATTTAGGAATGAATCTGTGATGTGAAGTCTTTCCTAGATACTCAGAAGGGAGTCAATTGATAGTTGTCTGAACCAGCAATGTGACTGTATTTCAACAAGGAATTTAGAAAAAAGATATGAGTGATAAAATAGGATCAGGCATCAGAAGATTAAACCATCTCTACAGAATAGAATAGAATAGAATAGAATAGAATAGAACACCATTTTAGACAAATAAGTTATATTGAGAAATAAAGATCTTTCTTTCTTTCTTTCTCTCCTTCTTTCTTTCTTTCTTTCTTTCTTTCTTTCTTTCTTTCTTTCTTCTTCTGACCAAAAAACCCATAACCCATTTTTTTCTGGCAGACAATTAGGATAATTTATTTATTTTTATTTTATTTATTCATTTTTCCAATACACAATACATATGGAAGAGAATAGACATGAAATAATATGTATAAAGATAATATGTAAAAATAGAGAAGATATATGAAAGGAAGCAAATATATATGACATATGAAATAAAGGAAAGACAATTGGACAGGGGACGAAAGGCACACTAGTGCACTTATGTACGCCCCTTACTGACCTCTTAGGAACCTGGTGAGGTCAATCGTGAATAGTCTAAGGGAGAAATGTTGGGGGTTAGGGGTTGACACTACTAAGTCAGGTCATGAGTTCCATGCTTCGACAACTCGATTGTTAAAGTCATATTTTTTACAGTCATGTTTGTAGCGGTTAATATTAAGTTTGAATCTGTTGCGTGCTCTTGTGTTGTTGCAGTTGAAGCTGAAGTAGTCATTGACCGGTAGGACGTTGCAGCATATGATCTTGTGAGCAATACTTAAATCGTGTTTTAGGTGCCGTAGTTCTAAGCTTTCTAGACCCAGGAATGTTAGCCTATTTTCGTAGGGTATTCTGTTTCGAGTGGAGGAGTGAAGGGCTCTTCTGGTGAAGTATCTTTGGACATTTTCAAGGGTGTTGATGTCCGAGATGTGGTATGGGTTCCAGACAGATGAGCTGTATTTAAGGATGGGTCTGGCAAAGGTTTTGTAATGGAGGCAAAATGTGTTTTTATTTAAAAGAATCCATTGGGGAAAAATATGGACTTAACACCACACTGTCTTTGCTGAAGGAAATAAATAAGTAGACACCACATTTATATACGTATACCTATAGCAGTGGCTAAGAAATAGCCATTGTTTGCTTATTGTAAAAAAAAAAACAGCATGGAGGGAAAAGATTAAATGAAGCATCTGCAACTGGATGCCTTCCAGAAGCCTAGGACCATAACTCCCACCATCCCAACCTAGAATATTCAATGACAATGGACTGCCATTTGGCTGGGGTGCTGTAGGATTTCCTGCACAGGCAGGGGGTTGGACTTGATGACCTGCATGGTCCCTTCTAACTCATTCATTCATTCATTCATTCATTCATTCATTCATTCATTCATTCATTCATTCATAAAGAAACAAACAAACAAATAAACAAACAAACAAACAAACAGGAATTGAAGTTAATTGTACCTGGAACACTGAAATTCTCAATAAACTAACAAAGACCAAAGTTTGCTACAATTCCATTTTTATAATTAACCATAGGCCAACGTGTCAATTTGTGGAGAATCTTTGCATGCCAGTATCTTTGCTTTTCAGTTTTTCTAGTGATGGATTGCCAAGAATTTTCCAATGAACAAAATGTTAGGTAATAGCTCCGAGAGATCATTTAATCTTCTCTGATGGAGTGCTTAGCATGCATAACTTCTGCAGCTATGAATAAAATGTGGCTTTGCACCTATTTACCTTCTGACTTTATCTGATCCTGTCTCCTTTGGCGTTACCTGTAAAAAGCGCTTGGTACAAATAAATTCGGATCTTTCTCTTGTAATCTGTAGAGCACACACCCTTGACTTTCTCTAGACAGTGGGAGTACATTGGGAGCCTTCTAAAACTCTTGGAGTTATTTCCTGGTTTCATTAGATGATTCCCAGGATCTGGCATATGAGTCTGTCAGGGGAGGGGTGGCACTGTGTGGGGAGATGCCTTTAAATCCCTTTGACTAGATGGACCATGAGGTCTTTTTTCTGCCGTCAATCTTCTATGTTTCTTTAAATGGGATGCGGAAGGCTGAACTCTCGAAAGCAGTAGGTGGAGCCAGGTTGATCTAATTTTAAATTGAGCTCATTAGAATGAAATCTAATGAATGCAATTAGATTTTCTAGTCCTATATTTAATTATTCTGTCATGTTAAAATGCTAATTGGCAATCAATCTTGGAGACCCTGGGGGATACATCCTGACTCTTGCATATCTTTTAGGGAAGTCACAACCTGAGATTCTAGAACAGTGATGGGGAACCTATGGCACGGGTGCCACAGGTGGCATGCGGAGCCATATCTGCTGGCATGCGAGCTGTTGCCCTAGCTCAGCTCCAATGTGCATGTGTGTTTTGGCACAGAGGCTCTGGGAGGGTGTTTCCAGAGGATCTCTGGGGGGATGAGGGAAGCCCAGTTTCCAAAGGCTTCCCTGGAGCTAGGGGAGGGTAAAAACACCCTTCCCCATCCCTCCGGAGGCTTTCTGGAAGCCAAAAATGCCTTTCCAGAACCTCTGTGTGAGCCAAAAATCAGCTGGCCGGCACACTCATGCATGTTGGAGCTGAGCTAGGGCAACAGCTCACGTGCCAGCAGATATGGCTCCGTGTGGGATAAGTCATAGATCATAAGTCATAATTAACAATCATTAGTCATAAGATACAACAACAAGTGATAAATCATAGGTATCAATAGGAGAAGGTATTAGGAAAGATGAGAAGATGAGAAGGGTAATATCAATACAGCCTACTACATGGGTAAATATCTTTATACAGTGTTCCCTCAATTTTCGCGGGGGATGCATTCCAAGACCGCCCGCAAAAGTCGAATTTCCGCGAAGTAGAGATGCGGAAGTAAATACACCATTTTTGGCTATGAACAGTATCACAAGCCATCCCTTAACACTTTAAACCCCGAAATTACAATTTCCCATTCCCTTACCAACCAGCTAGATTATTTCTCACCACGTTTATTTATTAAAGTTTATTAAAAAAATATTTATTAAAGGCAGACGAAAGTTTGGCCATGACATATGACGTCATCAGGCGGGAAAAACCGTGGTATAGGGGGGAAAGCCGTGGACTATTTTTTAATTAATATTTTTGAAAAAGCGTGGTATAAACTTTTCGTGAAGTTCGAACCAGTGAAAATCGAGGGAACACCGTATTCCTAAGATATTGCTGTGGGAATGAGGTGTTCAGCAGGGTAATGGCACGGGAGCAGGGGTGGGTTCTACTTACTTTCTCTACCGATTCGCATCAGAAGTGTCCGTTTTGCTTTGCTCGTATGTGCACCCCCATATTGTCACAGAATTGACCCTTTGCGCAAGCCTTTGTGCCAGGGTGAAATATTCCCGGTTCGCTCATGCCTGATAGTCGTCTTTCGGCTGTGGCGAGGGGGGCGTTTGCCCAGGTTCGCCTGGTGCATCAGTTGCGGCCCTATTTGGACAGGGAGTCATTGCTCAAAGTCGCTCATGCCCTCATCACCTCGAGGTTCGACTACTGCAACGCTCTCTACATGGGGCTACCTTTGAAAAATGTTCGGAAACTTCAGATCGGGCAGAATGCGGCTGCGAGAGCTATCGTGGGGTGTCCTAGATTTGCCCATGTTTCTACAACACTCCATGGCCTGCACTGGCTGCCGATCGGTTTCCGGGCACAATTCAAAGTGTTGGTAATGACCTTTAAAGCCCTTCATGGCATTGGACCAGAATACCTCCGGAACCGCCTTCTACCGCACGAATCCCAGCAGCCGATAAGGTCCCACAGAGTTGGCCTTCTCCGGGTCCCGTCGACCAAACAATATCGTTTGGCGGGCCCCAGGGGAAGAACCTTCTCTGTGGCGGCCCCGGCCCTCTGGAATCAACTCCCCCGTAGATTAGAACGGCCCCACCCTCCTTGTCTTTCGCAAGTTACTCAAGACCCACCTATATCGCCAGGCATGGGGGAATTAAGACATCTCCCCAAGGCCTTCTTATACTTTATGTTTGGTATGTATGTGCTGTATGGTTTTTATTATTAGATTTGTTCCATTGTTATACTGTTTTTTATTACTGTTGTGAGCCGCCCTGAGTCTTCGGAGAGGGGTGGTATACAAATCTAATAAATTGAATTGAATTGAATTGATTGCAAAGGGAGCGCGAGGCTCCGCCCACCTGCCTGGACACTGCCCTTTAGGTTCTTTTACCCTCTGCACATTCGCGAAGCATTCTGTGCATGTGCAGAGGGTAAAAGAACCCATATGGCGGTGTCTGGGTGGGTGGGCGGAGTCTCGCGCTCCCTTCGCGACCAACTCTCTGACGACCGACAGACATGAATGAATCGGGAGCATTTCACTCCTGCTCTGTACATGCACAGAAGGTTCTTTGCAAGCTACTTTAAAGGGATGGCGACCGGAGGACCAGTTTGAGGGTGTAGCCAGCTGGCCATCACTGCTGATTTGGTGAGTGGGGGCAAAATTCTGCCACTGTTATGGGCAAACTGGTCCAAACTGGCAGCAATTCACCACTGTACGGGAGGAAATAACTCTATTTTTGTGTCTAATTGTTTTGGCATGCAATGCCCTATTATTATTATTATTATTATTATTATTATTATTATTATTATTATTATGTCAGTACAACACAGCAAATGAGATCACTATGCTGGATTTCGTATTTCATCACCAGTCGGGCGCTTCCCAAGCACCTAGGACTGCGTGATGTAGCGGCGAATTATGTTTGCTGATCCCAGTAAAGCGGCCTTTTGCAATTGACAGATGGAGATTTTGTCAATTCCAATGGTTTTCAAAGTACACAAGCCCCACTACCACGACAAGGCGTACCCATCAGTGGGGATTATTATTATTATTATTATTATTATTATTATTATTATTTATTACATTTGTATGCCGCCCCCCTCCGCAGACTCGGGGCCGCTCACAACAATAATAAAACAATGTACAGAGAACAAATCTAATATTTAAAAATATCTAAAACCCATTAACTTGGATCATCTTGTCTTCTGCTCTTCTTTTCCTGCCACCTTCCTTTGAAACCTCTAATCTTTTCTCCTAGAAACAAAAACTCCAGCCCGGCAACAGTTCTGGGATTTCTAGTCTTAGCACTAGAAATTTTAAAGGTTGCCCCAGGTCTTAAGGTTGCTCTTCTCAGCTGCCGAAACTGCCTGATTATCTTTCTTCAGTGATCTCTCTCGTAAAACATCTGCCAGTGTTGACATCTTGAAGATGTAATATTGACTTCATCATTATGATGGTTTTATTATGGGACTAAAGAAGCAGATTTGTTGGCAAAGCTGCAGTTTTTGGAAATGCTGTTTTATGTCCTCTAGATTTTTTTTTTTTAAAAAATCTCCGTAATCTTAGGGTCAAATTCAGTGCTGCATTCTTAAAATTTTTATCTTACAAAGTGGTGCAGTTTTTTTACAATCTCAGATAAAGCCTGCAAAAAAAAAAAAAAAAGCAGAGAGGTTAGATTTGTACATTATGCAAAACTGTGGTTTACTGCATAAACCACTGCTGGCTGGGTTCATCCGATGTGCTAAATCATAAACCTTGATTTAGGAATCCCCAGATTGTTTCGAAATTAAAACCATCATATTCCAACCTTCAGATGCTGCCAGGTATGCCTAACATATTCTTTCCAGATCGGATTAATCAACATCTTCTAAATAAAATAAAATAAAATAAATAGAAAAATATGGGAAGTGGGGGGTCCTAGCCTCTGCAGCATTATTTTTCAATCTTGGCAAAACTTTAAGATTTGTGCCAGAATTCTCCAGCCAGCTGGCTGGGAAATTCTGGGAGTTGGAAGTCCACACGAAGTTTTGCCAAGATTGAAAAACACACTGCTCTGTAACATTATGGGGTTTGTTTGTTTTTTTGCAGAAATGTCTTTGGGCTCCACAATACCCTCATGGCATAGTGTGTATGTGGGGAAAAGGTGTGCTTACTAATGAACCTTCTTATGGCTTGCTGTGCCTTCCTTACAGCCATTTTGCAAACAGACCCATCATGTTTCTTAGTATTCCAGATGCAACACCACCTCAAAAAGCTTGCCTCCTTCTGGTTTGGCATCGTGAGTGCATTTAAGAAAAGTGTAGGCACAAGGGAGGAAACCATTAAGAGTGAATGAGAATGCCTTAGTAGTATGGTTGTGTGGGCTCTGACCACATCCAATTTAACTTCTGACTCTGCTAGTAGCAGGTAGGTGGCCTCCAACTGTTTCCTCAAAAGAGGAAGAGTGTGTTCTAGCTATGTTATTTTCCCAGCTTACATGAAGTTTCCCCTATCCAGTACTTGGGTGGGCCACATAAAAGGGCAGAATAAATAATTTTGTTGCCGTTCAGTTCTAAATCATGTTCGATTCTTTGCTACACCGAGCCCTCTTGCCCTCTGCTGCCTTCTTCTGTTTGCTCAAATTCAAATTCACTGGGTCAATGACACCATCTAACCATCTCAGCTATACATCTCCATCCCGTGTCCACTCAGTGAAGCAGTGGATGTGATGTGCCGGTGTCTGGAGGCCATTAGGTCTGGATGGGTGCTACAAGCTCAAGCTCAACCCCGACAAGACGGAGTGGCTGTGGGTTCTGCCTCCCAAAGACACTTCCATCCGTCTGTCCATTACCCTGGGGGGAGCTTTTGACCCCCTCAGAGAGGGTCCGCAACTTGGGCATCCTCCTCAATCCACAGCTGATATTGGAACATTATTTGTTGGCTGTGGTGAGGGGGGCATTTATTTATGTATGTATTATTTTATTTTATTTTATTTTTATTTTATTTTATTTTATTTTATTTTATTTTATTTTATTTTATTTTATTTTATTTTATTTTATTTTATTTTATTTTATTTTATTTTATTTTATTTTATTTTATTTTATTTTATTTTATTTTATTTTATTTTATTTTATTTTATTTATTTATTCGATTTTTATGCCGCCCTTCTCCGTAGACTCAGGGCGGCTTACAACATGTTAGCAATAGCACTTTTTAACAGAGCCAGCATATTGCCTCCACAATCTGGGTCCTCATTTTACCCACCTCGGAAGGATGGAAGGCTGAGTCAACCTTGAGCCGGTGATGAGATTTGAACCGCTGACCTTCAGATCTACAGTCAGCTTCAGTGGCCTGCAGTACAGCACTCTCCCTGCTGCGCCACCCCGGCTTTTTGCCCAGGTTTGCCTGGTCCACCAATTATGGCCCTATCTGGACAGAGAGTCTTTACTCACAGTCGCTCATGCCCTGATCACCTTGAGTTTCGACTACTGCAAAGCTCTCTACATGGGGCTATCTTTGAAGACTGTTCGGAAACTGCAAATTGTCATAACGCAGCTGTGTGAGCGGTGTACGGATGGAAACTAATCAAAGAGAGGACCAACCTAGAATTAAGGAGAAATATTATATTATTCTAAATAAATGTATCTTACTGCACAATAACAACGTATTTGCAAATTAAGAATTCACTAATTGTATAAATGCTCTTAGAAACAGTTCGCTTAAATACGTGGGTCAACGTATATAGTTGACCAATAGTATCTCTTTCTTTTTTCTTTTTTTAATCTTTCTTCTTTTACTTTTCTTAGTCTAGGCTTATGTGATAATGTAACTGGGTAATTAAATAAGAACAAATTATAGTCAATATACTTAATTGACCTAGAATCAGAGGTGGGCTGCTGCCTGGGGCGGGGGGGGGAGGGAGCGCAGTGGGGTAGCAAAAATGGAGCTCCGCCCTATTAAATACATTACTGTCTCCAAGTACCCCTCCAACTCTGTTGTTCCCTAAATAAATAAAAATAAAATAAATGTGTGTGGGGGGGGGAGTGTCACCCTAACACAATGTTTTCCCGACGTAGCTTTCGTTAACGTGGAATAAGCAGAACAATGCAGAGTGACCCTGTGTGTCAGTAAGCTGCTTTTCAATTTATCTGAAGTTAAGGGGACGCAATCTGAAGTTAGTTGGGGGAAAGATCAAAAGCAACATGAGAAAATATTATTTTACTGAAAGAGTAGTAGATCCTTGGAACAAACTTCCAACAGACATGGTTGGTAAATCCACAGGAACTGAATTTAAACATGCCTGGGATAAACATAGATCCATCCTAAGATAAAATACAGGAAATAGCATAAGGGCAGACTAGATGGACCATGAGGTCTTTTTCTGCCGTCAATCTTCTATGTTTCTATGTTTCTATCTGGAAAAAGTGGCCACAGGATTGCTTTGCCGTGCACGTCTTTCCCTTCTGCAAGACGCCGTCTATTTTTGAAAAGGGGGAAGCAGGCAGGCGGATGCAAAAGGAGCTGTGGTAGTAGTAAAAGCGTATTGTAATTACTGGCGTTCTCTCTGATGGCACCCAAAGTGTATTAACGGGTGTAATTTAGAAGGCAGAGCTTTAGAGTCGACTGCAGTGTTGTGGGGTTTAGTGGGAGCCAAAGGGAGCGGTGCATGCTGTGACTAGCGGTGGTGTTATTTGTCGGTGGGGTGGGGGAGTCTGGCTTCAGGCTTTTGAGGGGCCCTGGGGAAAGGAGCCTCAATTAATCCCTCCTGACTGAAATTTGAAGAGACAGGAGACGCATGCTGGAAGTCATCTTCAATGCATGTTATTCAAATGATATTCTTCACAGTTTGGGTATGATTAGGTGGGGGTTGCACTTATTGGCCGCTACCAGTGCGTACTTTGAAGCGCTGTGGGCATGCACGCGTCCAGCGGGCACACACACGTCCATTGGCACAAGATTTGGCTTCTGCGCATGCGCAGCATGCAAAATCTTAGAAACATAGAAGACTGACGGCATAAAAAGACCTCATGGTCCATCTAGTCTGCCCTTATACTATTTCCTATATTTTATCTTACAATGGATATATGTTTATCCCAGGCATGTATAAATTCAGTTACTGTGGATTTACCAACCACGTCTGCTGGAAGTTTGTTCCAAGGGTCTACTACCCTTTCAGTGAAATAATATTTTCTCACGTTGCTTTTCATCTTTCCCCCAACTAACTTCAGATTGTGTCCCCTTGTTCTTGTGTTCACTTTCCTATTAAAAACACTTCCCTCCTGGACCTTATTTAACATATTTAAATGTTTTGATCATGTTTCCTTCTGTCCTCCAGACTATACAGATTGAGTTCATGAAGTCTTTCCTGATACGTTTTATGCTTAAGACCTTCCACCATTCTTGTAGCTTGTCTTTGGACCCGTTCAATTTTATCAATATCTTTTTGTAGGTGAGGTCTCCAGAACTGAACACAGTATTCTTCTGCCAGGACACTCTTATGTGTGAGATTTTGCAGGTTTTCAACGTTTTTTTTTGCTTCTGCGCAGGCACGGAAGCAAAGGAATTAGCAAAATCTCATGCGAGGACACTCTCGTGCATGCGATTTTGCCATTTTTCGACCTTTTTGTGCTTCTGTGCATGCATGCAACCAAAGAAATCATTAAAAATCAGCAAAATCACACATGAGGACACTCTTGTGCATGTGATTTTGCTGATTTTTGACCTTTTTTGCTTCTGTGCATGCAGGGAAGCAAAAAAAATCACCAAAAATCAGCAAAATCTCATGCGACAACACACTCGTGCATGCGATTTTGCCGGTTTTCGACCTTTTTTGCTTCTGTAAGTGCATGGAAGCAAAGAAATCACCAAAAATCAGCAAAATCTCACGCGAGGACGCTCTCGTGCATGCGATTTTGCTGATTTTCAATATTTTTTTGCTTCTGCGCATGCACAGAAGCAAAGAAATCACCAAAAATCGGCGAAATATCTCTCACGCAACATACTCACACGTGATTTCAGTTGCTGTGCATGCGCAGAAGCAAAATATGCTGAAAATCGGCAAAGTCTCGTGTGCGAGAGCATCTTCACTCGAAATTTTGCTTGCTGCTCATGTGCAGAAGCCAAATCTCATGCAGGTGCATGGATGCACACATCGGGGGCACAGAGATCCCAGCCATACTGGGCGCATCCTGCTACTGCATATGATGGGTGTTCTGACCATTCAAACAGTCACTTGTATGTGTTTCTGCAGGTAGTACCCCAATCAAGATTGAAGCATAACTTTTCACTTGTTCTGGACTGAGACATCCTTGGCTCAAAAAAAAGTCAAGATAGTGTCTGCGACTACGTGATCCAATCTCTGCCTTCATACCTGTGATGCGATGTGCATAAACACAGGTTAGGGCTTTGATCTTGACCAAGGGTCTCCAAATGTCGCAACTTCAAGGTTGGTGGACTTCAACTCCCAGAATTCCACAGCATGGCTGGCAAGGGAATTCTGGGAGTTGAAGTTCACAAGTCTTAAAGTTTCCACGTTTGGAGACTCCTGTCTTGATCTAGACCCCTGCTCTATACCCCTGGTATAGAGCAGGGGTCTAGACCTTTTCTTACCAGTTCCAATGAACTTGGGGATTTAATAATAATAATAATAATAATAATAATAATAATAATAATAATAATAATATTTTATTAGATTTGTATGCCGCTGCTCTCCGAGGACTCAGAACAGATTTCTTTAAAGAATGGTCAAGATTAATTTTGTTCTTCTCAAACCGGCTCAAATTTCTCATATATTTTATAATCCACGAACTTACAGCAGCAAAATTGAGTTTTGCACAAAATTGGAAAAAAGAAAATATACCTACAGAACAAATGATAATCAGAAAGTTACTAGAATGCGCAAAAATGAATAAAATGATGATGGAATTGCAGAATAATCAGGGAAATGAATATTATACTGTATGGGGAAAGTTATATAAATGGATAGAGAAAAAAACGGAAATAAAAGAACCAGACAAAATAAAAGAGGACAATGTAGAAAAGGCAATGTAAAAACAACTTTATTTCAAAATGCACAAGTTTCCGTAAATTGTTTGGATGGTGTATTGTATGATGTGTCTACTTTTTGTATGTGTTTGTTTATGCCTTATGTTTCAAAAAATTCAGAAAACTATTTCCCACTGGGATGTTTAGATAAGGGCAAAACAGATGCCTCTTAAAAACCTTTTTAAAAAATTAAAAAGGCCTAAACCAGGTATAAACCCCTGTGCCATCTTCTTCCATTTATTTAAATGAACTTCCCAACAGTCTTCCCAAATATTATTCAAACTTATTGGTTCCCCTTTTCAGCTGTTTTTAGGAATATCTTTTTCTCTAATTCATTCAATATCAACCAACAAATACTCTACCCTCCACATCGGCAAAAAGAATCCAAACTTCGCATATGAACTGAATAAACAAATTCTCGCAGCCAACCCACACTCAGTAAAAGACCTTGGAATACTAATATCAAACGACCTAAGTGCTAAAGCCCACTGCAACAATATCGCCAAAAAGGCTTCCAGAGTTGTTAATCTGATCCTACGTAGCTTCTGCTCTGGCAATCTCACACTACTGACTAGAGCCTACAAAACCTATGCCAGACCCATTCTCGAATACAGCTCATCTGTCTGGAACCCATACCACATCTCAGACATCAACACTCACGAAAACGTCCAAAGATATTTCACCAGAAGAGCCCTTCACTCGAAACAGAATACCCTACGAAAATAGACTATCTATCCTGGGTCTTGAAAGCTTAGAACTGCGGCGCCTAAAACACGATTTAAGCATTGCCCACAAGATCATATGCTGCAACGTCCTTCCGGTCAACGACTACTTCAGCTTCAACCACAAAAACACAAGAGCACACAACAGATTCAAACTTAATATTAACCGCTCCAAACTTGACTGTAAAAAATATGACTTTAACAATCGAGTTGTCGAAGCGTGGAACTCATTACCGGACTCGATAGTGTCAACTCCCAACCCCCAACACTTCTCCCTTAGACTCTCCACGATTGACCTCTCCAGGTTCCTAAGAGGCCAGTAAGGGGCGTATATAAGTACACTGATGTGCCTATCGTCCCCTGTCCAATTGTCTTTCCTTATCTCATATGTCATATATATTCTCTCCTTATTTATATCTATATATCTATATCTATATCTATATATATTCTCTCCTTATCTCTTATATCATATATACTCTCTCCCTCCCATCTACTTCTCTTCTTTTTACTTTCTATCATTATATATATTACTTAATGTCTATTCTCTTCCATATGTATTGTATATTGGACAAAGAATAAATAAAATAAATAAATAAATAAATAAATTTCTTCCCTGTAACTTAAATCTGTTGTTTTGTGTCCTGGAGAACAGTACCTCTTTCTGTATGGCATCCCTTCTGATAACTGGAGAGTACCATCCTGTCATCACTTAATCCCCTCTTCTCAAAGTTAATTATTCCCAATTCCGTCTGTCAATTCCTCACTTCAAAGATGACCTTTCTCTGAATCAGTTTGACTGAAATTTCCTTCAAGAGTGAAGCCCAGAGCTGATATACAGTGATCCCTCGATTATCGCGAGGGTTTCGTTTCAAGACCCCTCGCGATAATCGATTTTTCGCGATGTAGGGTTGCGGAAGTAAAAACACCATCTGCGCATGCGCGCCCTTTTTCCATGGCCGCGCATGCGCAGATGGTGGAGTTTGCGTGGGCGGCGGGGAAACCCGGATCTTCGTATGCTCGCTGCTGCCGCCGAGCAGATCAGCTGCTGGGCGGCCGCGGCAGCAGCGAGCAGACGAAGATCTGGGTTTCCCCACCGCCCACGCAAAGGGGAAACCCCGGCTCCTCGCTGATGCCCCCGCTCGCCTGCCCGCCGCCCGCCACCCGCCAGCAAGAGGGGGAGAGATAGAGAAAGAGAGAGAAGGAAAGAAAGAAAGAGATGAGAGAGGGAGGAAGAGAGTGTGAGAGAGGAAGAAGCAAGAGAGAGAAAGAAAGATGAGAAAGGAAGGAAGAGAGTGACGTCATCGGGTGGGGAAAATCGCGATATAGCGTTTCGCGAAGATCGAGATCGCGAAACTCGAGGGATCACTGTACTTCTCAAGACTGGATGTGATTCACACGTAATAAAATGGAAATCTAATCGATTTCTCACTTCCATTAATTTAGAAACAGTTGTTCAATTGATGCAGTTTGCAATTTCATTGGCTTTTTTTCCCTGGCAACATGTGTTGATTCATATCCAGTTTGTAAACAGCTATTATTCCAATCTCTATTGTACATATACTATTGCCAGGCTAAGTATCCTCCATCTGGCCTTGGACTTCTCTTCCTTAAGAGGTAAACTTCGCATCTTTCTCAATCAAATTTAAGCCTTATTTTAGCAATAGCAATAGTATTTAGGCTTATATACCGCTTCGTAGTGCTTTTACAGCCCTCTCTAAGTGGTTTACAGAATCAGCATATTGCCCCCAACAATCTGGGCTCTGGTTTTACCCACCTTGGAAGGATGGAAGGCTGAGTCAACCTTGAGATGATGGTGAGATTTTAACTCCTGAACTACAGCTAGCAGTTAGCTGAATTATTATTATTATTATTATTATTATTATTATTATTATTATTATTTATTAGATTTGTATGCCGCCCCTCTCCGTAGACTCGGGGCGGCTCACAACAATAACAAAGACAATGTAAGAACAAATCTAATAATTTAAAAAACACTAAAAACCCCATTATTAAAAGCAAGCATACACACAAACATACCATGCATAAACTGTATAGGCCCGGGGGAGATATCTCAGTTCCCCCATGTCTGACGGCAGAGATGGGTCTTAAGAACTTTACGAAAGGCAAGGAGGTGGGGGCAGTTCTAATCTCCGGGGCGAGTTGGTTCCAGAGGGTCGGGGCCGCCACAGAGAAGGCTCTTCTCCTGGGTCCCGCCAAACGACATTGTTTAGTCGACAGGACCCGGAGAAGGCCAACTCTGTGGGACCTAACCGGTTGCTGGGATTAGTGCGGCAGAAGGCAGTCCTGGAGATATTCTGGTCCAATGCTATGAAGGGCTTTATAGGTCATAACCAACACTTTGAATTGTGACCGGAAATTGATTGGCAACCAATGCAGACTGCAGAGTGTTGGTTAACATGGGCATACTTAGGGAAGGCCATGATTTGCTCTCGCAGCTGCATTCTGCACAATCTGAAGTTTCCGAACAATTTTCAAAGGTAGCCCCATGTAGAGAGCATTACAGTAGTCGAGCCTCGAGGTGATGAGAGCATTATTATCCTGCAGTGTTGCCCTCTAACCACTGCGCCACCCTGCCTCAGTGGTTAGAATGGGATAAATTTTATCCCATTTATTTAACCTTTCAAGGTCATTTGGAATCTTCTTTCAATTTTGTAAGTATTAGCTATCCTGTTCAGTTTTATATTAGCTACAGCGTTTCCTCTATCTCTTTTGTTTCAGTAATTAATAAAAATGATACAGAATATAGAGGCTAAAGGCGTATCCCTTTTTGCATTCCCTTAAGACTCAAGTACTCAATTTGGAATGCCATTTTTAGCTAGCAGTATCTTCATTTAATTGGCATGTTATTCAGCCCATATTTAAGGCAGAACGTCATAGAGCACCTTATAAAACACCTTTCTGGAATTAAGGTGTTTTATATATTCAGCTTTCACACAATATGCTAAAGAAGGGATGGCAGAGGAGACAAGGTGTGTAGGCCAAATCTCTTGTCTCTTATCCCTGCAGAATTTTTGGGCAGGATTTTGGAAGTTGTTTGCCCTTGCCTGAGATATTATTTATTCATTATTTATTATTTTAATTGATATGCCACCCACATCCTGAAGGACTCTGGGTGGCTTACGACATCTAAAAAGACAATTTAGTTTAGTTTATTAGATTTGTATGCCGCCCCTCTCCGAAGACTCGGGGCGGCATACAAATCTAATAAACTAAACTAAATTGGCATACAAATTAAAAAAATGATTTAAAACCCACTTTAATAAAACAATGCAGTCTTTTTCTGGCTGGATCTGGAGGTGTATCATTTGGCCAATGGCCCCAAGCCTGCTGGCAGGGCCGGGTCTTTAAGGCTTTCCGGAAGGCCAGTAGGGTGGGAGCAGTACAGATCCTAGGAAGTAGTTGGTTCCAGACAGCTGGTGCCACCACAGTGAAGGCCCTCCCCCGGAGCCCCACCAACCAACACTGCTTAACTGATGAGAAGACCAATCCTGTGGGCTCTTATCGCTTGCTAGGGGCTGTGCAGCAGAAGACAGTCCCAAAGAGAGTCTGGCCCTAACCAAGGGGTTTATAGATGAAACCAACACCTTGAATTGCATCCAGAATAGCTGGTCCTGGGTCACCCATCTGGCATCATGTCTAAAGGAACTCTCAATAGCATCCTTAACTTCTAGATAAAATTGGATCTTATTAAAGAGATTACCTGATTGAAAAATGGGATAAAGTTAGTTTAGATAGCCTTGTTCTTGATAAATCCATGTTACCAGTAATTCATTTATTTGTTTGTTTGTTTGTTAAATTTGTATGCCGCCCCTCTCCGTAGATTCGGGGCAGCTCACAGCAATAACAAAGAACAATGTAAAATACAAATCTAATATTCCCAAGAGCTAAAACCCCATAATTTAAAAAACATACACACAACATACCGTACATAAATTATATAGGCCTGGGGAAGATGTCTCAATTCCCCCATGCCTGACGACAGAGGTGGGTCTTAAGGAGCTTACGAAAGGCAAGGAGGATGGGGGCAATCCTGATCTCAGGGGGGAGCTGGTTACAGAGGGTCGGGGCCACCACAGAGAAGGCTCTTCCCCTGGGTCCCGCCAGACGACATTGTTTAGTTGACGGGACCCAGAGAAGGCCAACTCTGTGGGACCTAACTGGTTAGTAGTTAATGTACTAAGTTTGAAGTCCCACCTTTGGCATGAAAGCTAGCTGGGTGACTTTTGGAGAGTCACTCTATCCCAGCCGAGGGTGATGGGGGAAATAGGAGAAGAAAGGAATAATAAGTACGGGTCACTTACAATCACAATTGAGCCTGAATTTTCTGTTCCTAAGAGAGACAGTTAAGTTAGTTTGCCCCACTTTTTTTAGCCTTTCTTGCCATAGTTGATAAGTGAATCACTGCAGTTGTTAAATTAGTTAACAGGGTTATTAAGTGAACCTGGCTTCCCCACTGGCTTGTCGGTAGGTCACAAAAGGCGATCACATGATCCCAGGACACTGCAACAATCATAAATATGAACCAGTTGCTAAATATCCAGATTTTGAACATATGACCATGGGGATAGTACAATGGCTATACGTGTGACAAACATAGTCACTTTCTTTCAGCGTCGTAACTTTGAATGATCTTTAAACAAATTGTTGTAAGTCAAGGGCTAATTGCTGTCTTGAGTTATTTATGATAACATTGGCTGCCGATCAGTTTCCGGTCACAATTCAAAGTGTTGGTTATGACCTTTAAAGCCCTACATGGCATTGGACCAGAGTACCTCCGGAACCGCCTACTACCGCACGAATCCCAGCAGCCGATAGGGTCCCAGAGAGTTGGCCTTCTCCAGGTTCCACCGACTAAACAATGTCGGTTGGCGGGCCCCAGGGGAAGAGCCTTCTCTGTGGCGGCCCCGGCCCTCTGTAATCAACTCTCCCCGGAGATTAGAACTGCCCCCACCCTCCTTGTCTTTCGTAAATTACTCAAGATTCACTTATACCGCCAGGCATGGGGGAGTTGAGACACCTTTTCCCCCAGGCTTCTTTATATTTTGTTTCATGTTTGGTATGAATGTGCTGTTTGGTTTTTAAATATATGATAGGGTTTTATATGCTTCTTTTAATATTAGATTTGTTTTGCTATAATATTGTTTTTATTGTTGTGAGCCTCCCCGAGTCTTCGCAGAGGGGCGGCATACAAATCTAATTAATAATAATAATAATAATAATAATAATAATAATAATAATAATAATAATAATAATATATGTAAATAAATAACATTCAATTTAGATCACTTTTTATGGTGATTACAAATCAATACTTCTATGATTGAAACTGATATCCTCCTGCAGAACTTTGTAGGAGTGGCTTATTTGAATCTAACATCCTTTCGGAAGACAGGGACAAAAAGAAAATCAGTCTACAAGCATCTTTCCCAATTAATAAATTATATTAAACATAAGCTTTCCATGATTTTCAATTCAGTTCATCAGCTGATCAAGCGAGTTACAGACAGGAATAAAATCTGGCCTTTTATTTGTCTGGCACTTCAACATCTCCCAGAGTTTCTCAAATATACTCTCTGCATTTTCTCTATCCATGGAGTGTGACTCTGTTTTTGTATTGCAAATTACCATTTCTAACTACCTGGTGCAGCATTTGAACGCCTATAATTTAGCTGCGGCCTGTTGCTTGAGATTTTGGTCTGTTGACAATTAAGCATATGAGTTAGCCACAAAATTATTGCTTGGGCTGATAGTTCCCTAGCTGTGTAGTTTTTGTAAGACAGTAGCTACCAAATCATTCATACTTAAAAATAGCCTTTAAGCCCCAGTAGGGAAAAAAAAAAGAAGATCTCTGTTGCATAAATTCACTTCCCTTTTAGGAAACTGTATTTCAGAATCTTGAAATAAGTAGGAGGAATAGTAAGTAAATAGTTTTTCTTGCAGCGTGCTTGTAACTCAGGGAAATTCTACAGATTGTTTAATCTCCCCCAGACAAGGCTGTGCGTATCACACACTTGCACACCAAGACAACTAGACACAAGAACAGTTTTTTCCTGAACGCCATTTCTGCTAAACTATTTATTTATGTATTTATTTATTTATGTATTTATTTATTTATGTATTTATTTATTTATGTATTTATTTATGTATTTATTTAATTATTTATTTAATTATTTAATTAATTCATTCATGTATTATATTTCTCAAACAAGTATAGAATTATAGTTTGTGTTAACATAACAAAGTATAAAGAGGGATAAAAAGAATAATAGGACAGAAGGACAGAGACAGTAGGCACAATAGTGCGCTTATGCACGCCCCTTACAGACCTCTTAGAAAAGGGGAGAGGTCAACAGTGGATAATTTAAGGTTGAAGATTTTGGTGTTAGGGGAAGAAACAGCGAAGTCAGGTAGTGAGTTCCAGGCATTGATCACTCTGTTGCTGAAGTCATATTTTCTGCAGTGAAGTTTGGAGCGATTTACATTTAGTTTGTATCTATTACGTGCTCTTGTGTTGTTGTTGTTGTTGAAGGTGAAGTAGTCACTAACAGGAAGGACGTTATGGTGTATGATCTTATGAACAACAGTTGAATCAGTTCGGAGGCGACGTAGTTGTAGATTGTCTAGCCGTAGTACAGTATTTGAAGTCTGGAGGAGTACGGCAGTTTGTTTCGAGAGGAGGAGTGAAGGACTTTTCCTGTGAAGTATTTCTGGACTTTCTCAATGTTGTCAATGACAGTTGTGGTGAGCTGTATTCGAGTATTGGTCGAATTCCCTCAACACTGTCAAACTATTTACTAAGTCTGCACTACTATTACTACTAGGTTTTTTTCTCATCATTCCTATCACCCGTTTCCTCCCACTTATGACTATATGACTGTGACTTGTTGCTTGTATCCTTAAGATTTTTTATTAATATTGATTGTTTCCTCATTGCTTATTTGAGCCCTATGGCAATCATTAAGTGTTGTACCTCATGATTCTTGACAAATGTGCCTCTTTTCTTATGTACACTGAAAACATATGCATCAAAGAAAAATTCCTTGTGTGTCCAATCATACTCGGCCAGTAAAGAATTCTATTCTATTCTCAGTGTGCAACATAAAAAGAATGGTCAGTGGACTATTTTACATATTTTGTGGGAAAGTAGAAAAAACAAGTTTCTAGACCTCAAGGCTAAAAGCTCGGCCTCAGGAGAACGCAGAATACCGGGACACAAACACACACACACACACACACACACACACACACAGTATCTGAATCAACAATTGAGATGACAAAGTTGCTCCTTTCATTTTCATTCTTTCTAAAGAGCTGATTGCCTCACTAATATAAAAAATAAAATGGACCAAATGATAAGTGTCCTGCACATGCCTGTCAAAAATTAAATTTTCTAGGAGATTTTGCAGGACACTGTGCTAACCAGGGATTCTGTTAACAGTATGGAATCTGTTGTGAAAAGGAACAAAAAATATATAATGGTGTGAGAAAAATGTTCCAAAAGCTTTCATGTTTTCTGCCTCTCCTCCAGTGAAGGGCTGCAAAAATTTTTACTACCACATTTCTGGTTTGCCCCGTTGTGCTGTTTTTTGCACTTCGGAGCCTTCAGGGAAGTCCATTTTCCCAAACATCCGGTTTGCCTGTTTTTTGCACTTTGAGGGCGAAAACAGCCTTCCCCAAGACTGAAAATCAGCTGGCTAGGGTGCACGCTACAGCTAACATGGGGCGAAGCCCAGTGAAGGGCTGCAAATTTTTTTACTGCCACGCTGTCGGCATGGCTTATTTTGTGTGTGTGGCTTGCCAGCCATGTGATCCGGTGGGGAGTGGCTTGATGATCATGTGACCGGGGTGGCTTAAAGGTGGCCAACTTGACATCACTCACGTCAAGGGTTTGGGTTAGGGTACCTGGCCTCTCCTCATCCCAGAGAGATACAATTTCTATTTACTATTACTAAACATCCAAAATATACTATTTAATTCTATGTACATATACCATATGTGTACATAGATGTTACACACAGGCACACAAAAATATACATTATCTACTATATAAACTGTATGTATATGTACACACATTCAATCTCATTTACTGCGATAGGAAAAACATACCCAGAGCCCAATTGGGGAAAAAAGAAAAAAAATTCAAAATTTTTCTGGTTCTGCGTACCTGACCATACCTGGAGGAGCCCATCACTGCTCTGCTCCAGTGTTTCTCAATCTTGGCTAATTGAAGAAGTGGGGACTTCAATTCCTATTCAATTCCTATAGTGGGGACTTCAAGTAGGATGCTTGGCTGCATAGCTAGAGGTATAACAAGCAGGAAGAGGGAGATTATGATCCCGCTATATAGAGCGCTGGTGAGACCACATTTGGAATACTGTGTTCAGTTCTGGAGACCTCACCTACAAAAAGATATTGACAAAATTGAACGGGTCCAAAGACGGGCTACAAGAATGGTGGAAGGTCTTAAGCATAAAACGTATCAGGAAAGACTTAATGAACTCAATCTGTATTGTCTGGAAGACAGAAGGAAAAGGGGGGACATGATCGAAACATTTAAATATGTTAAAGGGTTAAATAAGGTCCAGGAGGGAAGTGTTTTTAATAGGAAAAACAAGGGGACACAATCTGAAGTTAGTTGGGGGAAAGATCAAAAGCAACATGAGAAAATATTATTTTACTGAAAGAGTAGTAGATCCTTGGAACAAACTTCCAGCAGACGTGGTAGATAAATCCACAGTAACTGAATTTAAACATGCCTGGGATAAACATATATCCATCCTAAGATAAAATACAGAAAATAGTATAAGGGCAGACTAGATGGACCAGGAGGTCTTTTTCTGCCGTCAAACTTCTATGTTTCTATAATTCCCCAGCCAGCCTATTCTAGCTAGGGAATTCTGGGAGTTGACGTTCACACAGCGACTGAGGTTGAGATAAACTGCTGCACTTTGCATATGGGGCTAATTTTGTGCTGTTTGAGAAAGCAAGAAGTAATTATGGGGAACACTGGTTTTCTACCCGCCCAATTTCATGGAAATTTGAACATCTCGTTAACAAACAAAACTCTCTCTCTCTGCTACATTGCCACTGCTAAAGCAGAGGCCCATCTCATTCCCTCTCCTGCCTGTATTCCTTTTTTTTTTTCCACAGTGTGGTCTTAATTTGTTTTCTCCCTGGTAGTTTGAATTCTTTGTAGATTACAGGTTTGTCGGTGGAACGGCAGTTCCCACAATGCTGTAATTTGGCTGTCCTTCCAACTGGCTGTCCGTGCTCCAGAGCTGGCGCCTTGCTTCCTTCCAACAACTCTGGTTGGTGTCTTTGATAAATTCCCAAACTGAGGATCAGATGGGAGGTGTGTTGGGGGCTGGATGTGCAAAATTGATGTTTTGCGACAACTTTGCCTTCCTTCCTTCCTCACTGTTTATGTTTTCACTGCCTTTCCCTTTGTCTGTTTTCTACTTTTCCCTCAGCTTCTCTCCTACCAAATTGCGAGTTCTTCCAAGCCCTCTTATTTTCGAGTGTTGTGAAGCATCTGGTGCAATGTTATGTGTGTTGTTTGTGGATTGCATCTTTCAAGCAAAGCCACTGAAGACTGTGGGTTGGTCTCCAGCTTAGACAGAATCCTGAGATTTCTTTATATTTTTTTAACGTTTTAATTAATTAATTAATTTGTTTGTTTATTAGCATCATGTATGTGAATATTATTATTTCTAATGTTTTTCCAATCTTTTATGTCTTTACTGGTGTCATGTATATAAATACTATTATATCTTCACATACCTCCATTATGTACTAGACAAAATAAATAAATAAATGCATACACAACATATCAAATAACAGATTTTTTTAAAAAAAACAATAAAATATGTCAATTTTGATTGATTTGAACATGTTCAAACATTATGATGCCAAAAAGTCATGTGTTTCCATTTCTTTGTCCACCCCTGTACATACATACATACATACATACATACATACATACATACATACATACATAAGCAAGCCTAGAATATTTGTCTTCCCCATCTTAGACCAATAAATCTGGACTAGGAGGAATTAACAATGGAGGTATATGAGAAGGAGGAGACAGAATATACCAAAATGTCCTGCCTGTTAGCAACTACTTCACCTTCAAGTGCAACAACACACGAGCATGAAATAGATTTAAACTAAATGTCAATTGCTCCAAACTAGACTACAAAAAATACGACTTCAGCAATAGAGTTATTAACACCTGGAATGCACTACCTGACTCTGTGGTTTCTACTCCTAACCCCAAAACCTGACCTCTCCCGCTTTCTAAGAGGTCTGTAAGGGGCGTGCATAAGCGCACCATTGTGCCTACCATCCTTGTCCTCCTGTTCTATTGTCTTCTATCATTACTTTTTATCATTACTTACCTAATGTTTTATTTGTACAAATTACCATCCTATAACTGTTTGACAAATAAAATAAAAAATAAATAAATTCTATGATCCTTGGAATAATTGGCATAAGAGGTTAAATCACAACAAAAACCTTCAAATTCGGTTATACATATGAGTCTGTTGCCAAGCATTTGAATTTTGATCACATAGCACTGGGGATGCTGCAGTAGTCATAAGTGTGAAAAATGGTCATAAATCAGGTTTTTTTCAGTGCCATTGTAACTTTGAACGGTGACAAAATGAACTGTTTGTAAGTCAAGGACTTACTGTTCCGTAGTGGTGTGTTTATTAGTTGCAGAAGTGTGTGAAGTCGTTGAAACTTGTTATAAAATTCACCCAGCTGCAGGTTGTGGGCCTCTCCTAAGGAGAGACTGAGCCTTGAGGTCAATTGAGACGTTAATTTTGATTGCATGGTTGCCCATCAAACATGTTTTCTTTTTAAAAAATGTATTTGGGGACGACTGATTTTCACAGCCATTGTAGCACACAGGAGGGAGAAAATGTAACTACTGCACTTGTGATCTCAAGAGAATAATCTCTTACTCCTCGGCGTTAAGAATTTTCATTGATGAATGAATGAAATTTTTCCCCCTGTATCATTTTTAAAATCCTTATCTATTAGCATTTATGAGCTGCTTTTCTGAAGTGCCATTTTTCCCCCTGATGGAAATCATTCAAATAACACATGTTTCTGAGTGTTAGGAGCAGGTAGCTTGGATCTTATGAGGAGATAAAAAATATTTTAAAGCAAGCCTGCAGTTCATATCCAGAGGTGGAATTTGGAACAACTTTCTGACTAAATCCTCGGAGTCCTCGGAGAAGGGCTGCATACAAGTCTAATAGATAGATAGATAGATAGATAGATAGATAGATAGATAGATAGATAGATAGATAGATAGATAGATAGATAGATAGATATTCTGATCGATTCTGAGCTTTGTTACCGTGTTTCCCCGAAAGTAAGACAGTGTCTTACTTTCTTTTTACCCCCAAAAGCCCCACTACGTCTTACTTTCGGGGTATGTCTTACATTGGAAAAAAATTGAAAGGGTCGCGTTCCCGAAGGCATCTCCCCAGAGTCCAGAAGGGCAGCCGCGGAACAGGAGCCTCGTGAGCCCTTTTCCAAGTTCAACCTCAGGGCTCCAAGCGGCGTGCACGCGTGGAGCCACAGACACGTGTCGGGGAAGCGTGTGTCTGGAGGGGAGGAGCCGCTCTGCGCAGTTGGACAGCCCCACCTGCCTGCCGGAAAGGAGGCGGGCGAAGGAGGGCGCAGCTCCGGCCGCTCGCCTCGGAGCTGGTCGGCCTCGCTGGCCGCTTGCAGCCGAGCCTCAGCAGGACTCGGTTGCTGGGACGAGCGCCTTCGCTGCAAGCCGCCGCCCGCTCGGCTCGCTTCGGACCAGCGCCGTCCTTCGCTTTGCCAAGCCGGGGAAGAGGCGGTGGCGCCGCAGCAAGGCGAAGGCGAGGGGCGCGCGGGGAGCTTGGAAGCGACGTCATCGGGCTCCCCCCCGGCAATACCCCGTGTTTCCCCGAAAGTAAGACATATGTCTTACTTTCGGGGTACGGCTTATATTAGCCGACCCCCCTGAAACCCCCGATACGTCTTACAATCGGGGGTGTCTTACTATCGGGGAAACAGGGTATCGGCTAGAGAAGCCTTCAGGAAAGACTTGAGGGCTGCAGAAGAAATGGGCTGAGGTGTGCGAGGCCTGATTGTAACTATCTGAAGGTAAGTAGTAAAGCAGCTCCATATTATTATTATTATTATTATTTATTAGATTTGTATGCCACCCCTCTCCGAAGACTTCATAGCTTCAGTGAGGCCTGTGCACATGTGTGGGGTGGCCAGCTAGTGTTCAGGTTGTGCGCATGCATTTGGGATGGCATTACATTACAGGTGTGGGCACACCTGTCTGAGCCCCAGGTGGGGGTTGCTGCTCCTGCTACTACCAGTGTGCTGCGTGCACAGCTTCATGTCTCCGGCATGCATGTATGCACCTCCGAGCGAGATTTTGCTTCTGCGCATGCAGAGGAAGCAAAATCTTGTGAGGGGATATGCGTGCACAAGATTTTGGTGATTTTTTGCTTCTATGCATGCGCGTAAGCAAAAAAAAAATCACCATAATCTCTCTCGTCCACGCGCGTCCCCTCACAAGACATTGCTTCCTGTGCATGCGCAGAAGCAAAATCTCATCGGACGTGCACACATGCTGGAGACACAAAGCTGTGTGCGCAGCTCAATTTGTGCTACCGGTACGGCGTCCTTTTGTTTGGGTGGTTCAGGGTGGGGAATTTGTGGTGTGGGGGACATATTATTATATTATATTATATTATATTATATTATATTATATTATATTATATTATATTATATTATATTATATTATATTATATTATATTATATTATATTATATTATATTATATTATATTATATTATATTACAGTATATTATATTATATTATATTATATTATATTATATTATTATATTATTATATTATATTATATTACAGTATATTATATTATATTATATTATATTATATTATTTCTGATTGTTATGTGTGGTGGGACCAGTCTCTGGGTGTCACATGACTTTTGTTGTCAATGACAATTCGTTGTATTGACAATGACAATAAAGTACTATATTTAGATGTATATTATCCGTTCCGGAAGCAACCTGATACTGCTGAGCAGCCTTTTGGCACCTGACCCAAAAAAGGTTTGCCATCACTGATGTATACGAGGGTCGCCCAGAAATGAATGCACTACATTTTTTTCCTTCAACAATTATTTATTGAACACAATGAAACTTACACACAAGAAAGAATGATGATTCTTCTACACTCCATATTTTTCCATGTAATCTCCATCCCGTTCTATGGCCTTCCTCTAGCGAGACACAATGACGTGTATGTCTTGTCGGTACCACTCCTTGTTCTAATGGCCTCATCATTTGTTCTTCTGTTCTTCTAATGGCCTCACCCTCTGGGCCCAGCGACTAACCGTACTTCTGTCGACTGCAGATTCCCCATAAACTGTACACAAATGTTTGTGAATGTTCCCAACAGTTTCTTTCTCTGTAGTGAGAAATTCAATGACGACATGCTGCTTGTAACGTACATTATTTAAAGACGCCATTTCGAAACATTGCTGCAGCTACACTATCTGTCTGAAAAAATGCAAAATTTAAAAATGCACTCCTAACAAATCAAATAATGTATATCTAAAGTTTCACATGCATACCATTACTGTAGGATGAGACAAAAAATGTGGTGCATTGCTTTCTGGGCGACCCTCATAACATGCCAGCAAGGTTAATGCTAACTTTGGTTAGGAATTTGGGGGTTTGTGTGTTTTGTGAACAGTGCCCATGGGGTTTATTTTAAGCATTCAGTGAATTTCTGGGTTCAGGAACCAAATAAAATGCATACTTTCCTTTTTTTGGCCCCCTCTGGAAATGTATAAACTGAGTTCACTCTGATGCCTACCACTGCTCTTGTGGGTTAATTCATACACCGTCTTATAAATAAATCAGAAGTTCCTGCTTGGAATAACTCCTTCTGCATTCCCACATGGCTATAAAGAGTGCAATCCAGCCTCTGGCAGCTGAGCCTGAGGGCTTCTGGTTGTGAGGGACTCCCTTGTTGATCCCTTGCCATCTCCATCTGGTCGTCTTTCAAGCTGCAAGTACTTTATCTAATCACACCTCCTAATGGTTGACTCAGGTGGTCTGTGGCTGGATAGAAATGATGCCAAAAAATAGCCTGAAGCATTGAGAAAGGCAAGATGGGGGGATTAGTATACTTGGTGGAATTTTCAGATTTGCAGAGGTATGCATAGGCAAAATTACTTGTGAAGGCACAAACGAATGCAGGTAGTCCTGTATTTGAATCTGTGTAATTTAGGAATAACACAGATCAACTACCTCCGGAACCACCTTCTACCGCACGAATCCCAGCGGCCAATAAGGTCCCACAGAGTTGGCCTTCTCCGGGTCCCGTCGACCAAACAATGTCGTTTGGCGGGCCCCAGGGGAAGAGCCTTCTCTGTGACGGCCCCGGCCCTCTGGAATCAACTCCCCCCAGAGATTAGAACAGCTCCCACCCTCCTTGTCTTTCGCAAATTACTTAAGACCCACCTATATCGCCAGGCATGGGGGAACTAAGACATCCTCCCCCAGGCTTTTATATTTTATGTTTGGTATGTATGTGCTGTATGGTTTTAATTGCTGGGGTTTTATATATGTTTTTTAATATTGGATTTGTTTTACTGCTATATTGTTTTATTATTGTTGTGAGCCGCCCCGAGTCTTCGGAGAGGGGCGGCATACAAGTCCAATAAATTATTATTATTATTATTATTATTATTATTATTATTATTATTATTATTATTGATAGAAGTAGAGGTAGAATAGAATAGAATAGAATAGAACTTTGAGGAAGCTCAGGCCTCAGACTCTTCTTTCGAGGGTGTTAATTTGGAACCCTGACGTTTTACTGGGTAGTAATCCCTACTATGCAGACTTTATAGACTCTACTGTTATTTATAGACTTTTCCTCCTGAAAATAAATGCCTTCTTCTCCTAACAATATAAAATATTTGTCTTTGCAATAGTGGTGAATATCTGTAGCTCGGGTGTAGGATGAGGTGAAGGTTTGTTCTCCAAGCTTGAAGATTTTGTTACGTTTACCTCTTGCCTTTAGAGGTGGGAGTCAAAAGAGGCAAGAAGGTGGGTGCTATCCTGCTTTCTCTAACCACCCACCTCACCCCATCACTCAGACACTACTGCATGTTCTGTCCCTCTTTCAAAGTAACTCAAGGTGGGACATGGGCCAGCCTATGGATTGAGGGTGCACACATTGTTAAGGAGTGTGCAGAGTGATCTCTGAGTTGTCAAAGATACACATACACAGAGGAAATGTAAGGTTCTACCAGATATCCAGATAATAGCCCAGAAATACGAGAAATGGTTCAGTATTGCAATCCAGATACATTAAGTGTATAAAATATTATTTACTTTGGCAAATATCTTAGTCAAGAACAGTCCTAGTCATACACAGTTAAATCAGTCAATACATATACAAAATTACTTGTTCAGCTTACAAATATATAAACCAGCATTTAACACACAGTTTCTACTGCAGCAGTCACTGAGAACATAATGGAAATAGCAAAGAGAGACCGAGAGAGAGACAATCACACTTCTGGCTCCCTCTTATGGCAATCCACAATATTAACTCTTAACGCAATAGTGTTTCAATACATTTAAGCATACCTTGTTGGTTTGTTTTATATATTGCCAAACCCAATCAGTTATGTACGTAGTACTAACACACAGTACATACATTAACAAAATAAACCAAGAGATTATCCTTGTTTTCCTAGTGACCTCCCCGAGTTAAATTAGACTGGTAGAAGCAGATTGGTCCAATATTATCTTAGGAGCTGAGTGGCCTGCTTCCAACACAACACAATTCCTTTGATCCAGATGTGCAGTTGGCTTAACTGGCGAAAATAGCGAGCTAAAAAATAAAATAAAATAAAAATAAAATAATCAATCAGAACTCCAAGTATGGGTAAGCATACCCTTCATACCGGGTGAAATTCAAAATTTTCACTACTGGGTCTGTGGGTGTGGCTTGGTGGGGGTAGCAGAGGAAGGATACTGCAAAATCTCTATTCCCTCCCCACTCCATGGGAAAGGATATTGCAAAATCCCCATTCCCACCCCACTCTGGGGCGTATCTGAGGTAGTATTTGCCAGTTTACCAAACTACTCAAAATTTCCGCTATCAGTTCTACAGAACCTGTCAGAGCCTGATGAATTTCACCCTGCTTCATACCCGCCCATCCTGTTGAGACAAAAAAATTCAGCAGTAATTTTATGAACCACAGTTTTATAACTAAGTGCAGTACAGATACATTAAACACCAGATACAAGGTGAACTAGTATCTGCAATAAAACAAATCTTTAATGAACAATCTAGTATGGTTATAGTGTCTTTCTTGCAGTGGATGTAAGGAAAACCATGCAATCAAATGTTTCAGTCAACTGCTTGTCATTTTTAGAATATCCTTTTTTGTTTTTTAGAAAAAAACTCACCCAGAGTCCATTTGGAATTGGGCGGCTTATAAATCTAACAAAATATAAATAAATGAATAAATGAAGATAGATAGATAGATAGATAGATAGATAGATAGATAGATAGATAGATAGATGATAGATAGATAGATAGATAGATAGAAATATAGATGATAGATAGATAGATAGATAGATAGATAGATAGATAGATAGATAGATAGATAGACAGAC
Source organism: Erythrolamprus reginae (assembly GCF_031021105.1). Classification (NCBI taxonomy): domain Eukaryota; kingdom Metazoa; phylum Chordata; class Lepidosauria; order Squamata; family Dipsadidae; genus Erythrolamprus; species Erythrolamprus reginae. Next base: position 405,490,603 of record NC_091950.1, read on the forward strand.
AGACAGATAGAAAGATAGATAGAAAGATAGATAGAAAGACAGACAGACGGACGGACGGACGGACGGACGGACGGACGGACAGACAGACAGACAGACAGACAGACAAACCAGGTTATAGGATTAGACTGAACTCAACTTACAAGCAATCATTGAGCAACTGTCAAAGTTATAACAGCCTGGAAAATACATCTCATAAATTTCAGGTTGCAACTGGATCCAAAACTGGAAGATAGGTTAAAGTCAGGTGAAAGGCCATTAACGTTGCTTAAGTGCAGCCAGGGTTGCTAACTGTAGGAAGTTAAAAAAGAGTTGCTACAAGCAGCCACTTTTCCCTTTAATTTGCTAGGAAGCAGCGAAGGAGGTGGGAAAAGAAGACCTTTTAAACCTCATGAAATGTTCTCTTTGTACCTCTGCGTAACCCAGAGGTCATCAAACTCTGCAACTTTAAGACTTGTGGATTTCAACTCTCAGAATTCTCCAGCCAGGATATTCTAAGAGTTATTATTATTTTATTAGAGTTGGGACCTTTTAGGTCATCTGGTCTAACCTCCTGCTCAGGGAAATGGCAGTCCAGTCTCCCCTTGAAAGTGTTAAGTGATGGGGTGCTCACAACCTCCGCAGGCAAACTGTTCCACCGGTTGATCGCTCTCACTGTCAGAAAGTTCCTCCTTTTTTCCAGGTTGAATCTCTCTTTGGTCAGCTTCCATCCGTTATTCCTAGTCTGGACTTTTGGTGCTTTGGAAAATAGCCTGCCCCCCTCCTCTCTGTAGCAGCCCCTCGGGTATTGGAAGACTGCTATCATGTCTCCCCTGGTCCTTCTCTTTGCCATGCCCAGTTCCTGCAACCTCTCTTTGCCTCATCATCCTGGTTGCTCTCTTCTGCACTTTCTCTAAAGTTTCAATGCCTCTTTGTAGTGTGGGGACCAAAACTGAATGCAGTACTCTAGGTGTAGTCTAATTAAGACTTTATAGAGTGCTACTAGTACTTCCCTAGTCCTAGTTTGTATCCCTCTGTTAATGCAACTCAGGATTGTATTGGCCCTTTTGGCTGCCACTGCACATTGCTGGCTCATATTTAGTTGGTTATCCATTAAGACTCCAAGATCCCTCTCGCAGTCGCTGCTATTAGAAACATAGAAACATAGAAGACTGACGGCAGAAAAAGACCTCATGGTCCATCTAGTCTGCCCTTATACTATTTTTTGTATTTTATCTTAGGATGGATCTATGTTTATCCCAGGCATGTTTAAATTCAGTTACTGTGGATTTATCTACCACGTCTGCTGGAAGTTTGTTCCAAGGATCTACTACTCTTTCAGTAAAATAATATTTTCTCATGTTGCTTTTGAGTGTGGTTTCACCCACTTTATAAGTATGACTTTGTTTTTTCTTACCTAGGTGTAGGATTTTACTTTTCCCTGCACTGAATTTCGTTTTATTTGTTTGGGCTCAGTGTACCCATCTGGATCCTGAGCCTGACCTCTGTGGTATTGAAGTCCACAAGTCTTAAAGTGGCCAAGTTTGGGGACACCTGGTGCAACCTGTGAAGTTCCTTACCCGTTGCTCAACTCTCTCTCTTCCCAGGCAACGTTCGGATGAGAACAGAGCTGCGTTCTGGATGTGTCTGTTTTAATGAGCAAGATGAAAGATTAAAGTGCAGCCTTGCCGCTGGAAGGCTGTACAAATCAGGCTGGCATTCCTCAGACTTCTGGCTGAGGCACAGCCAGCCTTTGGAAATCACCACCGCACACGTTTCTCACCTCCAAAGGCATCATTCTTGAGGTCTGATGTCAAAGCAAATTGCTCACGGAGTCTAGGTGGCCGGTTTCGGTTTGCAGTGGAATTTGGTTCCACCACTTTGCGCTGTTTCTCAACGTCGAGCAGGGGGTGGGAACAGACGGAATCAAAAGGCTGAACTGGGCTGTAGCTCAAGGGATAAGCATGCAATTTGCAACTTGCAAGGACTCAGAATTCAGCCTTCGAAACGTTCAGCTATGCCAGTGTTTCTCAAATGGTGGGGCGGTCCCCCCTCGGGGGGGGGCATGAAGCAATGCTGGAGGGGTGTGTGCGTGACTTCGGGGAATGTGCTTTTTTCGCCGCAGGGCTTTTTTGCACCGAACAATAGTACACAGCCCAGAGTGGGAGATATAAAGTGCAGATAACAAACCCTTAAGAGACACCATGGAAAAATATTTAACAGGGATGAAAAGAAAGGAGGAGAGAGACAAAGATAATGAGACAAACGTAAGTCTCGCGAAAGCTAAGACGAGGAAATATACTGCTCAAAAAAATAAAGGGAACACTTAAACAACACAATATAACTCCAAGTAAATCAAACTTCTGTGAAATCAAATTGTCACTTAGGAAGCAACACAGATTGACAATAAATTTCACATGCTGTCAGCACATTCAACTTTGTACAGAACAAAGTATTCAGTGAGAATATTTCATGCATTCAGATCTAGGATGTGTTCTTTGAGTGTTCCCTTTATTTTTTTGAGCAGTGTATGAAGAACCGCATGTAGCGCTTGGCTTCACTGTGATTATGGTGGGAGATAAGGAAAGACCGGTATGTTTACTGTGTCTAAAAATGTTGGCAGCGGACAGCTTGAAGCCAAATAAATTAAGGCATCACTTAAAACACATTACACCCCAATCACACTGATAAGCTGCTTGAGTTTTTTTAGTGAAAACGTGCTGAATATTGCAAACAATTGTCCCGGCGGAGAGTTGTGGAGGGCGTGCAATGTTTACTTCCTCCTAGGGGGTGCGTAACAGAAAATAATTCAGAAGCACTGGGCTATTCAGGGAGTCCTCAACTTAGGATCACAATTGACCCCAAAATTTCTGTGGCTAAGCAAGGCAGTTGTTCAGTGAGTTTTGTCCCATTTCGTGAGCTTTCTTGCCCCGGTTGCTAAGTGAATCGCTGCAGTTGTTAAGTTAGTAACATGGTTGTTAAGTGAACTTGGCTTCCCCAAATGTGATTACATGACTCCAGGACACTGCAGCCATCATAAATACTAAACAATGTCGTTTGGCGGGACCCAGGGGAAGAGCCTTCTCTGTGGCGGCCCCGACCCTTTGGAACCAACTCCCCCCAGATATCAGAGTTGCCCCCACCCTCTTTGCCTTTTGTAAGCTCCTTAAAACCCACCTCTGTCGTCAGGCATGGGGGAATTGAGATTTTCCCTTCCCCCTAGGCTTTTAAAATTTATGCATAGTATGTCAGTATGTATGGTTGGTTTCTTAAATTGGGGTTTTATAAATTAACTTAAATATTAGATTTGTTTACATTGTATTGTTATTGTTGTTAGCCGCCCTGAGTCTACGGAGAGGGGCGGCATACAAATCTGATTAATAAAATAAATAAAATAAATAAAATGCCAGTTGCCAAGTATGCGAATTTTGATCATGTGACCATGGAGATGCTGCAACGATTAAGTGTGAAACATCACTTTTTTCAGTGCTGTTGTAACTTCAAATGGTTGCTAAGTGAAATGGCTGTAAATCAAGGACTATCTCAATTGGGGATTTTGGAAAGCCACTTAGAGGTGTGGGATTGCAACTCCCAATATCCCCTACCAGAATGGCACATGGCGGGGACGACGACTAGAAATACAAAATCAGGGGTGGGTTCTAACTGACCTTACTGCCGGTTCGATTCTTCCCATGCCACTTGGCTGAGCACAGTGCCCAAAATTCCAACCCCCCAGAAAAAGCCAAAAATAAGATGGCGGCGCATACACAGTGCCCAAAACTCAGCTTATGAGCATGTGCAGAAGCAAAAAATATGAGCAAAAAAATTACACCCAAAATAAAAAAAAAGATAGATGGCAGCGTTCACGGACTGGCGCTGACAAAACAATAGCAATAAGCATTTAGACCCTTGGTTCCCAACATGGGCCCATGTCCCACAGGATTTATCATAATTTGATTTTTAATGGGGGCAATTGGAGGGTTTAAAAATCAAATTAAAAATCAAGTTAAACGAAGTTAATGGCCTTTTAGGCTTCTCCTGCATGTGTAGAGTTCACCTTTAGAATAATAAGAATTATATGACATGCACGCCAAACATAAGGTTGGGAACCACTGACTTAGACTTATATACCGCTTCACAGTGCTTCACAGCCTTCTCTAAGCATTTTACAGAGAGTAAGTATATTGCCCCCAACAATCTGGGTCCTCATTTTACCGACCTTGGAAGGATGGAAGGCTGAGTCAACCTTGAGCCTGGTGAGAGTCAATCTGCCAAAGTTCTGGCAGCCGGTGATAAGCAGAAGTAGGTCGCAGTCCTGCACTCTAACCACTGCACCACCGAGGGTCTTAACTAGCTCCATGAATTCACCGTGGCGTCACCAGCAGTTTGCCACCAGTTCCATAGAACTGGTGTGTACCAGGAGGAACCCACCTTTGTACAAATTGTAGCATCCACTATCCAGCAAACTATCCTGCAACCTACATCTCCTCCACTGCAAAAACATATAGACTACTCATCAAGGAAAATCTATAGATGCAATATATATTGACTTCTCCAAAGCCTTTGATTCAGTGGTCCACAACAAACTACTCCTAAAATTCAAATTCTATGGCATCCCAGGACCTCTCCACATGATTCCTGTTAAACAGACAAGCATTCCTGTTAAACAGACAACAAGTGGTCAAAATAGGAAGCACCATATCTACCACTGTACCTGTTAAAAGTGGTGTCCCCCAAGGTAGCGTTCTGGGACCAACGCTCTTCATTCTCTACATCAATGACATTTGTGATCTCATTACAAGCAACTGTGTTCTCTTCGCAGATGATGTAAAACTCTTCAACACCCCCGATAGCACAACTACTCTCCAAAAAGACCTAGACTCTGTTTCTGATTGATCTAACACATAGCAACTCCAAATCTCAACCAGCAAATGCTCTGTCCTGCACATCGGTAAAAAGAATCAGACTCTAAATACAAACTGAATAATCAAATTATCACAGATAACCCCCACTCGGTTAAGGACCTCGGAGTACTAATTTCAAAAGACCTAAGTGCCAAAGCCCACTGCAGCAACATCACCAAGAAGGCTGCAAGAGTTGTTAACCTAATCCTACGTAGCTTCTGCTCTGGCAATCTCACACTACTTACCAGAGCTTACACAACTTTTGCCAGATCCATCCTAGAATACAGTTCATGTGTTTGGAACCCATACCGCATCTCAGACATTAACACCCTCAAAAATGTCCAGAGATTCTTCACCAGAAGAACCCTGCATTACTCCTCCCATAACAGAATACCGTACGAAACTAGACTGGCCCTAGAAAGCTTATAACTACACTGCCTTAAACATGATCTAAGTAATGGCTACAAGATCATATGCTGCAATGTCCTGCCTGTCAATGACTACTTCAACTTCAACCACGACAACACAAGAGCACATAACAGATTCAAGCTCAATATTAACCGCTCCAAACTTGACTGTAAAAAATACGACTTTAGTAATAGAGTTATTGAAGTGTGGAACTCATTACCGGACTCCGTAGTAACATCCCCTAATCCCCAACATTTTACCTTTAGACTGTCCACGGTTGACCTCTCCAGATTCCTAAGAGGTCAGTAAGGGGCATGCATAAGTGCACTAGAGTGTCTTCCAACCCCTGTCCCATTGTCTCTCCTATATCCCATATATCTTCTCTTCTATCCCTATATCTTTCTTCTATTCTCTCATTGATTTATTTTATCCTATACTCTCTCTTCTATTCCTTCTCTAATTTTATTTCCTTGAAGGTGTCCTCTATTACCTTCATTGTGTACTGTTGTGTATTGGGTAAAATTAAATAACTAAAATTAAATAAATAAAGCATGGCATGTGACACCCATAAGCTGCTTACGTCTGCCTCCAGGTATCCGTCTGGAAGCCCACCAGGTTCTCTGTCACATTCAATTTCTTTTCAAGGGTCTTTTAATAAAAATCAACGGAATGTCGGCATCCTCTTAACTCCAATCTACTTGTCTTTGGGGGGAACACCTCCAGACAGTACATAAACAGCACAAACAAGTGTTGTTGATTGTGCCGAAAAGACTCTTGGGGATGAGGGGGTCTGCGATGCAGAACAATTGTGCTGGCTTCTGTTGGTTTGTTGTTGGTTGGGGTTTTTTTTTAAAATCACATCTCAGCTCATCTATTCCGCAGTAAGAATCACTGTTTCTAAGGCTGTTCTCTCTCTCTCTCTCTCTTTCTGGTTCCCTGAGTTAATTGCATTTCGTCTTTCCCTTCTGAACTTTATAATTATTTGTTGCATGAGCTGGAGCTGAGCCAAAGCCCTTTGGGGGAAGATGGAATAGCTCACATCTTCTTCCCACAGGAATGATAACACAAGAGGGAGAACCTGATTGGGCAAAAGGAATGGCTTTGCAGAAGGCCGGGGCAATGTGGCGCTTGGCGAAACTCTTGCTCTCTTACTGAAAGTGGGACGGTTTCCAAAGACCGAGTGATTATAGCTCTAGGAAAGTCTTCCAGGGTGTCATAAGCAGCTTGGGCGCATAGCAACTGCTGCTAAATCGCTTCACATTGTTGAATAACTTTGCGGGAAGCTCAAATTCTCCATCATCCTTGGAACTCATGGCCACTATAGGCAGGAGCTTGCAATAGGTTTTTATGGGTAACCCAAAGTCAACCAAAGTAACTTAACCAATTTTCTGAGTTCACAGCCAGTGATGGGCTCCTTCGGGTACAGTCAGGTACGCAGAACCAGTAGAAAAAACTTGATTTTTTTTTCTTTTCCCCCCTTCTGGGCTCTGGGAATGTTTTTCCTATTGCAGTAAATGAGGTTGAATGTGTACAATTATAGAAGAGCTGTGCGTGCGTGCGTGTGTACATACACATACAGTTTATATAGTAGATAATATATACTGCTCAAAAAAATAAAGGGAACACTCAAATAATACATCCTAGATCTGAATGAATGAAATATTCTCATTGAATATTTCATTTGCACGACTATTCCATTTGCACAACAGTATATGAAATTGACTGTCAATCAGTGTTGCTTCTTAAGTGGACAGTTTGATTTCACAGAAATTTGATTTACTTGAAGTTATATTCTGTTTTTTAAGTGTTCCCTTTATTTTTTTGAGCAGTGTATATTTTTGTGCATCTGTGTGCAATATGTATGTACACATGTGGCATATACATACATACACGTATATAATTAAATATTATATTTTTGATGTTCAATAATAGTAAATAGATAGGGAAATCTTATCTCTTTGAGGCGAGGAGAGGCCAGGCACCCTAACCCAAACCCTTGACGTGAGTGACATCAATTTGGCCACTGTTAAGCCAGTCACATGACCTTTAAGCCACCCCTTTCACATGATCGTCAAGCTACTCCCAACTGATCACATGGCCGGCAAGCCACACCCACAAATAAGACACGGCCACGGTGTAGTAGTAAACTTTTTTGCAGCCCTTCACTGGTTCACACAATACATTTGAATCAGAAACTAATCCAATGCATAAAGCTTTGTACAAGGCTACGTCGTTGTGTAAACACACCAATAAATGTTTTCTTTTCTAACAAAAATTGTTGCATCTGTTTACCTGAGATATTGGCAGGAGTTGGTGCTGAATTCAGTTTTGCTTGCTGGACCGCTTGGTTTTTGTACGTGAAATAGTAAAGTTAAGGAGAGTGCAGAAACTTAATCTATGACCAGATATTAAACTGTGGGGGCAATTCTGATCTCTGGGGGGAGTTGGTTCCAGAGGGCCGGGGCCGCCACAGAGAAGGCTCTTCCCCTGGGGCCCGCCAAATGACATTGTTTAGTCGACGGGACCCAGAGAATGCCAACTCTGTGGGACCTAACCGGTCGCTGGGATTCGTGCGGCAGAAGGCAGTCCCGGAGATATTCTGGTCCGATGCCATGGAGGGCTTTATAGGTCATAACCAACACTTTGAATTGTGACCGGAAACTGATCGGCAACCAATGCAGACTGCAGAGTGTTGGTGAAACATGGGCATACTTGGGAAAGCCCATGATTGCTCTCGCAGCTGCATTCTGCACCATCTGAAGTTTCCGAACACTTTTCAGAGGTAGCCCCATGTAGAGAGCATTACAGTAGTTGAACCTCGAGGTGATGAGGGCATGAGTGACTGTGAGCAGTGACTCCCGGTTCAGATAGGGTCGCAACTGGTGCACCAGGCGAACCTGGGCAAACGCCCCCATCGCCACAGCTGAAAGATGTTTCTCTAATGTGAGCTGTGGATCGAGGAGGACGCCCAGGTTGCGGACCCTCTTTGAGGGGATCAGTAATTCTCCCCCCAGGGTAATAGATGGACAAATGGAGTTGTCCTTGGGAGGCAAAACTCACAGCCACTCCGTATTATCAGGGTTGAGTATGAGTCTGTTGACACCCATCCAGACCCCAACAGCCTCCAGGCACCGGCACATCACTTCCACTGCTTTGCATTTATTATAATTCTGCCCCCTGTTCTCTATCTCTGAAAATGTCATAATAATATTTTTGTTTGCTAAATGTTGTTGATGAAGATAACAGATAAATAGGCTCCCATTTAAGTGTTGTTGTTTTTATAAGCAGGTCATTTATCGACATTTAATCCCATCCAGTTCCTCATGAAGAGCTATTTCTCTGTATGAACAACTATGTTTACATAACAGGTGTACTCCTCGTGGTTTACTTACCCACTTACTGAATAACCCAGTTGCTGGATTTATCCTGACACTGAATCACAGACTCAACCGGCTGGTTTTTCACCACATACAGAGCCAACTACATTTAGCAATAGCAATAGCATTTAGACTTATATATCGCTTCATAGTGCTTTTAAAGCCCTCTCTAAGCAGTTTTACAGAGTCAACCTATTGCTCCCCAACAATCTGGATCCTCATTTTACCCAACACAGAAGGATGGAAGGCTGAGTCAACCTTGAGCCGGTAGTGAGATTTGAACTGCTGAACTACCGCTAGCAATTAGCAGAAGTAGCCTGCAGTGCTGCACTCTCACCACTGCGCCACTCACTTTAATTTGGGATACTGTGAGAACCCAGTCTATAGGTATTTGTCTGAGTATAGAAGTGAGAATTCTTATTATGAAGCCTTCTACAAATAAGGATTTCACATTTTAGCCATACATGGATAAATCTGGTGCAGCAAATACACATACAGCTAGTTCCAAGACCATCTTCTGCCGCACGAATCCCAGCGGACGATAAGGTCCCACAGATTTGGCATTCTCCGGGTCCCGTCGACTAAACAATGTCATCTGGCGGGACCCTGGGGAAGAGCCTTCTCTGTGGTGGCCCCGGCCCTCTGGAATCAACCTCCCCCCAGAGATCAGAACTGCCCCCACCCTCCTTGTCTTTCGTAAATTGATTAAGACCCACCTATATCGCCAGGCATGGGGGAATTGAGACATCTCTCCCAGGCTTATATAGTTTTATGTATGGTATGCGTGTGTTGCATGGTTTTTAAAATGATGGGTTTTTAGGTGCTTTCTTTTAAATATTAGATTTGTTACATTATCACATTGTTATTATTATTGTTGTGAGCCACCCCGAGTCTGCGGAGAAGGGCGCATACAAATCTAATAAATTATTATTATTATTATTATTATTATTATTATTATTATTATTATTATTAAGCATAACACACCAGACATCCTGATTGTGGAGAAAAAGAAAGTATGGATCATCAACATCGCAATCCCAGGAGACAGCAGAATTGAGGAGAAGCAGCTAGAGAAATTAGTGAAATACGAAGATCTAAAAATCGAGCTGCAACAACTCTGGCATAAGCCAGTGAAAGTGGTCCCAGTGGTACTTGGCACGCTGGGTGCAGTGCCAAAGGATCTCAGCGGACATTTGAAAACCATCGGAATTGACAAAATCTCCATCTGTCAATTGCAAAAGGCCGGTTTATTGGGATCGGCAAACATAATTTGCCGCTACATCACGCAGTCCTAGGTGCTTGGGAAGTGCCCGACTGGTGATGAAATACGAAATCCAGCATAGTGATCTCGTTTGCTGTGTTGTATTGACATAATAATAATAATAATAATAATAATAATAATAATAATAATAATGTTGTTGTTGTTATTATTATTATTATTATTATTATTATTATTATTATTATTATTATTATAGAAACATAGAAGACTGACGGCAGAAAAAGACCTCATGATCCATCTAGTCTGCCCTTATACTATTTTCTGTATTTTATCTTAGGATGGATATATGTTTATCCCAGGCATGTTTAAATTCAGTTACTGTGGATTTATCTACCACGTCTGCTGGAAGTTTGTTCCAAGGATCTACTACTCTTTCAGTAAAATAATATTTTCTCATGTTGCTTTTGATCTTTCCCCCAACTAACTTCAGATTGTGTCCCCTTGTTCTTGTGTTCACTTTCCTATTAAAAACACTTCCCTCCTGGACCTTATTTAACCCTTTAACATATTTAAATGTTTCGATATTATTATTATTATAATTATTGACTTACAACAGTTTTTTATTAGTGACGGTGCACGTTGGACATGCATGTTGGAGCTGAGCAACAGCAAAGGCTCGCATGCCAGCAGATATGGCTCCGCATGCCATCTGTGGCACCCGTGCCATAGGTTCACCATCACTGGTCTAAGGGAAAGCCAGATTCACTTAACAACTGTGTTACTAACTTAACAACTGAGTTCGTTCCCTTAATAACTATGACAAGAACAGTTGTGAAATGGGCCTAAAGTCTCTTAACAATTGTTTCACTTAACAACATAAATATTGGGTTCAATTATGGTCATGAGTCGAAAACTGCTTGTACTTCCATTTGGATGAATGCCTTTCCAGATGCATTCCAATATATTGAATTCTCAGCAGTATGTGCAAAAGTTCTGTTGCATGAAACCTGGGGTGCTTGCCCAATGAATAGCCAGACCTGAGGAGCTATTATTCCTGAAACAAGATAATTGCCACGCCCAAGCCATCGTTTGAGTAGAGACTTTGGCCTGCCACAATTGGAGTAGTTCTATAGGAATTGGGCAGGGGTGGTTGCATGAGAGGGGACAGTACTAGCCACAACAAATTCCATCCAGAAGATTCAAGGTCACCCTTTGTTCAGCACCAGCCGGAAGTACAGGGGAGGACCGTGGACGTTGAAAGAACCGGAGTGGTCCATGTGATGAACTTGTGGGTGCGGGGATGAAGAGTGAATTTTAACCTGGGCAGGGGGAAAGTTAGTATCGGTTTGACTACAGTTCGTATCCCACCTGGCTCTGTTAATAAATTGGAACTTGGGAGAAAGCCTCTGATTTATTTCTCGGATGTTTATTGGGACTCTGATAATTAGAAACATAGAAGACTGACAGCAGAAAAAGACCTCATGGTCCATCTAGTCTGCCCTTATACTATTTCCTGTATTTTATCTTACAATGGATATATGTTTATCCCTTGCATGTTTAAATTCAGTTACTGTGGATTTACCAACCACGTCTGCTGGAAGTTTGTTCCAAGGATCTACTACTCTTTCAGTAAAATAATATTTTCTCACGTTGCTTTTGATCTTTCCCCCAACTAACTTCAGATTGTGTCCCCTTGTTCTTGTGTTCACTTTCCTATTGAAAACACTTCCCTCCTGGACCTTATTTAACCCTTTGACATATTTAAATGTTTCGATCATGTCCCCCCTTTTCCTTCTGTCCTCCAGACTATACAGATTGAGTTCATTAAGCCTTTCCTGATACGTTTTATGCTTAAGACCTTCTTAATTATCTTACTTTATGGATTTTTCTCTATCTTGTTTGTGAGTTTCCTGAGTGGCATGGTGGCCTAGAGTTGAAGATGCCCGCTTTCTATTTGGAAGGTTGAGAGTTCAATCCTAGGTAGCAACAGATGTTTCTCTCCTAGGGCGCTAAGTAGAAATATACTAAGTATAATGTGCTATAGGGTTCCTGCTTGGGCAGGGGGTTGAACTCGATGGCCTTCATGGTCCCTTTCAACTCTAACAATCAATCAATCAATCAATCAATCAATATCTGCCGCAAACTCCATATCAAGAAAGTATACGGCCTATTCTATCCTCAATTAGGGGATTACAGGGTTGGGGTGGGGGAAAGGGGGAGTTTGTATTTCTCCTATGAATATCATTTGCTGCCTGTTTCATATAGCAGCTTTCTTTTATCCTCTATCTGGTCTGACATTCGCTATTTATTACCACTGCTTGACTAGTCACTGGTTCATGGCCCAAACTCTTGCATTTCCCTATGGATCCTCAGCAAACTCAGTATGCATAATAGTCTCATAAATATATGCATGAGGAGGGCAATTAATCGGCTTGTGCATGTTTTAAGTAATTTGTGCAGCAGTTGCCAAAGACGAACGCACCATTTCTCATGGAAGGGTGTTTCCTGGTTGCTGTCATTCTCTGGAGACACGTTGATGAATGTTCTGATCAGCAAAAACTTCTGTCTGCCACCAGCAACTCTCTTGCCTATCTCCAGTTGCATAAGGTGCTTTTGCTCCAGTGAATTTGCTAAAATGCTCTCTCTCTTTTTGCAACTGCTGTGTCAAACCTGTATCTAGGGAGAGATCTGTCTTCCTTTTGGCTATGTCAGTTTCTCATGCGGTCTTCCTTAAATCCCTTCAGTTTCTGTATCTATAATTTAAAAAGGAGGACTATTTGCATTGCTTTGAACCACCTAACCCCCAACATATACTTGATCTAATGGTATGGAGCCTTTTTTGTGTGCCTTCAAGTCAGTTTTAACTCCTGGCAAAAGACCAGACTCGTCCTTGTGGTTTGTTTTACAAGATTTTCAAAAGTTCTTTGCCCTTGCCTTCTTCTAAGAGCTGAGAGAGAGGGACTGGCCCAAGGTCATCCAGACGACTTTGTACCTAAGGTGGAACTATCTATCTAACTATCTATCTATCTATCTATCTATCTATCTATCTATCTATCTATCTATCTATCTATCTATCTACTTATTTACTTATTTGTTTACTTATTTATTGACTTATTTAGTTATTTCCTTATTTATTGACTTATTTACTTATTCATTCATTCATTCATTCATTCGTTCAAATATGAGCCAACAATGTGCAGCAGCAGCTAAAAAAGCCAACACAATCCTAAGCTGCATCAACAGGGGAATACATTCCAAGACTAGGGAAGTCTTAATACCACTCTTCTACGCCCTGGTCCGACCGCACCTGGAGTACTGTATTCAGTTCTGGTCACCACACTTCAAAAGAGACATTGAAACTCTGGAGAAGGTGCAAACAAGAGCAACCAAGATGATTAAGGGACTGGAAACCAAGACTTACGAAGAGAGACTGAGGGAACTGGACATGGATAGCCTAGAAAAAAGGAGGGCCAGAGCGGACATGATAGCAGTCTACAAGTATACGAGGGGATGTCACAGAGAGGAGGGGATCACTTTATTCTCCAGGGCACCAGAGGGCGGGACGAGAAACAACGGCTGGAAGCTGACCAAGGAGAGATTCAACATGGAGATAAGGAGGAACTTCCTGACAGTCAGAGTGATCAAGCAATAGAACAACCTACCCGCAGACGTTGTGAACTCCAACACTCTGGACATTTTAAAGAGAAGATTGAACTGCCACTTGACTGGTGTGCTATAGGGTTCCTGCTTGGGCAGGGGGTTGAACTTGATGGCCTTCATGGTCCCTTTCAACTCTAACAATAAATAAATAAATAAATAAATTTATTTATTTTGTCCAATACATAATGAAGGTTGAAGAGAATAAACATGTAGTAATATATATCAAAGAAAGGATAGAAGAAAAGATATAGGAATAAAATACATCAGTGAAGAATAGAGGAAAAGATATATGAATGGAAGAAAAGATATATGGGATATAGGAGAGACAATTGGACAGGGGATGGAAGGCACACTAGTGCACTTATGCACGTCCCTTACTGACCTCTTAGGAACTTGGAGAGGTCAATCATGGATAGTCTAAGGGAAAAATGTTGGGGGTTAGGGGTTGACACTACAGAGTCCGGTAATGAGTTCCACGCTTCAAGAACTCGATTGCTAAAGTCATATTTTTTACAGTTGACTTTGGAGCGGTTAATATTAAGAACTCGCATCCTTCCACGTGGTGCCTTACTCAACTATATCAAACTGGCTCTTGAGGGTATGAAGTGGCATTCTTTACCTTTTAAAGTTACCTTGATCAAAATTAGATTAGATCACCATTTGTCTGAAGTGGAGGACGCAGGGGAGGGCTATAGGCCGGATTTGGGGGGGGGGAGACGCAGTAGGGTAGCGAAAATGGAGCTCCACCCCAGAGCACCCAATTTGCACTGAAAGATGTTGAAAGAAAATGCAGGGCATCCTGCATAAGCCACGGCCACAGTATGGTAGTAAAATTTTTGGTAGCCTTTCACTGGGTGTAGGGTTTCCTGCCTAAGCAGGGGGCTGTAATAGCAGTGAAGGGTTGCAAAAAAAATTACTACCACACTATGGGCATGGCTTATTTTGCGGGTGTGGCTTGCAGACCATGTGACTAGGTGGGAGTGGCTTGACCATCATGTGACCGGGGTGGCTTAAAGGTCATGTGACTGAAAGGTGGCCAACTTGATATTACTCATGTCAAGGGTTTGGGTTAGGGTGCCTGCTCTCTTTGCCTCAAAGAGATATAATTCCCTATCTATTTACTATTACTGAACATCCAAAATATACTATTTAATTCTATGTATTTATGCCATATGTATACATACATATTACACACAGGCACAGAAAAATATACATTATCTATTATATAAACTGTATGTGTACGTAGACACACACACACGGACTCACAGCTCTTCTAAAATTATACACATCCAACCTCATTTACTGCGATAGGAAAAACTTACCCAGAGCCCAAAAGGGGAAAAAAAGGGGGGGAAATCATTTTTTTCCTACTGCTTCTGCATACTTGGCCAAAATTTTTCTACCGGTTCTGCGTACCCAACTGCACCCGTAGGAGCCCATCACTGCCTCCAAGGTCCCTCTCAACTTCGTTATTCTCTTAAAATGCTTTCCTGATAAATTGGACTCCTGTAATGAGCAGCAGATTGGACTCAGTAAGCGAAATATCACCTTTCAACTGTATAGCAGCATTCAGACAACACACTAGGCATTAAGGTAAGTTAGCAGAACGCAGTTGCTGTGTCCCGTGTCCCAAGATAATGTATCCCAACGACTCCCAGCAATTTGTGCCAATGAAAACAACTATAAATAACAGCGAGGGATCCTTGGTGGTCTCTGAGCTTGGTTGTTTTCAAGCATTTCACTACCCAAACACTGACGTTACCTAGTTTGATGCATCTGCAACAAAACAACCAAGCTCAGAGAAGACCAACAACCCCACAATTCAGTTCTGAGCTACAAATATCCTTCTTTATAAATAACAGTACAGTGGTACCTCATGATGCGAACTTAATTGGTTCCAGGAGGAGGTTCGTAAGGTGAAAAGTTCGTAAGATGAAACAATGTTTCCCATAGGAATCAATGTAAAAGCAAATAATGGGTGCAAATCCTTCAGGAAAATCCCAAACTTTAGAAGGGAGGCGAACAGAGGGCAGGGAGGAGCAGCTAAAGGGGGCGGGTGGAAGAAGCAAGGCTAGGCTAAAGAGTGAGTGGGAAGGAAGAAAGGCAAGGGGGGCGCCCCTCCCTTTTCTTTCTTCAAAAGACACCCTTTCAGTGCCTCTGCAAGCACACTGTTCTCTCCAAAGTCTTTCCCCCTGCAAGCGGCCCCTCCCTTTTCTTTCTTCAAAAGACACCCTTTCAGTGCCTCTGCAAGCACGCTGTTCTCTCCAAAGTCTTTCCCCCTGCAAGCGGCCCCTCCCTTTTCTTTCTTCAAAAGACACCCTTTCAGTGCCTCTGCAAGCACGCTGTTCTCTCCAAAGTCTTTCCCCCTGCAAGCGGCCCCTCCCTTTTCTTTCTTCAAAAAAGGGGAAAAAAAGAAACCCCTTCATCCCAGCAGCAGCTGCTTGGATTCGTAAGGTGAAAATAGTTCGGAAGAGGAGGCAATAAAATCTTAAACACCGGGTTCGTATCTTGAAAAGTTCGTTAGAAGAGGCATTCGTAAGATGAGGTACCACTGTATTAACTAGTACTTCTGCAATAGTATTGCAAACCAACTGTGACAGTTGTCTCAACATGAAGAACAATAGAATTATTTCACCTCTGTTCCATTATACCAGTGCTTCTCAAATAGTGGGGTGGGCCCCTCTGGGGGGTGCGGAGTGATGCCGGGTGAGTGTGTGAGACCCCTGGGAACGTCCTTTTTTTTTGCCACGGGGAGTAGGACGTGCGTCCTACCTGCCACTTCTACTGGTATCTCTATCACGTTCCTCGGCGTTGTGTCCAGGGCAGCCTGTTCTAAAAGAAAACATCTTGCGAGTTCAATCAAACTTCTCGAACTTACGAAATGTTTTCTTTTACAACGGGCTGCCCTGGACACAACACTGAGGAACGCGATGGAGATACTGGTACAAGTGTCAGGTAGGATACGCATGTAGCGGCAGGGTGCAATTTGGAGGTGAAACGTCAGGCAGAGTGAGCCGCGAGACATGCATTGGCAGAGAGTTGGGGGGCGTGAAATGTTTTCTTCTTCCTAGGGAGGGGCGTAAGAGAAAATAATTGAGAAACACGGCATTAAACAGTAGTATTCTTTTTCGAAAATCCTATTAAAGAGTCTAGTTTTAATGGCTGCTTCCCCTATCGCTCCGAGTCTCCGGCATACAAATCTAAATAATAATAATAAATAATAATAATAATAATAATAATAATAATAATAATAATAGTAATAATACATCGCAATCCCAGGAGACAGCAGAATTGAGGAGAAGCAGCTAGAGAAATATGAAGATCTAAAAATCGACTCTGCAACGACTCTGGCATAAGCCAGTGAAAGTGGTCCCAGTGGTACTTAGCAATTAGCACGCTGGGCGCAGTACCAAAGTATGTCAGCGGACATTTGAAAACCATCGGAATTGACAAAATCTCCATCTGTCAATTGCAAAAGGCCGCTTTACTGGGATCGGCAAACATAATTCGCTGCTACATCACGCAGTCCTAGGTGCTTGGGAAGCGCCCGACTGGTGATGAAATATGAAATCCAGCATAGTGATCTCGTTTGCTGTGTTGTACTGACATAATAATAATGATGATGATGATGATGATGATAATAATAATAATAATAATAATAATAATAAACCGTACTGACTACTGAGTCACGTTAAATTGTTACATGTTCATCAGACAAGAGACCAGACTCAGGTGATCCAGTCACTTAAATTTAAAGGAATTAACCTGAAAGAGTGACTGAGATTAGTTCCTTGCCCTTTTCCCCGTCTTCTGCCAAATTTCACAGCACAGCTGTGAACTCCCATCTCCAGAAACTCAATGTGACACTTCAAAGACACAACATGACTAGTTAAGTAGGTTTGGAAGTGGACATGAAGGAAGTCATATATGTACAATATATCCGTTACTATCAAGCCCAGAAATCAAGTCCTATACCTGTGATGGCGAACTTATGGCACCCATGCTACAAGTGGCACGTGGAACCATATTGGTGGGCATGTGATGTGCACCAGCCAGCTGTTTTTTGGGCCTTCTGGGCCCACTGGGAGTCAGGAAAGAGCCTGTTTTCCGCCTCTGGAGGATTTGGGGAAGACCCATTTTTTGCTCTCTCCAAGCTCCAGAGCCTTTCTAGGAGACCGGGGAGAGCAAAAATGCCCACTCCCCCACTCACCAGAGGCCAGAAATGGCTCAGAAACAGGCCATTTCTGGTCTCCGGAGGGAAGGCCAATTTCGCCCTCCCCAGGCTCCTAGAAAAGCTCTCAGGCTTGAGGAGAGCAAAAAAACAGAACTTTCGGTTCAACCAGAAGTCGGCAAATGGAACATTTCCAGCTACCGGAGGACCTCCAACTGGAACTTGGCAAATGGGCCATTTTCTGCCTCCGGGGTGGTGGTGAAGGCTGTTTTCGCCCTCTCCAGGATCCTAGAAAGACTCTGAAGCCTGGGGAGAGCAAAAAGAGGTGTGCCATTGCGTGCTGGCGTCGCGGTGGTCATGCCCGCAACCCCCCTTTTGGCACGCAAACCAAAAAAAAAAATTCACCATCACTGTCCTTTACAGTATATGCCTGAAATAGACAGAGAATTTCATCCTAAGCCCTGTGTCTCCTACTTTTACAAATTAATGGATTTGTTGTCCTTATGACTTAGGGGAGTGGTTCTCAACCTGGGGGTAGGGACTCCTTTGGGGGTCGAACGACCGTTTCAGAGGGGTCACCTAAGACCATGGGAAAAGACAAATATTAAATATTTTTAAATAGTAATTTAGATTTGTTGTAAATTGTTTTCACTTTGTTGTGAGCCACCCCGAGTCTGCAGAGAGGGGCGGCATACAAATCTAAATAATAAATAAATAAATAAAATAAATGATGTTAGGAACTAAAACTTCTATTCTGGCGCCTTGGAACATATTTTTACAAAACAACCAATCAGGTGTTTATAGTGGGGGTGTCCCTCTGACCTTTCTGCCAAACATCTTAATGCTCTGCTGGGAGAATTGTCAACAGACTTATGGTTGGGGGTCACCACAACATGAGGAAGTGTATTAAGGGGTTGTGGCATTAGAAAGGTTGAGAACCACTGAGTCTTAGGGCAAGGCCAGCAGACCTACTTAACCTTTTGGACAGCATGGTATGGACATTCTTGGAAAATGGTGGGGCTAATTGCAACGCCTTTACCAGAAGGAATACGTTGATGTTCGTTCGTTTATTTCCTTGTTTTAAGTCTCATATAGACTGGTGGCACAGGGGTTAGAATGCAGTATTGCAGGCTGGTTCTGCTCACTGTCAGCAGTTCAATCTTGACCTGCTCAAGACTAACTCAGCCTTTCATCCTTCTGGGATCAGTAAAATGAGGACCCAAACTGTTGGGGGCAATATGCTGACTCTATAAACCATTTAAAGAGGGCTGTAAAGCACTGTGAAATTATTTATTTATTTGTTTGTTTATTTATTCATTCATTCATAGAAACATAGAAGACTGATGGCAGAAAAAGACCTCATGATCCATCTAGTCTGCCCTTATACTACTTTCTGTATTTTATCTTAGGATGGATATATGT
This sequence comes from Erythrolamprus reginae, assembly GCF_031021105.1. Taxonomy (NCBI): domain Eukaryota; kingdom Metazoa; phylum Chordata; class Lepidosauria; order Squamata; family Dipsadidae; genus Erythrolamprus; species Erythrolamprus reginae. Next base: position 405,509,740 of record NC_091950.1, read on the forward strand.
TTATCCCAGGCATATTTAAATTCAGTTACTGTGGATTTACCAACCACGTCTGCTAGAAGTTTGTTCCAAGGATCTACTACTCTTTCAATAAAATAATATTTTCCCACATTGCTTTTGATCTTTCCCCCAACTAACTTCAGATTGTGTCCCCTTGTTCTTGTGTTCACTTTCCTATTGAAAACACTTCCCTCCTGGACCTTATTTAACCCTTTAACATATTTAAATGTTTCGATCATGTCCCCCCTTTTCCTTCTGTCCTCCAGACTATACAGATTGAGTTCATTAAGTCTTTCCTGATACGTTTTATGCTTAAGACCTTCCACCATTCTTGTAGCCCGTCTTTGGACCCGTTCAATTTTGTCAATATCTTTTTGTAGGTGAGGTCTCCAGAAATGAACACAGTATTCCAAGTGTGGTCTTACCAGCGCTCTATATAGCGGGATTATAATCTCCCTCTTCCTGCTTGTTATACCCCATTCATTCATTCATTCATTCACTCATTCATTCATTCACTCACTGCCTCTGAGACCTCCATCAGATGACAGCATTTAAGGGAGGAGATTAATAGCACATCCACCCTACCACTAACTTAGTGTGATCGGCAGATATGCTCAGAGAAAAGCTGTCCCACAGATAACTTGGCTCTGTGTTATGGAAGGTTTTAAAGGTGATAACCAGCTTCGGTCCTCAGATGTTTATTTTGTTTGTTTGTTTGTTTGTTTATTTTGTCCAATACACAATGAGGGTTTTAGTGGATATATATCTATATACACATAGTAAAATACATGATGAAGGTTATAGAGGAGATACTCATAGTACAATATATCTATGAAAGAATAGAAAAGAAGATATAGGAATAGAACATATCAATGAAAGAATAGAAGAAGAGATATAGGAATAGAAGAAAGGTATAGGAGATATAGGAGAGCAATAGGACAGAAGGCACTCTAGTGCACTTGTACTCGCCCCTTACTGACCTCTTAGGAATCTGGATAGGTCAAATGTAGATAATCTAAGGGTAAAGTGTTTGGGGTTTGGGGATGACACTATGGAGTCCGGTAATGAGTTCCATGCTTCGACAACTCGGTTACTGAAGTCATATTTTTTACAGTCAAGTTTGGAGCGGCTTGTTTGTTTGTTTGTTTGTTTGTTAGACTTCTATGCCGCCCTTCTTCTGAGACTCAGAGTAGCTTACAACAAAACAAATATAAAATATGCAGGAAATCTAATGTTTAAAATTATAAAAAGCATCAGTTCTAGAAACATGTAAAAAAATCTAACTTGATTCATACTCTAAAACGCCAATTCATTTAAAAACCAATCATCCACTTTATCCTAACATACATTATCGATTCAATCATAGGCCGAGGTAGATGTTAAAATTCAGGGGCCTCAAACCTGTCGACAGAGGTGCGTTTTAAAGGCTTTATGTTCTTGAGCTTTCTTGTTTATATTTATCCCTTGTGGTGGGCAAAACTTCCCATTCTTTTTAAACGTTTAAAAAATATTTTAAATTTTTTTTTTAACATGGGATGAAAAGCTGAACAAGTGAGAAGCATCATGTTGGGGGGATCCAGGACTCAGGGTCATATAACCGTTGACCGAAGAACCCTTTGATCTCTGCCTTGTGTATCCTTAAAGCAGTATGCACGCACATACACCCACTGGGGAATTTGTGGTTTTGCATGTGCAAGGAGGAGAAGAAATTAGGAAATGTAATTGAGGAAAGGAAGTAAAAACAGCAACTCCCCGGAGGAGGTTTTAAGGGCAAAAAGTCACACGTGCAATGGAGTTGCTTCCCTTGAGTGCTCTTGCGTCACCACCACCGCAGTATCCAATTTAATTCTCCTGAAATGATAGAAAAACAGTTGCAGGGCCCAGAGGAGGTCCAAACAGGCGTGAGGGTGAAATAGGAAATTGGCTCGCTCCAATTAGTAAAGCAGATTTCCCCAGACTCTTTCCTCCCAAGCTTATTCGCACTGGAATTGAGGGTTCCTGTTTTCGCTCTGCCGATGTAGCGAGCAGGGGTGGGTTCTGGCTTACCCTCATCACCTCGAGGTTCGATTACTGCAATGCTCTCTACATGGGGCTACCCTTGAAAAGTGTTCGGAAACTTCAGATCGTGCAGAATACGGCCGCGAGAGCCGTCGTGGGGCTCCCTAGATTTGACCACGTTTCTGTGACACTCCGTGGCCTACATTGGCTGCCGATCAGTTTCCGGTCACAATTCAAAGTGTTGGTAATGACCTTTAAAGCCCTACATGGCAGTGGACCAGAATACCTCCGGAACCGCCTTCTACCGCACGAATCCCAGCAGCCGATAAGGTTCCACAGAGTTGGCCTTCTCCGGGTCCCGTCGACCAAACAATGTCATTTGGCAGGCCCCAGGGGAAGAGCCTTCTCTGTGGTGGCCCCGGCCCTCTGGAATCAACTCCCCCCAGAGATTAGAACAGCCCCCACCCTCCTTGTCTTTCGCAAATTACTTAAGACCCACCTATATCGTCAGGCATGGGGGAACTAAGACATCCTCCCCCAGGCTTTTATATTTTATGTTTGGTATGTATGTGCTGTATGGTTTTAATTGCTGGGGTTTTATATATGTTTTTTTTAATATTGGATTTGTTTTACTGCTATATTGTTTTATTATTGTTGTGAGCCGCCCCGAGTCTTCGGAGAGGGGCGGCATACAAGTCCAATAAATTATTATTATTATTAATTATTACCTCACGGCCAGTTCGCTTCCTTGTGTGCTGGGGGTGCATGCGTGCATACACAGTGCTAAAAACCCAGCTTCTGAGCATGTGCAGAAGCAAAAAACAAGATGGCGGCACCCATGATGCCACTGAGAGAGCTGGTTCAAGGGGGGTGTTCCAGCCAGCCATCTCTGCCAGTTCGGCAAGTGGGTGGAAATTCCCACTACCAGTTCTATAGAACCGGTCCAAAGCAGCACGAACCCACCTCTAGTAGAGAGGTGTCGAATTAGGCCTGGGGACTTAGGAAACAAACTGATTGCTCCATTTCTGACAATAGAACAGAATAGAATTATTTTATTGGCCACGTGTGATTGGACACACAAGGAATTTGTCTTTGATGCATATGCTCTCAGTGTACATAAAAGAAAATATAGATTTGTTAAGAATCATGAGGTACAACACTTAATGATTGTCATAGGGGTCAAATAAGGAATGAAGAAACAATCAATATTAATCAAAATTTTAAGGATACAAGCAACAAGTTACAGTCATACAGTCCTAAGTGGGAGGAAATGGGTGATAGGAATGATGAGAAAAAACTAGTAGTAATAATACTACTACTATTTTACTGGCAGACTTAGTAAAAAGTCTGACACTGTTGAGGGAATTATTTGTTTAGCAGAGTGATGGCGTTCGAGAAAAAACTGTTCTTGTGTCTAGTTGTCTTGGTGTGCAGTGCTCTGTAGCGACGTTTTGAGGGTAGGAGTTGAAACAGTTTATGTCCAGGATGTGAAGGGTCAATAAATATTTTCCCCGCCCTCTTTTTGACTCGTGCAGTATACCAGTCCTCAATGGAAGGTAGGTTGGCGGCAATTGTTTTTTCTGCAAGAATCACGAGGTACAACACTAAATGATTGTCATAGGGTACAAACAAGCAGTTGGAGTTGAAACCCAAGTTTTGGGTTGCCGAAATGACACGGTTGGACTCGAGAATTGCAGGCAGTCCTGGACTTAAAACAGTTCAGTTAGTGAGCATTCAAAGTTACAACAGTACTGAAAAAAAGTATCTTAGGACTGTTTTATTATTATTATTATTATTATTATTATTATTATTATTATTATTATTATTATTATTATTAATTAGATTTGTATACCGCCCCTCTCCGTAGACTCGGGGCGGCTCACAGCACAATAAAACAATTCATAACAAATCTAATAATTTACAATTTAAAATATTTTTTAAAACCCCATTATTAAGCAAACATACATACAGTCATACCATACATAAATTGTATAAGCCCGGGGGAGATGTTTCAATTCCCCCATGCCTGACGACAAAGGTGGATTTTGAGGAGTTTACGAAAGGCAAGGAGGGTAGGGGCAGTTCTAATCTCTGGGCGGAGCTGGTTCCAGAGAGTCGGGGCCGCCACAGAGAAGGCTCTTCCCCTGGGGCCCGCCAACTGGCATTGTTTAGTTGACGGGACCCAGAGAAGGCCGACTCTGTGGGACCTAATCGGTCGCTGGGATTCGTGCAGCAGAAGGCGGTCTCGGAGATATTCTGGTCCGATGCCATGAAGGGCTTTATAGGTCATAACCAACACTTTGAATTGTGACCGGAAATTGATCGGCAACCAATGCAGACTGCGGAGTGTGGATGTAACATGGGCATACCTATTTTACGGCCTTTCCCGTGTCTCCCATGATCATACGGTCAAAATTGGGATCTTTGGCCACTGGTCCGTACCTAACAACTGTTGCTGTGTGTCCCAAGATCATGCAATCACCTCTTGTGACCTTCTGACAAGCAAATTAGATGGAGAAACCAGAGTCGCTTAACAACCGTATTACTAACCTATCGAACTGCAGCCACTTACTTAACAACGGTGGCAAAAGAAAGGTCATAAAAATGGGGCAAAATTCTCACTTTACAAATGTCTCCCTTAGCAACAGAAATTGTCCGTCGTGGTCACAAGTCGAGGACTACCTGTGCAATGTTTGTCAGTTATGGGGGTGGAGATAGACAACAAACCACAATTAAAGAAACCCTTTCCCCAACTATTCCTTGCTCAACTGTATGAGGATTTGGAATGATATGCGTCGAGTGTTGAAGAACAGGAGGAAGGAAATGGAAGAATGGGCCTCTTTATTCTTCTTCCTGCTACTATGACCCGTTGGTGAATTTCCCTCCTTCTTTATCTCTTTCCGCTTCCATTCATAGTGTGGGAGCTAACAATTCCAACAGCTGTATTCTATTGCCATATAGAAACATAGAAACATAGAAGTCTGACAGCAGAAAAAGACCTCATGGTCCATCTAGTCTGCCCTTATACTATTTTCTGTATTTTATCTTAGGATGGATATATGTTTATCCCAGGCATGTTTAAATTCAGTTACTGTGGATTTATCTACCACGTCTGCTGGAAGTTTGTTCCAAGGATCTACTACTCTTTCAGTAAAATAATATTTTCTCATGTTGCTTTTGATCTTTCCCCCAACTAACTTCAGATTGTGTCCCCTTGTTCTTGTGTTCACTTTCCTATTAAAAACACTTCCCTCCTGGACCTTATTTAACCCTTTAACATATTTAAATGTTTCGATCATGTCCCCCCTTTTCCTTCTGTCCTCCAGACTATACAGATTGAGTTCATTTAGTCTTTCCTGATACGTTTTACGCTTAAGACCTTCCACCATTCTTGTAGCTCGTTCAATTTTGTCAATATCTTTTTGTAGGTGAGGTCTCCAGAACTGAACACAGTATTCCAAATGTTGTCTCACCAGCACTCTATATAAGGGGATCATAATCTCCCTCTTCTATATTGCATGTCTATTTTGCTCTCCATAAAAACGTAAACATTCTGTGATGGATCTGTTTAAAAGAAAACTCTGGATCATGATTGAAAATTTGTTGCAAGAGATATTAGAGTATGAACTAGAATTAATACCCGAGACTTATTTATTAGGAATGATTAGAGGACAACACGAAAAGGCTAATTATTATTTAATAATGCATATATTAACTGTGGCTCGACTGGTTTTCGCTCAAAATTGGAAAAAAAGAAAATGTACCATCTGAGGATCTGGTAAATAGGGTTTAGGTGGGTAGATGGGTAGATGGGATGGGTAGATGGGTAGATAGATGGATAGATGGATAGATAGATGGATGGATGGATGATGGATGGATGGGTAAATGGGTAGATTTTATTTATTTATTTATTTATTTTATTATTTGTATGCCGCCTCTCTCCGAAGACTCGGGGCGACTCACAACAAGTGTAAAACAAATCATAAATAATTCAATTAATTAAAATATTTAAAGATTTAAAAAACCCCATATACTAACAGACACACACACAGGCATACCATGTATAAATTAAATGTGCCCAGGGGAAGATGTTTAGTTCCCCCATGCCTGACGGCAAAGGTGGGTTTTGAGGAGTTTACGGAAGGCAGGAAGAGTAGGGGCAGTTCTGATCTCCGGGGGGAGTTGGTTCCAGAGAGTCGGTGCCGCCACAGAGAAGGCTCTCCCCCTGGGGCCCGCCAACCGACATTGTTTAGTTGACGGGACCCGGAGGAGGCCCACTCTGTGGGACCTAATCGGTCGCTGGGATTCGTGTGGCAGAAGGCGGTCTCGGAGGTATTCTGGTCCGATGCCATGAAGGGCTTTAAAGGTCATAACCAACACTTTGAATTGAGACCGGAAACTGATCGGCAGCCAATGCAGACTGCAGAGTGATGGTGAAACATGGGCATACCTGGGTAAGCCCATGACTGCTCTCACAGCTGCATTCTGCACGATCTGAAGTTTCCGAACACTTTTCAAAGGTAGCCCCATGTAGAGAGCATTACAGTAGTCGAACCTCGAGGTGATGAGGGCATGAGTGACTGTGCGCAATGAGTCCTGGTCCAGATAGGGCCGCAACTGGTGCACCAGGCGAACCTGGGCAAACGCCCCCCTCGCCACAGCTGAGAGATGGTTTTCTAATGTGAGCTGTGGATCGAGGAGGACGCCCAAGTTGCGGACCCTCTCTGAGGGGGTCAGTAATTCCCCCCCCCCAGGGTAATGGACGGACAGATGGGATTGTCCTTGGGAGGCAGAACCCACAGCCACTCCGTCTTATCCGGGTTGAGTTTGAGTCTGTTGACACCCATCCAGACCCCAACAGCCTCCAGGCACCGGCACATCACTTCCACCGTTTCGTTGACTGGGCATGGGGTGGAGATGTAAAGTTGGGTATCATCGGCATATTGATGATACCTCACCCCATGTCCTTGGATGATCTCACCCAGCGGTTTCATGTAGATGTTAAATAGCAAGGGGGAGAGGACCGACCCCTGAGGCACTCCACAAGGGAGAGACCTCGGAGCCGACCTCTGACCCCCCACTAACACCGACTGCGACCGGCCAGAGAGGTAGGAGGAGAACCACTGAAGCACAGTGCCTCCCACCCCCAACCCCTCCAACCAGTGCAGAAGGATACCATGGTCGATGGTATCGAAAGCCGCTGAGAGATCGAGGAGCACCAGAACAGAAGATAAACCCCTCTCCCGGGCCCGCCAGAGATCATCCATCAACGCGACCAAAGCGGTTTCCGTGCTGTAACCGGGCCTGAAACCCGACTGCTGGGGACCTAGATAATCGGCTTCTTCCAAGGACCGCTGGAGCTGGAGTGCCACCACCTTCTCAACAACCTTCCCCATAAAGGGAAGGTTGGAGACTGGACGATAGTTGTTAAGTACGGCTGGGTCCAGGGAAGGCTTCTTGAGGAGGGGGCGCACAAGCGCTTCTTTATAGAGTGTTGGAAAAACTCCCCTCCCCAAGGAAGCGTTGGTGATCTCCTGGGCCCAGCTCCGTGTCACCTCCCTGCTGGCCGAGACCAACCAGGAGGGACACGGATCCAGTAGACACGTGGCGGAACTCACAGCTCCAATGACCTTGTCCACTTCATCAGGTGTCACCAGATCAAACTCTTCCCAGACAGGTGGACAAGTACGTGCCCCAGTCACCTCGACTGACTCATTGTCAGTCGACTCTGTTTTACAATTGGAGTCGAGGTCGGCCCAGATGGGATGGGTAGATGGGTAGATGGATAGATAGATAGATAGATAGATAGATAGATAGATAGATAGATAGATAGATAGATAGATAGATAGATAGATAAATAAATAGTCGGTAATAACGTCAAACCTCCTGTCAGAATTCCAAATCTTCAAAATATTGATTTATTCCAAACATGTACTCTCGGCTTTAAAGCGCCCAGTATTTTGCAGGAGGGCAAAGGTTTTTTTTTCCTGGGGCCTGACCTTTCATTTGAATTATTCCAGCCTTATTAGCCATTCCTCTCAATCCGATCCAAAACTCCATTTTCAAAAAATTATTTGAGAAAGCAAAATAGAGCATATTTTATTTTTTCTTTGAAACGGGGCTTCCCTGGTGCCCTGTCAATATGCACATCATTGGGGATGGGGGTAGTGAGTGTTTTGTTGGATTTGTGCATGGATCATGTGATATATATTTTCTTTGCAACATCCCCAAATAAACCAATTAAGGGAGGATCTTAATCTTCATGTTGAAGCTGGCATGCTTTGTAGAGGACGGTCCTCTGGTGAATGGTCTTTTAATTCGAGTCTGACTTAAGGATTAAGCAACAAAAGGAGTTGCCATTTATAGATCTTGACAGGGATGCCCTTGGGGAGGGTCCAGAAAGTCAACATGGCAGCTATAATTCCACAGTTGAATCCCATCCTTTTATGTACATCATGCAACATACGTAAAGGGGCAGGACTTCAATTGTGTGGTTGCAGCTGCCATATTGATTTTTTTTTTAATGCTGAGTGTTAGCAATTCTTTCCTTCTTTTTTCTCTCCTTTCCTTGATTTTTCCCGTTTCTTACTTTTTCCATCTTTTCCGATCTTTTAATTTTTAATGCATCCTGTATAAAAATTATTTTGCAATGAAAATTATATTTAAATACTGTATAATTGCTCTCCCCTGTTATTTCTAATCTTGGAGATCAAGATTTCACCACTGGTCCAGAAATTACCTTTTGCCATCTTCTGACAAGCAAAGTCAATAGCAATAGCATTTAGACATTTGTTTGTTTGTTTGTTTGTTTGTTTGTTTGTTTGTTTGTTTGTTCGTTTGTTCGTTTGTTCGTTCGTTCGTTCGTTCATTCATTTATTAGATTTGTATGCCGCCCCTCTCCGTAGACTCGGGGCGGCTCACAACAGCAATAGAACATTTCATAACAAATCTGATAATTTAAAAACATTTAAAAAACCCCATTATTAATCAGACATACATACAAACATACCATACATAAATTGTATAGACCTAGGAGAGATATCTCAATTCCCCCATGCCTGGTGGCACAGGTGGGTTTTAAGGAGTTTACGGAAGGCAAGGAGGGTGGGGGCAGTTCTAATCTCCGGGGGAAGCTGGTTCCAGAGAGTCGGGGCCACCACAGAGAAGGCTCTTCCCCTAGGACCTGCTAAATGACATTGTTTAGTCGATGGGACCCGATGGGACCCAACTCTGTGGGACCTAATTGGTCGCTGGGATTCGTGCGGCAGAATATATACTGCTTCGCAGTACTTTACAGCCCTGCCTAAACGGTTTACAGGGAGTAAACTTATTACCACCAACAATCTGGGTCCTTATTTTACCGACCTTAGGAGGATAGAAGACTGAGTCAACCTTGAGCCTACTGAGATTCGATCTGCCAAACTGCTGGCAGACGGTGATCAGCAGCTTGCAGTACTGCACTCTAACCACTGTGTCGCTGAGTGAATCGGACATGCCCGATTCACTTAACAACCATGTTACAAACTTAACAAGTGCAATGATTCCCTTAACAACTTGTCAAGAATAGTCATAAAATGGGCAAAACTCACTTAACAGCTGTCTTGCTTAGCAACAGAAATTTTGGGTTAAATTGTCATAAGTCAAGAACTAGCTGTATTCTTTTTTTTTTTTTAATGCAGCAAAAGGAAGTCTTTTTGGTCACCTTTTCCCTCAAGGTGCCTAGTTGCCCACCCTGTTTTAGCACGCGGCTTTGAACACATGGAACATTTCAAAAATTTGAAGTTTTGAACAGGGTGGCACAGTGGTTAAAGAGCAGTACTGCAGGCTACTTCTGCTGCCTGCAATTTGTCAGTTCAAATCTCACCAGGCTTAAAGTTGACTCAGCCTTCCATCCTTCTGAGGTGGGTAAAATGAGGACCCAGATTTTATTTTATTTATTTATTTATTGGATTTGTATGTCGCCCCTCTCCGTAGACTCGGGGCGGCTAACAACAGTAATAAAAACAGCATATAAACAATCCAATATTAAAACAGTTAAAAACCCTTATTATAAAACCAAACATACATACAGACATACCATGTATAAAATTGTAAAGGCCTAGGGGGAAAGAATATCTCAGTTCCCCCATGCCTGGCGGCAGAGGTGGGTTTTAAGAAGCTTACGAAAGGCAAGGAGGGTGAGGGCAATTCTAATCTCTGGGGGGAGTTGGTTCCAGAGGGCCGGGGCCACCACAGAGAAGGATCTTCCCCTGGCTCCCGCCAGACGACATTGTTTAGTTGACGGGACCTGGAGAAGACCCACTCTGTGGGACCTAACCGGTCGCTGGGATTCGTGCGGCAGAAGGCGATCCCTGAGATAATCTGGTCCGGTGCCATGAAGGGCTTTATAGGTCATAACCAACACTTTGAATTGTGACCAGAAACTGATCGGCAACCAATGCAGACTGCGGAGTGTTGGTGCAACATGGGCATATTTGGGAAAGCCCATGATTGCTCTCGCAGCTGCATTCTGCACGACCTGAAGTTTCCGAACACTTTTCAAAGGTGGTTGAGGGTAATAGGCTGACTCTGTAAACTGCTTAGAGAAGGTTGTAAAAGCACTGGGAAGCAGTATATAAGTGCTGTTGCTATTGCTCTTTTAAAAAATGGCACCATTTCCAAATCCAAGATTGCTCCTTACAACCTTTTCTCTGATTGAATAAATGCTTGTCATTAATGATTCCTCTAACCAGTGTTTTTCTTTCCCCTCCAGGTGTTTTGCTAGATATTCAACAACATTTTGAGGTTAAAGACAGTGGAGCTGGCTTGCTACAGACAGGTAAGCACCCCTCTTTTAATTGAATTTAATTTTAATGGGTCAGGCTGCCCAATTCCATAGCAACTCTGGGTGGTATGAAATTAACAGCAATGACAAAGAGAGTGAGCCATCTGGCAAAAGCAGCAACCAATAGCTTCTCAAAATAAAACATTCCCGTTAGGGACCCACCACCACCCACGAGTAAGCGGGGAGTATTCTTTTGGAGGGTAAAGCCTTAATTTTCCACATTGTTTGTATCGTTTTCCTTGTGGTCTTCCCCTGTATTTTGAAACCAAGGTTGTGGCACCCTTGTGAACATGTGCTCCAAATTGCAATTAACTGGCAAATGGACTTTTATAGGTATTATGTGTCTCCATTGATTTCTTTGCTATATTTGGGGAGTGAAGCTGAGCAGTAACTGGTGGGAATACTTCAAACCTCTGCCATCACTCTGCAATACTCTTTGCAAGCAGTAAATATCTACAAGCAATAAACTCTTCATAGAATTTGGAGTAGTGGTTAAGGCACCAGGCTGGAAACATAGAAACATAGAAGTCTGACGGCAGAAAAAGACCTCCTGGTCCATCTAGTCTGCCCTTATACTATTTTCTGTATTTTATCTTAGGATGGATATATGTTTATCCCAGGCATGTTTAAATTCAGTTACTGTGGATTTATCTACCACGTCTGCTGGAAGTTTGTTCCAAGGATCTACTACTCTTTCAGTAAAATAATATTTTCTCATGTTGCTTTTGATCTTTCCCCCAACTAACTTCAGATTGTGTCCCCTTGTTCTTGTGTTCACTTTCCTATTAAAAACACTTCCCTCCTGAACCTTATTTAACCCTTTAATATATTTAAATGTTTCGATCATGTCCCCCCTTTTCCTTCTGTCTTCCAGACTATACAGATTGAGTTCATTAAGTCTTTCCTGATACGTTTTATGCTTAAGACCTGGCACACCATGAATTTTAGTCTCACCTTAGACCAGTGATGGGCAACCTTTTGAGCTTGGTGTGTCAAAATTCGCCAAAAAGCCCAGCATAACTCGGGTGGTATGTCACCTTGAGAAAAAAAACATAATTTTGTGCTAAAAGTGTCTGGTAACTGATTCCAGGCACTCCAAATTTCCTGTTCATAGTGGCACTTCCTCTTGATTCTCCAAGCGGCACCTTTCTAGATTCTCAAGCTTTGACCTCAAGTCAACAAACAAGCTTCGCCGAGTCTTACTTTCACTTTGCAGAATAGTCCCCGGACTCTTTTTTTAAAAAAAACTCCTGCAGGAGAGGGAGGGGCGCCCTTGCCCCAAAGACTCACTGAAACGGCGAATTCTCACGTGAATTGCAGGTTATTTCCAGAAGCCTGGGACAGATATCCTTGCTAAGGTTTGACAGAAAAAGCAAGCAAAGAGCAAACTTCAAAAGAAGGGAAAAGACAGGAGGGAAGGAGGAGGCAAAAGGAGGAAGGGAGGGAAGAAGGAAGGAAGGAAGGAAGGAAGGAAGGGGAGAGAGAGAGAAAGGGGCTCTTTGGAAGGAACAGGTTTTGTTCTAATGGAAAGAATCGGCTCACCCAAGGAAAGGGAACGCGAAGCGACGATATTTCTTCATCTGGAAAAATGGACACCTGACTTCCTTAACGGCCGCGTGTCACTGAAAATGGCTACGCGTGTCAGTGCTGACACACGTGTCATAGGTTCGCCATCACTGCCTTAGACACAAAGCCAGGTGGATGACTTGTGCCAGTCACTCTCTCCCAGCCCTAGGGAAGAGACAATGGCCAACTACTTTTGAAAAAACTTTGCTAAAAGAGACTGCAGGTATTTGTCCAAGCAGTCTCTGAGAATTGGACATGATTGAATGGAAGAAAAATAAAAGATTACAGTATAAGGCAAATACAAACAAAATGCAGGAATCCAGTTTTCTTTCTATGATGCTGAATCAAGAGATGGAATTATAAAAGGTTAAGGTAGCAAAAAAATAAATAGTGCAGTAAGACATCTGAATTCATCAGATATTGCTGGAAACATACGGTATATACAGAAAACCTATCTTTATTTTTCTTGCAAATGTTTACATTCATGTGGTACCCATTACATTTAGAAGGGTGGAGAATCCTGGTTCTAAGACTGTTGCCAATTAGGGATGTCAATTCACTCGGTCTATCAAACTCTGTGAATTTATTTTTTTAAAGCAAGACTTAGCACCCTTAACACTTACCAGTGCCATCAAGAAAATCTTTTCAATCCATACAAAATGCTGAAAGTTTGGGAAAGTCATAATGATCTGGCATCTGGATCTAGATACCTGGCTAGGTGATGCTGTTCTGAAAAGAGAAATTAGGCTACGTTTGCAACGTGGATCATGATGATTGCAGATGGTCTGTTGTTTTCTCATTTCTGTTAATGAGAAATTATTTCTTGCCATTACATCTAACGCAGTGCTTCTCAACCTTAATAACAACAACAACAACAACAATAATAATAATAATAATAACAACAACAACAACAACAACAACAACAACAACAACATACTCAGCTGCTGCAAAAAGATCGCACAGACTGACTACAAGCATAGACATGATGCTGTGGCACAGATGATCCACTGGAACTTGTGCCGGAACTACCATTTACCAGTGGCAAAGAACTGGTGGGATCATAAGCCCGAAAAAATGGTCGAAAATGAGCAAGCAAAACTACTGTGGGCCTTCCGACTTCAGTTTGACCGAATTCTGAAGCATAATACACCAGACATTGTGATCGTGGAGAAAAAGAAAGTACATGATACAAACCCCTCATGATACAAACCCCTCGTCATACGAACTTTTCAAGATACGAACCCAGGGTTCGGAATTTTTTTGCCTCTTCTTACGAACTTTTTTCACCTTACGAACCTGCCGCCGGGCCGCTGGGATGCCCCACCTCCAGACTTGAGTTCCTCCCGTTTTTTCCCATCCTGTTCTCCCCCATTCTCCCCTCTGGATCTCCATGGGTTTCCTCCGTTTTTCTCCACTCTTTCCTGCCCCATTCTCCACTCTGGATCTCAATGGGTTTCCTCCGTTTTTCTCCACCCTGTCCTGCACCATTCTCCCCTCTGGATCTCCATGGGTTTCCTCCGTTTTTCTCCACTCTTTCCTGCCCCATTCTCCCCTCTGGATCTCCATGGGTTTCCTCCATTTTTCTCCACCCTGTTCTCCCCCATTCTCCCCTCTGGATCTCCATGGGTTTCCTCCATTTTTCTCCACCCTGTCCTGCACCATTCTCCCCTCTGGATCTCCATGGGTTTCCTCCGTTTTTCTCCACTCTTTCCTGCCCCATTCTCCCCTCTGGATCTCCATGGGTTTCCTCCGTTTTTCTCCACTCTTTCCTGCCCCATTCTCCCCTCTGGATCTCCATGGGTTTCCTCCATTTTTCTCCACCCTGCCCTGCCCTATTCTCCCCTCTGGATCTCCATGGGTTTCCCCCGTTTTTCTCCACTCATTCCTGCCCCATTCTCCCCTCTGGATCTCCATGGGTTTCCCCCGTTTTTCTCCACTCTTTCCTGCCCCATTCTCCCCTCTGGATCTCCATGGGTTTCCCCCGTTTTTCTCCACTCTTTCCTGCCCCATTCTCCCCTCTGGATCTCCATGGGTTTCCCCCGTTTTTCTTCACTCTTTCCTGCCCCATTCTCCCCTCTGGATCTCCATGGGTTTCCCCCGTTTTTCTCCACTCTTTCCTGCCCCATTCTCCCCTCTGGATCTCCATGGGTTTCCTCCATTTTTCTCCACCCTGTCCTGCACCATTCTCCCCTCTGGATCTCCATGGGTTTCCCCCGTTTTTCTCCACTCTTTCCTGCCCCATTCTCCCCTCTGGATCTCAATGGGTTTCCCCCGTTTTTCTTCACTCTTTCCTGCCCCATTCTCCCCTCTGGATCTCCATGGGTTTCCCCCGTTTTTCTCCACTCTTTCCTGCCCCATTCTCCCCTCTGGATCTCCATGGGTTTCCCCCGTTTTTCTCCACTCTTTCCTGCCCCATTCTCCCCTCTGGATCTCCATGGGTTTCCCCCGTTTTTCTCCACTCTTTCCTGCCCCATTCTCCCCTCTGGATCTCCATGGGTTTCCCCCGTTTTTCTCCACTCTTTCCTGCCCCATTCTCCCCTCTGGATCTCCATGGGTTTCCCCCGTTTTTCTCCACTCTTTCCTGCCCCATTCTCCCCTCTGGATCTCCATGGGTTTCCCCCGTTTTTCTCCACTCTTTCCTGCCCCATTCTCCCCTCTGGATCTCCATGGGTTTCCCCCGTTTTTCTCCACTCTTTCCTGCACCATTCTCCCCTCTGGATCTCCATGGGTTTCCCCCGTTTTTCTTCACTCTTTCCTGCCCCATTCTCCCCTCTGGATCTCCATGGGTTTCCCCCGTTTTTCTCCACTCTTTCCTGCACCATTCTCCCCTCTGGATCTCCATGGGTTTCCCCCGTTTTTCTCCACTCTTTCCTGCCCCATTCTCCCCTCCTGATCTCCATGGGTTTCCCCCGTTTTTCTTCACTCTTTCCTGCCCCATTCTCCCCTCTGGATCTCCATGGGTTTCCCCCGTTTTTCTCCACTCTTTCCTGCCCCATTCTCCCCTCTGGATCTCCATGGGTTTCCCCCGTTTTTCTCCACTCTTTCCTGCACCATTCTCCCCTCTGGATCTCCATGGGTTTCCCCCGTTTTTCTCCACTCTTTCCTGCACCATTCTCCCCTCTGGATCTCCATGGGTTTCCCTCCCCCCACTCCGTTCGCCTCAGCTTCGTCTGCCGGCAGCTTTTTTTTTTTAAGCCTTAATATCGGCTTGCACGCATTATTGGCTTTTCCATTGATTCCTATGGGAAACATTGTTTCATCTTACGAACTTTTCACCTTACGAACCTCGTCCTGGAACCAATTCAGTTCGTAAGATGAGGTATTACTGTATGGATCATCGACATCGCAATCCCAGGAGACAGCAGAATTGAGGAGAAGCAGCTAGAGAAATTAGTGAACTACAAAGATCTAAAAATCGAGCTGCAACGACTCTGGCGTAAGCCCGTGAAAGTGGTCCCAGTGGTACTTGGCACGCTGGGCGCAGTGTTGTACCAACATAATAATAATAATAACATCAACAACAACAATAGCAGGGTTAGAAAAGACTTGGAGGTCTTCTGGTCCAACCCCCTAATTAGGCAAGAAACCTTACACTACTTCAGACAGATGGTTATCCAACATCTTCTTAAATACTTCCAGGGTTGGAGCATTCACAATCTTGAATCGCGTGATCACCTTTTGTGACCTACTGAGAAGCCAAGTCAATGGGGAAACTAGATTCCACTTAACAATCATGTTACTAATTTAACAACGGTGATAAAATGGGGCAAAACTCACTTAACAAATGTCTAGGTGGCTCCGACCCTCTGGAACCCGCTCCCCCCAGAGATCAGGATTGCCCCCACCCTCCTTGCCTTTCGTAAACTTCTAAAAACCCACCTCTGCCGTCAGGCATGGGGGAATTGAAACATCTCCCCCTTGCCCATGTAGTTTTTGTGTATGATTCGATTGTGTGTTGTTTTTTTTATATATATTGGGGTTTCTTTTTTGGACTTTTTAATCTAAAACTGTAACCTAGATTTTTAAATATTAGATTTGTTACTATGTATTGTTCTTCACCATTGTTGTGAGCCGCCCCGAGTCTGCGGAGAGGGGCGGCATATAAATCCAATAAATCTAATCTAATCTATGGAGATTCTCAGACATCCAGTTCATGGTTGTCTCAAAGGTGCTTTTTCCAGCACCTTTCAGGCAGCTGGTCTTTTCTTTGAAGATGTTTCCCTTCTCATCCAAGAAGCTTCTTCAGCTCTGACTTCCATTCCTAACCATCTTCCATTCCCTACCATACAGTTGAAGAAGCTTCTTGGATGAGAAGGGAAACATCTTCAAAGAAAAAACAGAAAGTCCAGTTGCCGCTTGAAAAAGCACCTTTGGGGTTTTCTTCCTTTTCCATTTTCCCTGAAAATCTCAGGGAAAACGATCCATGCTAAGCATAAATGGCATCTAAGGGTGTAGCTGTGTTCCAAATTAAGACTCGGTTTGCCTTTTTGAATGTAACATTGAGTCACGATTTGCTGAAAGAGAAGTTTTGCAACGTATCCTCAACATCCTATAGGCGTAACTGAATTTGTTTAACCCACAGCAGCAAAACCCACAAAGGATCTTACAACGTTAATTATTTCTTCATCTATGTTTTTAGTTTACCTTCCATGTAAAAGCAATCCCACACTGATTAAAAAAAAAAAACATCAACCAATTCAAGAAAATATCAGGCACTACTATGGAAGGTAACTTTCTGGATTGTAGCCTTTTCGTTGTTACCTTCTGGGAGGAGATTTTGTGGTATCTGAAGCAGAACCAACTAGATTCTGTAATAGCTTTCTACCGTATAGCATCATCTGGTTAACTCTCAAGACTCTTTTTTCCACTATGTATCCAAAATGGACTGTGACAGACAGACAGACAGACAGAAGACAAACAGACTAACTGACTAGATAGGTGGATGAGAGAGTGGGGAGGGAAGAAAGAAGATAGATAGATAGATAGATAGATAGATAGATAGATAGATAGATAGATAGATAGGTAGGTAGGTAGGTAGGTAGGTAGGTAGGTAGGTAGATTTCATTATTTATTTATTTATTGGATTTCTATGCCACCCCTCTCCGAGGACTTGGGGTGGCTCACAACTTATAGAATATACAATATACAATATAATCCAATTAACTAATTAAAAATGGAAACACTCCCTCCAAAAAAACATAAAAAACAATCATGGGGAGGGAAGAGTGGGGAGGGAAGAAGAGTGATAGGTAGGTAGGTAGGTAGATAGATAGATAGATAGATAGATAGATAGATAGATAGATAGATAGAAAGATAGAGAGAGAGAGAGAGAGAGAGAAAGATAGATAGAAAGAAAGATTAGATAGATAGATAGATAGATAGATAGATAGATAGAAAGAAAGAAAGAAAGAAAGATAGATAGATAGATAGATAGATAGATAGATAGATAGATAGATAGATAGATAGATAGATAGATAGAGTAGCTAGATGTAGATGTGTGTGTATACACAGCATATGTACATGTGTGTGGGTGGCAAGTTATGGGGGTGTGTGCGCGTGTGCGTATGTATGTATTTCTTTGGAGTATAGATATAGATTGTGTATGTGCACGTGTGTGGGTGAATGGTTATGGGTGTGTATGTAGGTATTTCTTTGGAGTATGGATATAGATTGTGTGTGTGTATGTGTTTCTGTATTTCTTTGAAGAACAAGCATCATTCAGAAGTTCATTTTAATGTGTGCCGGTGTGCACACAGAAGCAAGTGACAATAAAGGTTATCTTATCTTATCTTAACACTATAGAAATTAGTATAGCAGTATAATTCAACTCCAAGTAGGTCTGGATTAGTGCTGTTAATGAATGCCACGAAGTGGTTATATTATTTAAATTCACACTACTCAAAGTGATATTTCAGTAAAAATAGGGTAATTGGTTCTAGCTTGCTAGAAATAGGCAGTGAAAATGTTTAAACATAAATATTTATGTGTATATTAATAAAATATTGCAGCAAAAAGATAAAACGAATGTACTTTTAAATTAAATATATGGTTAACAGAATCACAGAGTACAAAAAGTGACTTTCTGCTATAATTGAGACCAAAGTTATACTCATGAGACATGGATTAAGCAGATTACCATGGAACTTGATTTTAGGACCCTTTTTGTAGCAGTCATTAAGAAAACACAGCAGATGTTAAGTGAATGCCGTGGTTGTTAAATGAATCAGTTTTTTCCCAATGGGCATTATTGCTAGAAGTAAACACTAGAAACTACCACACACTGCCGAAAAATACAGTCATGTGATTTCAGTCATGTAACTGTATTGATGCACCAGAGTGCCTTCCGTCCCCTGTCCTAATGTTTCTCTTTTGCTAGTATCATGTACATAAATATTATATCTTTGTATACCACCAATACATACATGACAAACCAAACAAACAAACAAACAAATAAAGGATGCTGCAAAATGCCGTAAATGCATGCCAATTGTAATCCAATGAGTAAAAAACAAGAATATTTGTAATCCAATAGGTAAAAATAAGAACATTTTATTTATTTATTTATTTATTTATTTATTTATTCATTCATTATTTAGATTTGTATGCCGCCCCTCTCCGCGGACTCGGGGCGGCTCACAGCAAAATATAACAAATCGTAACAAATCCAAATAAATTTAAAATATTTTAAAAAGTTTAAAAAGAACCCCATTTACTAACAAGCACACACACAAACATACCATGCATAAATTGTACATGCCCGGGGGAGGTGTTTCAGTTCCCCCATGCCTGACGGCAAAGGTGGGTTTTAAGAAGTTTACGGAAGGCAGGGAGAGTAGGGGCAGTTCTAATCTCTGGGGGGGAGTTGGTTCCAGAGAGTCGGGGCCGCCACAGAGAAGGCTCTTCCCCTGGGGCCCACCAACCGACATTGTTTAGTTGACGGGACCCGGAGAAGGCCCACTCTGTGGGACCTAATTGGTCGCTGGGATTCGTGCGGCAGAAGGCGGTCTCGGAGATATTCTGGTCCAGTGCCATGAAGGGCTTTAAAGGTCATAACCAACACTTTGAATTGTGACCGGAAATTGATCGGCAGCCAATGCAGACTGCGGAGTGTTGGCGAAACATGGGCATACCTAGGTAAGTCCATGACTGGTCTCGCAGCTGCATTCTGCACGATCTGAAGTTTCCGAACACTTTTCAAAGGTAGCCCCATGTAGAGAGCATTACAGTAGTCGAACCTCGAGGTGATGAGGGCATGAGTGACTGTGAGCAATGAGTCCCGGTCCTGATAGGGCCACAACTGGTGCACCAGGCGAACCTGGGCAAACGCCCCCCTCGCCACAGCTGTAATCCAATGGGTATAAAAAGAAATATTTGTGATCCAATGAGTAAAAGCAAGAATATTTGTAATCCAATAGGTAAAAATAGGAATATCATATTTTAAAAAATGCATGCTACTTGCCAGGCACCCAAAATATGATCATGTGATTGTATGGGGAGTATAGGTAGTAGATTGTCCTATTTTAACATTTCTATGACCACAATTACAAAAATGCTAAAATATGATCACAACTAAGGACGTGGTGGCTCAGTGGCTAAGATTCTGAGCTTGTCGGCAGTTCGCCAGTTTGAATCCCTAGCGCTGCATAACAGGGTGAGCTCCCATTACATGACCCAGTTTCTGCCAACCGAGCAGTTAGAAAGCATGTAAAAATGCTAGTAGAAAAATGGGGACCACCTTTGGTGGGAAGATAATAATAATAATAATAATAATAATAATAATAATAATAATAATAATAATAATAATAATAGGAGGAGGAGGAGGAGCTGGGAACAACTAGCACATATGTGCAAAGGGAAACTTTATCTTTATGACCACCAGGGCAGATTCCCAATTACTGTCACTACCGGTGCACTGCGCATGGCGCTTTGGTTCCCTTGCATGCGCTAATGTGCATCCCAATGGATTTTTATTTCTACGCATGCATAGGAGGCAAAATCTTGTGAGGGGATGAGTGCGGGAGAGATTTCAGCCAGTTTTTTGCTTCTGCACATGCGCAGAAGCAAAATCTTGCCGAAATCTCATGCGGTTTGTAAGTCGGGAAGCACCTGTAGATGTGAAACAGTCCCCCTCTCTTGGTCCCACATACCTCACAGGATTATTGTAGGGAAACAGACAAGAGTGTTATTTATTTTTATTTATTTATTTGTTTGTTTTGTCAAGTACATATTGGAGGTATGTAAAGATATAATAATATTCATATACATTATGCTCGTAACAAGAAGAAAAAAAATGAGGAAGAAACATTAGATATAATAATATTCATATGCATAGTACCAGTAGAAAAAAAATAAAAGAAAAACATTAGGACAGGGGACGGAAGGCACACTGGTGCACTTATGCACGGCCCTTACTGACCTCTTAAGAATCGGGGGAGGTCAACAGTGGATAGCCTAAGGGTAATGTTTTGGAGGTTAGTAGATAATACTACAGAGTTAGGTAATGAATTCCGTGCATCAACTACTCAGTTACTAAAATCGAATTTCCTGCAGTCGGGTTTAGAGCGGTTTACAATAAGTTTGTATCTGTTATGTACTCGTGTGTTGTTGTGGTTGAAGCTGAAGTAGTCATTGACAGGAAGGACGTTTTAGCATATGATCAGTCAATGACTACTTCAGCTTCAACCGCAATAACACAAGAGCACGCAACAGATTCAAACTTAATACGAACCGCGCCAAACTTGACTGTAAAAAATATGATTTCAACAATCAAGTTATCGAAGCTTGGAACTCACTACCGGACTCAATTGTGTCAACCCCTAACCCCCAACACTTCTCCCTTAGACTCTCCACGATTGACCTCTCCAGGTTCCTAAGAGGCCAGTAAGGGGCGTACATAAGTGCACTGGTGTGCCTTTCGTCCCCTGTCCAATTGTCTTTCCTTTTTTTCACCTATCTTATATATCCTCTTCCTTTCATATATCCTCTCCTCTAAGTTCACCTTCACCCTCTTTTATATTATCACATGTCTATTTTCTTCCTATGTATTTATGTATTGGACAAATGAATAAATAAAAATAAAAATAAAATAAAAAATTTTTATGGGCTATGCTTAGGTGGTGTTTAAGGCGCCGTAGTTCTAAGCTTTCTAAGCCTCGTTATCTCCAACGATCTAAAAATACTAATGTGATTGCAATGTTTTTATTCCAATTCTGGAGAAGTTGATAGAAACTAATCAGTGTCTTTAAAACAAATAAACCAAATATTTTACTGGCTTTTTTTTTTTTTTTTTTTTTTTTTTTGCTGGTCCTTTCTAAAAACAGGCTATTCCAACATTCCTTTCAACGGAAGTCCTGCTATTGCAAGGCCAGATGGCTCAGAGGGCAGGAAAGGGAAGGGAAACTTTCAAATTGTTACGGGAAAAAGAATGGGAAAAGGGCCTGTTCTAGAAGTCAACTGTACCCAGGGGAAGAAGAGAATATTTGAATTGTTCATCAATGGAAACTTGACAGAATTTGTCCTCTCAGAGTCAGGGCAGTGGAAGTAACCATAATGAGGTTCTCGTTCATGAGAAAAAAGGAAAAAATTGAAGTTTGGAAGAAACGGACGGACTACCCTTATTTTACCATAATATCTCATAATTTCTTTTTTTGGGGGGGAGGGTGTCTTCGAGTCAGTGTCAACTCTCTCTGGATTCCTTGACAAGAAGTGTTTTGCCATTGCTTCTTTCCAAGGGCTGAGAGAAAGCGACAGGACCAAGGTCAGCCAGCTGGCTTCATGCTTAAGACTAAACTAGAACTTACAGTCTCCCAGTTTTTAGTCTGATGCCTTAACTCAGGACTGTCAAACATCGGCATCATGTTACATATCGGGACTCCCCCCCTTCGCTAAACTAGACGTAGGCATGGACAGCACATAATGAATCTGGCCTATGGGCCACGAGTTTAATAGCCTCAACTACTACATCAAACTGGCTCAAACCATATTTAACAGTCTGAAATACTCTATTTAATAGGGAGTCGGGACCTCTTTGGGGGTTGAACGATCATTTTTTAGATGTCACCTTAGACCCTGGGAAAAGACAAATTTCCCATGGTGTTAGGAACTAAAGCTTCAATTCTGTCGCCTTGGAACATATTTTTACAATCCAACCAATCAGGTGATTACAGCGGGGGTGTCCCTCTGACCTTCCTGCCCATCAGCTTAACAGGAGAATTGATGCTAGACTTATGGTTGGGGGACACCACAACATGAGGAACTATATTAAGGGATCGCAACATTAGAAAGGTTGAGAACCACACTAGATTAAAAAAGGGGGCTTTTAGGATTGAAAAAAAGAGGACTGAAAAAGAGGGCTTTTCAGCAGTAGTCTCTTTATTATGGAATGTTTCCTTCCAGGCTTGGCAGATTTTATTGGCCTTCAGCTCCCAAAGGTTTTAGCCAGCATAGATGCTGACAGTTAGAGTTCAATATCCAAAGGTCTGTTAGATTTTCCTCTCTGCTTTGTTCTACTGATCTCTTAGAAGTTATGCCTCTCATGTCTTTCCTTCACTTATTTAATTTTTTTTTAAAATTCCATCTGCTGTCCAGAGGAACTGTTGTGATTAGTCAGGTGGTAAATGAATGACTTACATAAAATATATACAGAGGTTTGAATTTTCTTCAGCATTCCCAATGTAAATCATTTTCCTTTCCCTACCTTGTAGACTAAAGTATTAAGGTGGGAGGAAATTTTGTTTCATTTTAATCAATAAATATAACAATCTTAGTGAGCCGTCCTGAGTTTTTGGAGAAGGGCCGCATAGAAGTCCGATAGATAGATAGATAGATAGATAGATAGATAGATAGATAGATAGATAGATAGATAGATAGATAGATAGATAGATAGATGATAGGAAGGTAGGTAGGTAGGTAGATAGTATAAAAAGGGCAAGTAGAGTTAGAAGCTTCCGCAGAAGCAAAGGTTTATTACACATTTAAGCAACTGGGAAATCAAGGTCTGATTGGATGATTTCATTTGCTTCTAAATGCAATTCATCCAAGGGTTTTAAAGAGTTAGATCAGTGTTTCTCTCCCTCGGCAACTTTAGTAATAAGTGTGAACTTCAACTCCCAGAATTCCCCAGCCAGGGTTTTAAAAGTTTTAAAATCCTGGAAGTAGTAAAGGGAACTAAGAACACTAAGAAAACTTTTAAAAAGTTTTGAGATTGGGAAATACTGGCTTGGATGATCACCCTCATTGGGTGGGTAGATAAAATCCATGCTCTTCCCAATTCTATGGGAAAAAATAAAATGGTTTTAAGATTTATCAGAAATCGCAGTTCCAAAAAGTATTTGGTGTTTAGAAGACTAAGCTAAAGACTTATCAAAGTCGCTGCTTAATTACTGAAATGCAGAAAATAAGAAAAGGGATGGAGCAAATGTTATTGGTCTTTGTTTTGACCTTCCCGAGCTAGCATCCTGTCACTTGTCACCCCCATTAAATGTCTTCTCTTTGTTTTGATTAAATTGAAAAGATAAGGACAGAACAATTCCAGCATATGAAATTTAATGGTTTTGGCAGGAGTCTTTATTCGAAATGATGACGATTTGACCTCAAGAGACATCTGTACAGGAACATAGGCTACGCTGGCTCCGACTGCCAAATCATATCATGAATTATTCCTTTTCTTTTCTAGGCCCACAGGATATGCTGGAAGTTCAATTGCAAAGGTTCACCCCCCTCCCCTCTTGTTAGATTGTCAAATGCCACTATGAATGGAATGGTATCTATTTTTGAGAGCCATGGGAAAAGGGACGAAAGGTTTTAATCCAAACCATTTTGGTGGCTAAATTTGTCCACTTTCTGCAGATTTTCTGGAGCGTGGTTAACATGGACCTGGTCAAACACCACAAATGCAAGTCTCCCTCTTTAATTTTAGAGAGGATTCCCTTTTCTGCTTCCAAGTCTCAGGAGTTTATTTCTTTCCCCCTTCTTTCTCTCTATAATGGTAGTAAAAACACACACACTTGTAGTTAGATGGTATATGATACTGGAGAGATTAGCAAAGACCAATGAAATGTTGGAAATGTAATCAATTACCAAGGGGTTTTTTTTCATCATATGTGGTGGCCATACATGGAAGCCAAGAAATTTTGGAAAGAGATTCAGCTTTGGATAGAGAAGATTCTGAAAGGGATTATTGAATTCAAACTAGAAATATTCCTATTGGGTATTTTACCAGAAAATTTTAACAAAGAAGAAATATATTTGGTTGTACATATTGTAACTAGAATAGCATATGCACAAAATTAGTAGTTGAATAAAATTCCAAATTTTATTTATTTATTTATTTATTATTAGAGTTGAAAGGGACCTTACAGGTCATCAAGTTCAACCCCCTGCCTGAGCAGGAAATCCTACATCACCCAGCCAAATGGCAGTCCAATCTCCTCTTGAAAATGTCCAAAGTTGGGGAATCCACAACCTCCGCTTGCAGGCCGTTCCACTGGTTGATCGCTCTCACTGTCAGGAAATTCTTTCTTATCTCCAGGTTGAATCTTTCCTTGGTCAGTTTCCAACTGTTGTTCCTCGTCCGACCCTCTGGTGCCCTGGAAAACAGTGTGTCCCCCTCCTCTCCGTGGCAACCCCTTAAGTACCTGTATACAGCTATCATATCCCCCCTAGCCCTTCTTTTTACTAGACTATCCATGCTCAGTTCCAGCAACCTTTCCTCGTATGACCTGGTCTCTAGTCCCTTTATCATTTTAGTTGCTCTTTTCTGCACCCTCTCTAGAGTCTCTATATCTTTTTTGAAATGTGGTGACCAGAACTGGATGCAATACTCCAGGTGCGGTCTGACCAGGGCCTTATAGAGTGGTATTATTACCTCTCTGGTTGTGGAGTGTATCCCCCTGTTCATGCAGCTTAGGATTGTGTTGGCTTTTTTAGCCGCTGCTGCACATTGCTGGCCCATGAAAGAGAAAGAGAAATATTATGTAAGATTTTAGATTGTGCTGAAATGAGTAGGCTTACTTTAAAACTTAAAGATAAAGAAGAGTGTGATTACTATAAGATCTGGGGAAAGTTGGAAACTAAAAATAATAATAATACCGTAATAATAATAATAACCCCTATTTAATTTTAGAGAGGATTCCCTTTTCTGCTTCCAAGTCTCAGGAGTTTTTTCTTTCCTCCTCTTTTTCTCTATAATAGTAGTAAAAGAAACCCTGTAACCTGTAGTTACTGTTTTGCTCCCAAGCTTTGTAAAAGTGAATTTCATATTTCGCAAGCAGAGGGGAGAGAAAACTGGGCAGTGCAAAACCCATTGCAGAAAAACATGGTTAGAAAAATCCTGGAAGCAGTAAAGGGAACTAAGAACGCGGAATGAGAATCAGATTTCTCATTTTGAAGTCTGATCAATCCTCCATGCTCCAAATCATGATCCAAGATTCTCTGCTTTCAGGCCGTTAATCATTTCCCACCAAATTGTAAAAGCATGTTGATCTGTTTAGAAGCGCTACTTCAAAAATGCAGCCCATTGCCAAAGTAGCATATAACACATAATGCAGTTATATCAAAATGCACCTAAGGGCAGAGCCACTAAACCGGGAATAGGTACATCTTTCAGTGAAAATAATCTTTTTTTTATTTTTTTTATTTTGTCCAAAAACACAATAACACACAATGAAGGTTATAGAGGATACACTCAAAGTAAAATATATTAAGGAAAAGAATAGAAGACAAAATATAGGAATAGGATATACCAATGAGGGAATAGAAGAAAAGTTAGAGGGATAGAAAAGAAGATATAGGAGATATAGTAATGCCTCGTCTTACGAACTTAATTGGTTCCTGGAAGAGGTTCATAAGGCGAAAAGTTTGTAAGACGAAACAATGTTTCCCATAGGAAATAATGTAAAAGCGATTAATGCGTGCAAGGGGGAAAAAATTGCAAAATTGTGCTCCGCTGGGCGCCACCGCCCAGCTGTCACCTTTTGAAACAGCCGGGGGGCTTCTCGGCGTTCTCCCAACCCCGACCCCGAACTTTTGCCAAACTTCCGGGTTCGGCGTTCGGGAGAACGCCCAGAAGCGCCCAGCTGTTTCAGAAGGTGACAGATGGGTGGTGGCGCTTCTCCCAAACGCCGAACCCAGAAGTTCGGTAAAGGTTTGGGTTTGGGTTCGGGTTCTGGAGGCCGCCGAGAAGTGCCCGGCTGTTTCAGAAGGTTACAGCCGGGCAGCGCCGCCCAGCGGAGTGCCGTTTTTTTGATTGGCGGTGAGTTCATAAGGCGAAAACAGTTTGTAAGAATAGGCAAAAAATTTCCGAACCCCGGGTTCGTATCTCGAAAAGTTTGTATCACAAGGGGTTCGTATCACGAGGTACCACTGTATAGGAGAGAGAGTAGGACAGGGGACGGAAGACACGCTATTGCGCTTAGGAATGTCCCTTACTGACCTCTTAGGAATCTGGAGAGGTCAACCATGGAGTAAAATGTTGGGGGTTAGGGGACGGCACCGCAGAGTCCGGTATGAGTTCCACGCTTCAACAACTCAATTACTAAAGTCATATTTTTTACAGTCAAGTTTGAAGCGGTTAATATTTAGCTTGAATCTGTTGCGAGCTCTTGTGTTATTTTGGTTGAAGCTGAAGTACTAAATAAGCCATGTCCATTTAAAAAATGACAAAGAGTATAGGTCTGTAATGGCAAACCGTAATGGCCAACCTATGGAGTCATATCTGCCGGCACATGAGAAGTTGCCCTAGCTCAGCTTCGGTGTGCATGTGTATCCCAGTCAGCTGAATTATGGGTGTAGGCACATGTGTGCATGCGATAGCACACACACACACACTTTTGGCAAATGAGGGGGGGAAAGGTTCACCATCACTGGTATAGGTAGTCCTTGACTTACAAGCATTCGTTTAGCAGTTGTTTGAAGTTACGACGGCACTGACAAAATGACTTACAACCAGACCTTGCATTTATGATGGTTTCAGCATTCCCACGATCATATGATCAAAAATCAGGCACTTGACAACCAACATGGATTTACAATGCAGCATCCCAGGGTCACACGATCACCGTTTGTGACCTTCCCAGCTAGCTTCCGACAAGCAAAGTCAATGGGAGAAGCTGGATTCACTTAACAAATGTAGTGATTCACTTAACAACCATGTCAAAAAAAAACCTGGGTGTGAATTGTTTAACAATCGCCTTGCTTAGCAGTGGAAATTCTTGGTCCCAAATGTGGATGTAAGTTGAGGACTAGTTATAATCTTAAATACTGAGGAAGGATGTTCCAAAGGGGCTTTATCAAGAGGCAGCAGGACTTTCTGGTTTTTCTTTGAAGACTTTTCACTGCCCATCCAAGGAGCTTCTTCAGTTTAGAGAAATAAAAGGTCTTCAAAAAAACCCAGAAAGTCCACTTGCTGTTGAAAAAGCACCTTTGGGAAACGCTGATCTGGATGACTGAAAACCTCCATAGACATTGGAAGGATGTTAGTTAGTGAGTGAGTGAGTGAGTGAGTGAGTGAGTGAGTGAGTGAGTGAGTGATTGATTGATTGGATTTGTATGCCGCCCCTCTCTGGAGACTCGGGGCAGCTAACAGCAATAATAAGACAGCGTACAATAATAATCCAATAATAAAAATGATTAAAAACCCATTAATATAAAAACCAAACATACATACAGACATACCATGCATAAAATTGTAAAGGCCAAGGGGGAAAGAGTATCTCAATTCCCCCATGCCTGGTGGCAGAGGTGGGTTTTAAGTAGCTTACGAAAGGCAAGGAGGGTGGGGGCTCTTCTAAACTCTGGGGGGAGTTGGTTCCAGAGGGCCGGGGCCGCCACAGAGAAGGCTCTTCCCCTGGGTCCCGCCAAGCGGCATTGTTTAGTTGACGGGACCCGGAGAAGACCCACTCTGTGGCACCTGACTGGTCGCTGGGATTCGTGCAGCAGAAGTCGGTCCCTGAGATAATCTGGTCCGGTGCCATAAAGGGCTTTATAGGTCATAACCAACACTTTGAATTGTGACCGGAAACTGATCGGCAACCAATGCAGACTGCGGAGTGTTGGTGTAACATGGGCATATTTGGGAAAGCCCATGATGGCTCTTGCAGCTGCATTCTGCACGATCTTTAGTTTCCGAACACTTTTCAAAGGTAGCCCCATGTAGAGAGCGTTACAGTAGTCAAGCCTCGAGGTGATGAGGGCATGAATGACTGTGAGCAGTGACTCCCGGTCCAAATAGGATCGCAACTGGTGCACCAGGCGAACCTAGGCGAACGCCCCCCTCGCCACAGCTGAAAGATGTTTCTCTAAAAGAAGAGAGAAAATATAAAGAGGCTACTGTCGTTCTGCATGAGTGGCCACTATTCATCCTTTTTGAGAACTTACTCTTGCATGTTACACTTGTAGTGTGGGCCAGATTTTGATTTCCAAAATACATGCAAGCCTTCAACTATATATCATTATGAGACACGTAGACAGCGCGCATAGCAGGGAAGCCATTTGAAAAAAAAACCCACAATTTTTTGCAGCAATTAAACAACAAATCAATCAATCATATGTTAGCATTGTGAATAATTCAAGCCTAATGCATTTGAATAGTTTGTTATTTTCTAGTGCAAATAGAAAATATTGGGTTAACTGAGTCATGAGCTTCCTTATAGGAAATCCTGCCATTAATTGACCCCTGGGTTTATCTTCTTTGAGTGATGGCCCCTTATGCAAATATCATTCTGAACTTTTAGCATCCCAAACAGCTTTGGTTACTAAGGATATGAACAACTTGGATTTAAGCCTCCCTGAATACAAATGTATTCATGAAAGTTAGAACAATTGATAAGTGGAATGGCTTGCCTCCAGAAGTTGTGAATGCTCCAACACTGGGAGTTTTTAAGAAGATGTTGGATAACCATCTGTCTGAAGTAGTGTAAGGTCTCCTGGTTCCTGCCCTAGCAGGGGGCTGGACTAGAAGACCTCCAAGGTCCCTTCCAACTCGTTGTTGTTGTTGTTGTTTTTATTTTTATGTTGTTGTTGTTGTTGTTGTTGTTGTTGTTATTATTATTATTATTATTATTATTATTATTATTATTATTATGTCAGTACAACACAGCAAATGAGAACACTATGCTGGATTTCGTATTTCATCACCAGTCGGGCGCTTCCCAAGCACCTAGGACTGTGTGATGTAGCGGCGAATTATGTTTTCCAATACCAGTAAAGCGGCCTTTTGCAATTGACAGATGGATATTTTGTCAATTCCAATGGTTTTCAAATGTCCGCTGAGATCCTTTGGCACTGCGCCCAGCGTGCCAAGTACCACTGGGACCACTTTCACTGGCTTATGCCAGAGTCGTTGCAGCTCGATTTTTAGATCTTCGTATTTCACTAATTTCTCTAGCTGCTTCTCTTCAATTCTGCTGTCCCCTGGGATTGCGATGTCGATGATCCATACTTTCTTTTTCTCCACAATCAGGATGTCTGGTGTGTTATGCTTCAGAATTCGGTCAGTCGGAAGTCGGAAGTCCCAGAGTAGTTTTGCTTGCTCATTTTCGACCACTTTTTCGGGCTTATGATCCCACCAGTTCTTTGCCACTGGTAAATGGTAGTTCCGGCACAAGTTCCAGTGGATCATCTGTGCCACAGCATCATGTCTATGCTTATAGTCAGTCTGTGCAATCTTTTTGCAGCAGCTGAGTATGTGATCGATTGTTTCATCTGTTGTTGTTGTTGTTGTTGTTGTTGTTGTTGTTGTTGTTATTATTATTATTATTATTATTATTATTATTATTATTATTGAATGAGTTACTGATTTGTGGCTGTTCTTACCAGCCACTCTGGCTCTCTTTCCCTCCCCTCTCTGCACAAATTATCCATGTAGTTAGACTTCGTGGAAGACTTTCTGCAAAATATTCTTTTGGGGGTTTGCTGTCCTCACACCTGAAGATTTGTTCAAGGCTACTCTAAGCATTCAGGACTAACACAGGGGTCCCCAAACTTGGCAACTCTAAGACTTGTAGATTTCAACTGCCAGAATTCTATGTCCATGAACATCTGCTAAGTGTCCTTTCCTTTCTCCATGATACCTGGGGCTTGGAAAATATTACAAGGTGTGGATTGCATAAGGAGAATGGGTTATTATTGCTATTACTTATATATTAAAAATGTTATTCATATTCTATCAAAATAGGGAAACAATACCAGAGTTGAGTATTTCTCTCTCTCTGTTCTGAACATATGAAAATATGAATGTTTGCAGTATGTGTTATTAAGTTTACTTGTTTGGACAGGTAAAACTGAAAGTGGAAAATATTTGGAGCCCTATCATAAGTAATACTTAACACTATCTTTTATCGTATTTGTCCTTGGTGTCTGGTTTATAATTAATCCAGAAAACTGTTATCCCAGGAAAAGTGTTGCAGTCTGTTGTTTGTGAATTAAAGTTATCTGCTGGAGTGATTGAGTGATACTCTACCCAATCTCTGTTTCCTTGATGTTTAGACAACAAGTTTGACTTTAAATTACAGTTTCCACCCTAGGAAGTTGTTACTTTTGAGGATGCAAGGACTCTTCTCCTGCAAGGGGAAAAAACCTTCCAGTTTGATTTTTTTTTTAAAAAACTTATTCAGAGTTAGGGTTAAATTTGCAGCTGGAATGATTCGCATGGTATCTGCAGCCTCCTGGCACCACCCTGCTCTTAAAGGAGTATATTTCTCTGAACTTGCCTTTGATACAATTATTCATCCTGGCAAAAAAGGAACATAGGATATCCTTATCCAAGATCCCAGGGGTTATTATAGGATCATATAATGTTTACTTTGCAGTCAGCAGATCTCATTCGGGCAAAGTGTTTTTTACCTAGCCAGCAATTCCAACTGATTTTCCAAATAGTTGACCAAGACTGACACTTGAAGCTTTTCTGGGCCAAAAATGGTCTTTAGCTTCTAAAAGATAATGGATACAAACAGAAAACTAAGCTAAATGTCAACTTACAAACTTTTCTAGATAAGAACCGGGTGTTCAAGATTTTTTTGCCTCTTCTCAAGAACCATTTTTTTCTTACAAACCCAAGCCTCTGAAACTGTAACCGGAAAAGGAAGGGAGAAGCCTCTGTGGGGCCTCTCTAGGAATCTCCTAGGAGGAAACAGGGCCGGAAAAGGTGGGGAGAAGCCTCCATGGGGGCCTCTCTAGGAATCTCCTGGGAGGAAACAGGGCCTCCACCCTCCCTGTGGTTTCCCCAATCACATGCATTATTTGCTTTTACATTGATTCCTATGGGAAAATTGCTTCTTCTTACAAACTTTTCTACTTAAGAACCTGGTTACAAGAACAAATTACGTTCGTAAGCAGAGGTACCACTGTACCTAGAAAGGAGGGTGCGTACTTTTTCTCAGAAACACTATATTGTTATGAATTGCCCCTACTGCAATGCTACTTACCAGAGCTTACAAAACTTTTGCCAGACCCATCCTCGAATACAGCTCATCTTTTCAGAACCCATATCGCATCTCAGATAATAACATCCTTGAAAATGTCCAAAGATACTTCACCAGAAGAGCCCTTCACTCCTCCACTCAAAACAGAATACCCTACGAGACTAGACTTTCAATCCTGGGCGTAGAAAGCTTAGAACTAAGATGCCTTAAACATGATCTAAGTATTGCCCACAAGATCATATGCTGCAACGTCCTGCCTGTCGGCGACTACTTCAGCTTCAACCACAACTACACAAGAGCACACAACAGATTTAAACTGAATATTAACCACTCCAAACTTGAGTGTAAAAAATATGACTTCAGTAACCGAGTTGTCGAAGCGTGGAACTCATTACCGGACTCCGTAGTGTCATCCCCAAACCCCCAACACTTTACCTTAGATTATCTACGGTTGACATATCCAGATTCCTAAGAGGTCAGTAAGGGGCGAGTACAAGTGCACTTAGAGTGCCTTCCGTCCCTTGCCCTGTTGCTCTCCTATATCTCCTATACCTTTCTTCTATTCCTATATCTCTTCTTCTATTCTTTCATTGATACGTTCTATTACTATATCTTCTTTTCTATTCTTTCTTAGATATATTTTACCGTGAGTATCTCCTCTATAACCTTCATCATGTATTTTACTATGTGTACATATGTGTATATATATATATATACCCACTAAAGCCCTCATTGTGTATTGGACAAAATAAATAAATAAAAAATAAATAAATATTTGGGAATGGCTTGATCATGAATGGACAAATAAAATCTTGAGCTTTTAAACTTGCCAAGATACAAATTGCTATCATTGGTGAAGTTGTAACCAGGTCTGACCAATTTTCAAATGTTCTTCTATATCACAGGGAACTATAATTATAGAGTTTATTAGGTGTAGCAGGTCTGGACTGCACATATCCAGCCACTACGTGGGAGCAACTAAGAGATTGTATCTAGTGCAACCTGATTTTACAGTCAAAGTTTTAGACTGTATTAGCTATAAACATATATTGATAAATTGTCTCGGGCTATGTGAATAGCCACAAAACCTCCCCAAATTCTTATTAAGAGTTGGAAGGCATTTAAGGCTGTTGGTACATCATCAATCAAAATGTCTGTCACAGAATATACAAATAACCGCTGCCTGCATAGAAATGCAGGAACACCCATTCTTTCCTGTCATCTTATTTTATTTATTTATTTTATTATTGGGATTTATAGACCGTCCAATTCCTTACAGACTCTGTATAGTTGTCCATATTTTTGCAACCCCATATGAGTTTTCAGAGAAGGGAGGCATACAAGTCTAATAAATAAATAAATAAATAAATAAATAAATATGTGGAAGCGCTAAAACAAAAGAAGCCATCAAGTTCCAAATCTGCCTCGGTATTATTGCTATGTAAGTGTAAGCTTAAAGTTAGGTAGGTAAATTTGTGGATAGGATGCTACTACTGTCATTTTTGAAATCTCCTATGAGGACTGCTATAATCGGTGCATGAACGTACTGACATCCTATGTCATTGCTGGTCAAAAGGATGAAGTGGTAGGAGAACTTTTGCCAGACCAAGTGGTCAATTCTGGGGGAGGACAGATAAAACATTGTCTGCAGTGTCTTACTATTGTATGCATTCCTTGGCCGATCTTGATAAACCTAACAGGGTTGCACATGGTTAATTAAATGGAGATCACCAGGAAATACCAGAACTGTAGGACAGATTGTGGAATTGGGAGAGGGGTGACATCCTGAAGAAGACAATGGAAAGCCAGTCCCACTCCATTGTCAGGAAAACTGCATAAATCACTAGGGCTCTGCTGCCTCCATTGATAAGCCCATTGTCATTATTCATTCTTTCAGAACCCCTGGTTGATTGGCAGTAGTTGATGCACATGTGCAGCAGCCAAAATCACTTTCCGGCAACAAAAATTCCCAGTTTCTTTGCTTCCGGGCATGCGCAGAAGCAAAAAACCAGAATCGCTCTGGTTGTGCGTACACGGCATGTGCACGTCTGACCGAAACTGCTACTGTCGTGGGCCTACGCGCTATGTTTTCCCTGGCAGAACAGGCGTGGTTCATACCCAGTATGGGCCACATTGCACATCAGTAGCAAAAACTGAGCTGCGCACGGAGCTCTGCATCCCTGGTTTGCGCACATATGCATCCCAGCACGATTTTGCTTCTGCGCATGCGCAGGAAGTATAATCTCACAAGGGGACACATGTACGCATTATTATTATTATTATTATTATTATTATTATTATTATTATTATTATATTATTATATTATTATTATGTCAATACAACACAGTAAATGAGATCACTATGCTGGATTTCGTATTTCATCACCAGTCGGGCGCTTCCCAAGCACCTAGGACTGTGTGATGTAGGGGCAAATTATGTTTGCCGATCCCAGTAAAGTGGCCTTTTGCAATTGACAGATGGAGATTTTGTCAATTCCGATGGTTTTCAAATGTCCACTGAGATCCTTTGGCAGCACTGCACCCAGCGTGACAAGTACCACTGGGACCACTTTCACTGTTTCCACGTTGCAGCTCGATGATGATGATGATGATGATGATTATTATTATTATTATTATTATTATTATTATTATTATTATATTTGTATGCCGCCCCTCTCCAAGGACTCGGAGCGGCTCACCACAACAATAGATACAATAAAATACAAATCCAATATAAACTATATTAAAAACCCCATTATTATAGAAAACTAATAATTCTAAAACAATCATAACAATCTCTTGAGATTTTGGCAACTGTTTGCTTCTGCTCATGCCCAGAAGCAAAAAAAAATCATTGAAATCTCACGCACATGCGCGTCCCCTCCCGAGATTATGCTTCCTGCGTAGGCGCAGAAGAAAAATCTCACTGGGATACGCGTGCACGCCAGGGACATGGACCTCCACGTGCAGTGTACCGGTAGCGACGGTAAGTAACAACCCCGCCTATTATGTGTTACAACCGGAACAGACGCAACACCACCTGCTCTGATCCCAATCCCAGTCCTTCAGGATTGAGCGGCATAGAAGTCGAATAAATAATAATTTATTTTATTTATTAGATTTGATTTATTAGATTTGTGTGCTGCCCTTCTCCAAGGACTCAGAGCGGCTCACAACAAAAATACCATGTCACAAATCCAATATATTAAAACATGTTAAAACCCATTATTTAAAAAACCATACACTCAAACAGACCATACAGAATTCTACCATAGCCTTAGCATAGCCTAGGGGCAACTCAGTTACCCCATGCCTGGCGACATAGGTGGGTTTTGAGTAGCTTACAAAAGGCAAGGAGGGTGGGG
Source organism: Erythrolamprus reginae (assembly GCF_031021105.1). Classification (NCBI taxonomy): domain Eukaryota; kingdom Metazoa; phylum Chordata; class Lepidosauria; order Squamata; family Dipsadidae; genus Erythrolamprus; species Erythrolamprus reginae. The sequence goes on from NC_091950.1 coordinate 405,544,907, forward strand.
GCAGTTCTAATCTCCGGGAGGAGTTGATTCCAGAGGGCTGGGGCCGCCTCAGAGAAGGCTCTTCCCCTGGGTCCCGCCAGACGACATTGCTTAGTCGATGGGACCCAGACCAGGCCAACTCTGTGGGACCTTATCGGTCGCTGGGATTCGTGCGGCAGAAGGCAGTCCTGAAGGTATTTTGGTCCGATGCCATGTAGGGCTTTATAGGTTATTACCAACACTTTGAATTGTGACCGGAAACTGATCGGCAGCCAGTGCAGGCCGTGGAGTGTTGCCGAGACGTGGGTGAATCTCGGAAGCTCCACAATATCTCTCACGGCCGCATTTTGCACAATCTGAAGTTTCTGAACACTTTTCAGAGGTAGCCCCATGTAGAGAGCGTTGCAGTAGTCGAATCTCGAGGTGATGAGGTGATAATAATCCCCTTTTGAGAAAGGCAGTTTGGGAATTATGACTATGCCCAATAATTCTCAATATAATTCCACAAACAAGTACCGGTAACTGTGAAATAACCTCTTAAAACCCCCAACGACACTCAGGAGAACAATTCCAAGGGCAAATTTGAATTTCATCCTCCTTCAAACCTGAGGGAAACCTTCATCTTAATGACTTGAGAGATCCTTTCACAAATCACAATATCTTTTATGATTAAACGTTTAAACCCCTTCTGCTCTTTTTGAGGAGGAGGGGAGGCCATTTTTTTTTTCCTGTCAAAGAAATCAAAGACCACCTTTAAATAGCGTGACAGAGAAGTAGGTTGCTGGTTGACTGGTATTTCCCCGGGTGGAGGGGGGAAAAAAACCCGAGCTGGCAATCATGGGTAACAGCGCGTGAAGGAATCCATGAAGCCTGCAGAAGATGAACTATTTTTTTTTTTGTATTGTCTCATATAATTAAAAAAGAGAGAGCAAGAGAAATTCCAAGCACATGGATTCGCACACATGTGGGCACTTCCGCCCACATCGCACCACAAAGGAGAAATTTAAAAACAAAACAAAAAAACATCCCACCTGTACCAGGGTGGGGTCCAAACCACTGAAATCAGAAATAGATACAGAGAAATCCATCCAGTCTGGATAATTAAACCTTTCCTGTTTCTTTCACCACAATTGCAACGAAACAGACGTGTTGCTCATTCTTCATTCCAAGCGTACGATTCCAAGGCTGTCACTTTCAATTGGAAGGGCGTCTGTCATTTTACTTATTTTTATTCACCTGCCCTTTTCGTCTGGTATTTTTGGGGCCGGCAAGAAACACACCCAAATTGCGTAGAGGAAACAGAGTCTTTGAAAAATGCCATTTAGAAGGAAAGGTTCGTGTGTGACCTGTCGTTGAAAGAGATCATCTTTCGTGAGGCGAGGCTACAAAATGGAATCTGAACTGAGCCTCTGGGTTATTTATTTTTATTTTATTTATTTGTTTGTTTTGTCCAATACACAATAACACACAATGAGGTTATAGAGGATATAATCAGGTAGAATGTATTAAAGGGAGAATAGGGGAGAAAATAAAGGAGTAAAATATAACTATGAGAGAATAGCAGAAAAAGATATAAGGATATAATAATAATAATAATAATAATAATAATAATAATAATAATAATAATAATAGAAACATAGAAGTCTGACGGCAGAAAAAGACCTCATGGTCCATCTAGTCTGCCCTTATACTATTTTCTGTATTTTATCTTAGGATGGATATATGTTTATCCCAGGCATGTTTAAATTCAGTTACTGTGGATTTATCTACCACGTCTGCTGGAAGTTTGTTCCAAGGATCTACTACTCTTTCAGTGAAATAATATTTTCTTATGTTGCTTTTGATTTTTTCCCCAATTAACTTCAGATTGTGTCCACTTGTACTTGTGTTCACTTTCCTATTAAAAACACTTCCCCCCTGAACCTTATTTAACCCTTTGACATATTTAAATGTTTCGATCATGTCCCCCCTTTTCCTTCTGTCCTCCAGACTATACAGATTGAGTTCATTATAACAATTAATTTATTAGATTTGTATGCCGCCCCTCTCCGAAGACTCGGGGGGGCTCACAACAATAATAAAAAACAATATTACAGTAGAACAAATCTAATATTAAAAAAGAAAAGACATATAAAACCCCATCATTTAAAACCATACAACACATACATACCAAACATAAAATATAAAAGTCTGGGGGAGGTGTCTCAGTTACCCCATGCCTGGCGATATAGGTGAGTCTTGAGTAATTCGCGAAAGACAAGGAGGGTGGGGGCAGTTCTAATCTCCGGGGGGAGTTGATTCCAGAGGGCCGGGGCCACCACAGAGAAGGCTCTTCCTTTGGGGCCCGCTAAATGACATTGTTTAGTCGACGGGACCTGGAGAAGGCCAACTCTGTGGGACCTTATCGACCGCTGGGATTCATGCGGTAGAAGGCGGTTCCAGAGGTATTCTGGTCCAATGCCATGTAGAGCTTCAAAGGTCATTACCAACACTTTGAATTATGACCGGAAACTGATCGACAGCCAGTGCAGGCCACGGAGTGTTGTAGAAACGTGAGCGAATCTGGGAAGCCCTACGATAGCTCTCGCGGCCGCATTCTGCACGATCTGAAGTTTCCGAACACTTTTCAGAAGTAGCCCCAAGCAGTGTTCCCTCTATTTTTTTGGGGGGGGGGGAAAGTATAGTGTCTGAGCGGCAGTCCCTTCGGGACTGGGCGGCACAGAAATAATAAATAAGTAAATAAACAAACAAACAAACAAACAAATAAAAAACCCACCCTGTTTTGCCTCAGAGAATTTCAAAATAAAATACTGTACTGTGTGTCTATAACAGTGAGCTCATAATAGGGCAACTCTATCAATATCAAAATGCCACTTAAATAGTTGAGCTAGTTTCAAACTAGATTTTGATTTTCTTTCTCTCTTCCTTACTCCCATTCTTTTTCTTTCTCTTTTCCTTCCTCTCTTTTTTCTATCTGTTTCTCTCTCTTCCTCTCTTCCTCTCTCTCTCCTTCCCTCTCACTCTTTCCCTCTCGGCTTCTGGGCAGGTTTGGAAAACTCTGAGTTGATGATGATTTTTAAGTGAGCGATTGCTCACTGCTCAGCTTAGAGGGAACTATGGCCCCAAGTAGAGAACGTTGCAGTAATCGAACCTCGAGGTGATGAGGGTGTGAGTGACTGTGAGCAATGACTCCCTGTCCAAATAGGGCCGCAACTGGTGACAACTTGATTACTAAAGTCGTATTTTTTACAGTCAAGTTTGGAGCGGTTAATGTAAAGCTTGAATCTGTTGTTGTGGTTGCCTCCAGAAGTTGTGAATGCTCCAACACTGGAAGTTTTTAAGCAGATGTTGGATAACCATCTGTCTGAAGTAATATAGTGTTTCCGTCCTAAGCAGGGGGTTGGACTAGAAGACCTCCAAGGTCCCTTCCAACTCTGTTGTTATTGTTGTTGTTGTTGTTGTTGTTGTTGTTGTTGTTATTATTATAAATGAGGACTACTTGTCTGTTTGCAGTAAATTAATTTATGTCTAATTAGACTAGATGACAGGTCCTCCACCAATCCCCCCCCTTCATTTTTTTCCTAGTTAAATAGGAGCTCCTCTCTCCAAGACTTTTGGCCTAGCTATGGATGGGATCATTGGCAGGCAGTCTTTCTGGCAAGCTGACCATCATTGTCTGAACTTTTTTTTTTTAACAACTCAAATTGAATATTCTCGTGCTGCCATCTGGGTTCTGCCAGCTTCTTGTTCTGTCATTTTATTCTTTTGTTCTCAAATCTTTTTCCCTAATTGTATCCCCTCTGTCTTTAAAAGATCTACGTTGCTTTTTCTTTATTCGCACATCAACAAATCATCCAATTTAAAAAAGTGACTTCCATATCTACAAAGAATAGAAAATAGATCTAACACGGGTTGTGTAGAAAAACATAGTATTTTTCTAGCTAAAAGTGAGCTGTAAGGTATACAACTGTCAGCATTTTGCAAATATTAATTTTTCAAATTGTAAAGATCAAAGAATTGGTGTAAGGGTAGGGAAACTTGGGTTTAAATTCATCCTTGGCTCACTTTGACACTGTTCCTATCTTGAGTGAAGGGGATACGTAAATATTGATAAAACTGAACGGGTCCAAAAGCGGGCTACAAGAATGGTGGAAGGTCTTAAGCATAAAACGTATCAGGAAAGACTTAATGAACTCAATCTGCATAGTCTGGAGGACATTTAAATATGTTAAAGGGTTAAATAAGGTTCAGGGGGGAAGTGTTTTTAATAGGAAAGTGAACACAAGAACAAGGGGACACAATCTGAGGTTAGTTGGGGGAAGGATCAGAAGCAATGTGAGAAAATATTATTTTACTGAAAGAGTAGTAGATGCTTGGAACAAACTTGGTAAATTTATTTATTTATTTATTTATTTATTTATTTAATATTCCTTAGACTTAGGGCGGGTTACAACATGTTAGCAATAACGCTTCTTAACAGAGGCAACCTATTGCCCCCACAATCCGGGTCCTCATTTTACCCACCTCGGAAGGATGGAAGGCTGAGTCAACCTTGAGCCGGTGATGAGATTTGAACCGCTGACTTACAGATCTACAGTCAGCTTCAGTGGCCTGCAGTCCAGCACTCTACCTGCTGCGCCACCCCGGCTCATCCACAGTAACTGAATTTAAACATGCCTGGGATAAACATATATCCATCCTAAGATAAAATACAGGAAATAATATAAGGGCAGACTAGATGGACCATGAGGTCTTTTTCCTGCCGTCAATCTTCTCTGTTTCTCTGTTTCTATATACAGGTAGTCCTCGACTTACAATAGTTTGCTTAGTGACCATTTGAAGCGACTTATGACAATTTTCACACTTATGACTGTTGCAACATTCCTTCAGTCACGTGATTTACATCTGGATGCTTAACAGCTGATTCACATTTATGATGGTTGCAGTGACCCGACATTATACGATCACTTTTTGAATTCCTCTGACAAGCAAAGTCAGCGAAGGAAACCAGATTCACTTAACAACCCTGTTACTAATTTAACAGCTGCAGCAATTCGCTTAACAAATGTGGCAAGAACAATCCTAAAACGGGGCAAAACTTACTCCATAAACTTCTCACTTAGCAACATAAATTCCAGGCTCAATTGTGGCCATAGGTTGAGGACCACCTATAATGAATAAACAAAATAATAAATAAAATATACAAACACCGTTTAAATCTGACCGTGTATGAGGAAACAATTTCTTCTTTTAAGTTTTGAATACAGTAGTCCTTGACTTTAGTGTGTTCATTTAACAAAGGCTTTGAACTTATTTTATTTATTTATTAGATTTGTATGACAGTTTTGTAAAAAGTGACTTACAGCCAGACCTTGAAGTTATGATTGTTGCACCATCAGTGGTGAGTTGCTGCCGTTCAGACTGGTTCTCCCGTACTGGTGATGGAAATTTGCCCCCACTTGCCAAACTGGTAGCAATGGCCGGTAGGCCATGCTCCCAAACCTGTTCTCCGGTTACCGCTCCTTGAAAGCGGCTTGCAAAGAGCTCTCTGCACATGGACAGAGGTTTCTGCGCATGAACAGAGGGTCATTGCATGACGTGACCGGGATGTGTGTGTTAAAGTGTGCAAAACGCATACAGTATTTCCAATAATAGAACTCACCCAGGCAGAGGTTGCATTTACCGGCCGCTACCAGTACGCTCTACAGAATTGTCACGGGCGCACACGCGTCCAGCAGGCACGTGTTCACCTGTCAGCATGAGATTTGGCTTCTGCACATGCACAGCAAGTGAAATCTTGCCCAAAGATGCTCTCATGTGTGAGATTTCGCTGATTGTCAGCATGCACAGAAGCAAAAAACCCACCAAAAATCAGCAAAATCTCACGTGCGAGAGTGTCCTCGCGTGAGATTTTGCTTGCTGTGAATGTGCAGAAGCCAAATCTCATGCGGGCATGGGCATGAACATGATGGGGGTGCGCAAAATGTGTGCGCATCTCAATTTCCGCTACTGGAACTCCGATTCCAGCCGTACCAGCTGAACCCATTACTGAACCCACCCCTGATTCCAATGATTCTGTGACCACAATTCGGGCACTTAACAATCAGCTCATCTTTACAATCGTTGCAGTACAGTGGTGCCTCTACTTACGAACTTAATTCATTCCATGACCAGGTTCTTAAGTACAAAGGTTTGTAAGAGGAAGCAATTTTTCGCATAGGAATCAATGTAAAAGCGAATAACGTGTGTGATTGGGGAGAGCACAGGGAGGGTGGAGGCCCTGTTTCCTCCTAGGAGATTCCTAGAGAGGCCCCACGGAGGCGTCTCCCTGCCTTTTCCAGCCCCTTTTCCTCCCAGGAGATTCCTAGAGAGGCCCCACAGAGGCTTCTTCCTGCCTTTTCCAGTTACAGTTTCAGAGGCTCGGGTTTGTAAGGTGAAAATAGTTATTGAGAAGAGGCAAAAAAAATCTTGAACACCCGGTTCTTATCTAGAAAAGTTTGTAAGTAGAGGTATTTGTAAGTAGAAGTACCACTCTATCTTGTCATCTGATCATCATTTACAACCTTCCCAGCCTGCTTTCAACAAGAAAAGTCAATTCAGGACCATGTGATTCACTTACCAGCTACGTGATGCTGTTAATGACTAGAAATTCAGTTAAAGACCACAGGGAAAAATGGTGGCAAATTCAGGTCTGATCACGTAACACTTGTATTACTTAGCCATGAAAATTCTGCTTTCAATTGTGGTCAAATATTGTGGACTATCTGCAGCATCTGCAGCTTATGAATTATTCACCAATGGTTTGAAAAGTGGAACCGAATCTGTCATGCATTCCCAATGCATCTGGAAGTACCAGCTTATGGAAATTTATTGATATTTACGGGACCGTCTCCTGCCACTCAACTCCCAGTGACCGATTAGAGTCCACAAGGTTGGGTTTCTCCAGGTCCCATTGACTTAGCAATGTCGGCTGGCGGGACCACAGGGAGGGCCTTTTCTGTGGTGGCCCCGGCTCTCTGGAACCAACTACCTCCTGAGAACCAACTACCCCCCCACCCTACTGGCTTTCCTGAAAGCCTTGAAAACCTGGCTCCAGAAGGCTTGGGAGCCGTGAGCAATTGATACCTTTAGTTCCGACCCCAATAAGATATGATATGATATTCATGACATGGTATGACTGTATCAATGTGTTCTTCAATTGTTTTATTGTTGTAAGCCGCCCAGAGTTCTTCGGGAGTGGGCGGCATACAAATTCAATAATAAACAAACAAACGAATGAATGAATGAACAAATAAATAAATAAATAAATAAAGATGATTGATACTTTGTTTTTGATTTTCCCAATCAAATTTCAAATGTTTGTGAATTGTTGACCCAATCCAATCTTTTCCTTTCTGTTCTTCTGCAGTTTTCATCTGTAGCTTTATGGTGGCAGCCCCAATATTTGGCTACCTTGGTGACCGTTTCAACAGGAAGATTATTCTTAGCTGTGGGATCTTCTTCTGGTCAGCCATTACCTTCTCCAGCTCCTTCATCACTGAACAGGTAAGAGCTTTGCAGTGGGAATAATATGTGGTCTGCAGCTAGAGGAGCTGTCAGGTGAGACATGAGCTTTCGAAATGAAAAAGACGGTGAGGCATACTAGAGAGGTTTACTGTGTATGGCTCAGGAGGAGATAATCTGTTCTACCCATGTAGAAGTAGCCTCATCTCCAGCCCTTTGAAGGAAATAGAAAGCTCTGGTCAGCCACTTAACATACACCAGCGGATGTTGAACTATGACAACTTCATATGACAACTTCAGACTGTCTTCTGCGTCATATATCCCTGCAGCCGGTTAGGTCCAACAGAGTTGGCCTTCTCCAGGTCCCATCAGCTAGACAATGTCATCTGGCGGGACAGATGGAAAGAGCCTTCTCTGTGGTGGCCCCGGCCCTCTGGAATCAACTCCCCCCCCCAGAGATTCGTACTGCCCCCACCCTCCCCATCTTCCACAAGAATTTAAAGACCCATCTCTGACGGCAGGTTTTGGGGCCATTAAGTTTATAATATTCCCCCGGGCAGTGAATGAATAGATTTGGTTGATTGAATGTGAGTGATTGACTTTTTTTTTTAAGTTTTTTTTTAGTATGTTTTAATTTTAGATTTCTATATGTTATGTATTCACTTTTGTTGTGAGCTGCCCTGAGTCTGAGCAATAGGGCGGAATAGAAATCAGTCAATCAATCAATCAAACAAACAAACAAACAAACAAACAATTTTTTATTTTTTATTTTTTTATTTTGTCCAATACACAATAATACACAATGAAGATTATAGAGGATATAGTAGAGAAGAAATACGAGATATAGGAGAGACTATAGGACAAGGGACGGAAGGCACTCTAGTGTGCTTAAGTACGCCCCTTACTGACCTCTTAGGAATCTGGAGAGGTCAACCGTGGGTAGTCTAAGGATAAAATGTTGGGGTTAGGGGATGATACTACGGAGTCTGATAATGAGTTCCACGCTTCAACAACCTGATTACTAAAGTCATATTTTTTACAGTCAAGTTTGGAGCGGTTAATGTTAAGCTTGAATCTGTTGTGTGCTCTTGTGTTGTTGTGGTTGAAGCTGAAGTAGTCTTTGACAGGCAGGACATTGCAACATATGATCTTGTGGGTAAGTTGAAATCTTGAAGGCAAGTTGAAATCCACAAACCTTAAAAGTTGTCAAGGTTGAATACCCCTGATGTAGATGGTATTGCGAAGGAGAATGGACCATTAGTTTGCTTCGCACACACAAAACTCAACTTTAGTCACTGGTATCTCCAGCTAAAAAGAGTGTGGTGATTAGAATTCAGTAGTGCATCTGCCAACAGTTCGATCCTGACCAACTCAAGGTTTGACCCATCCTTCCGAGGCTGGTAAAATTATTATTATTTATTTGATTTTTCAAAATGCGGACTCAAATTGTTGGGAGCAATATGCTGACGCTGTAAACCGCTTGGGGAGGGCTGTGAAGCACTGTGAAGCTGTATATAAGTCCTAGTACGATTGCTATTGTTACATATCGGAAAAATCCTTGGCTGAAATCCTACTTTTACCAGTCAGCATAGACAGTAATTGAGTAATTTAGCCGACTGTCTCTGAGAACAGGCAATTTTCCTGCATGCTAGGTAAATCTTGTGGGAGAGGATCTATTTTGCATAGGAAAGATCCCAGCCCTAACCTTTAGCATTGTCAAGCTGGGTTGAGAAAGACAACCATGTGAAATCTTGCAGAGTTATTGCTAGCAACACTGAACTAGATAGATCTATCGTCTGATTTGTTGAGCTACAGAATCACTGAAGATCATTGCCTAACAGGAGAATACTTTTTTTTTCCTTCAGAGGTTCTGGATTTTCAGTATCTCAAGATGGAGCTGGAAACATAGACCTTATCCTTGGATTGACCACCTGGTCAGATCCAAGCCAGTCTTCCAAATCAGTGTTAGTTATATACCAGCTTCCTGGCTTACAAAGCTATATCAGCTGCTGTGGCCTAGAGGTGGAGCTTTTGCCTCACAATCAGGAGGTTGTGAGTTCAATCCTAGGCAAAGGCAGATGTAGGGTCTCCTGCTTGGGCAGGGCATTGGACTAGATGACCTTCAAGGTCCCTTCCAACTCTGTTATTTTATTTATTTATCTATCTATCTATCTATCTATTTATTTATTTATTTATTGGATTTGTATGCTGCCCCTCTCCGTGGACTCGGGGTGGCTAACAGTGACAAAAACAGAATGTAAAAATCCAATATTAAAACAGCTAAAAACCCTTGTTATAAAACCAATCATACATACAAACATACCATGCATAAATTGTAGAAGCCTAGGGGGAAAGAATATCTTAGTTCCCCCATGCCTGACGGCAGAGGTGGGTTTTAAGGAGCTTACGAAAGGCAAGGAGGGTGGGGGCTATTCTAATCTCTGGGGGGAGTTGGTTCCAGAGGGCCGGGGCCGCCACAGAGAAGGCTATTCCCCTGGGCCCCGCCAACCGACATTGTTTAGTTGACGGGACCTGGAGAAGGCCCACTCTGTGGGACCTAACTGGTCGCTGGGATTCGTGCGGCAGAAGGCGGTCCCGGAGATAATCTGGCCCGGTGCCACGAAGGACTTTAATCTGAAATCTGTCATCAGGTATAGCCCATCTAGTGTCTTCCAGATGTTAACCTTCTCTCTAGTTTCTTTGCACTTTGCCTTTACAAAGTCCCGAAATAAATTGCTCTTAGATGGAAACTTTTGAAATAAATTAAGCAATATTTCTCCAACTCCATCAGGAAATGTCCATTGTTCAGGGGGAGCTGTAATCCGTCCACTTTCTTTCAATTATTTTCTAACAGTTTGCAACTATAATAACAGGCCTCCAAAGAAACAAGTGGAGCTCTGGCCAAAGACAACAATTTTTAGTGATTTTTATGGCCATCACAGACTGAAAGGGGGACAGTCAGGACATTGTGACCTTACAATGCAAGGAGTCTAAAGTCCACTCTATTAGTGAAGCAACCTGGTGCCAAAAGGAAGGAAGGCTGTTTCTAAGGTGATACCTAATGTTTTTGTTACTAAAAGTAACATTACCCACCATCAGCCTCAAATTACTGTATTTTTCAGAGTATAAAACGCACCTTTTCCCTCCCTAAAAGAAGCTGAGAATTTGGGTGCGTCTTATACTCTGCATGTAGCCCCCTTTTAAAGCTTTTTTTCAGCCTTAACTAAGTGCCAACGATCTTCCCAGCTCTTACCTTGCAGGCTCTTTCATTGTTACTCTCTGCAAAGAATGTTTTCCAAGCCCTAAGGCTTTGTAGGCTTTTTTTCATTGCTCTACCTGCTCCATGTTTCTTTCCAGCCCTAACCAGGGGCTAACAAGGTTTCCAGCTCTTACCAGTTTATGTGTTTATGTTTGTTTATGTTTATTAGATTTGTATGCCGCCCCTCTCCGCAGACTCGGGGTGGCTCACAACACAATAAAAACAGTTTATAACAAATCTAATAATTTACAATTTAAGATATTTTTTAAAAAACCCATTATTAAGCAGACATACATGCAAGCATACCATACATAAATTGTATAGGCCCAGGGGAGATATTTCAGTTCCCCCATGCCTGACGACAAAAGTGAGTTTTAAGGAGTTTACGAAAGGCAAGGAGGGTAGGGGCAGTTCTAATCTCTGGGGAGGGCTGGTTCCAGAGATTCGGGGCTGCCACAGAGAAGGCTCTTCCCCTGGGGCCCGCCAACCGACATTGTTTAGTTGACGGGACCCGGAGAAGGCCCACTCTGTGGGACCTAATCGGTCGCTGGGATTCGTGCGGCAGGAGGCGGTCTCGAAGATATTCTGGCCCAATGCCATGAAGGGCTTTAAAGGTCATAACCAACACTTTGAATTGTGACCGGAAACTGATCGGCAGCCAATGCAGACTGCGGAGTGTTGGTGTTATATGGGCATTTTTGGGAAAGCCCATGATTGTTCTCGCAGCTGCATTCTGCATGATCTGAAGTTTCCGAACACTTGCTCCATGTTTCTTTCTAGCCCTAACCAGGTGCTAACAAGGTTTCCAGCTCTTACCAGTTTGCAAGCCCTTTCAATATTACTTTCTGCAAAGAATGTTTTCCAAGCCCTAAGTCTATAAAGACTTTTTTTTATTGCTCTAGTTCAGGGGTAGGCAAAGTTGGCTCTTCTATGACATGTGGACTTCATCTCCCAAAATTCCTGAGACAATCAGGAATTCTGGGAATTGAAGTCCATATGTCATAGAAGAGCCAATTCTAGCATGATTGTCTCAGGAATTCTGGGAGTTGAAGTCCATAAGTCATAGAAGAGCCAATTCTAGCATGATTGTCTCAGGAATTCTGGGAGTTGAAGTCCATATGTCATAGAAGAGCCAATTCTAGCATGATTGTCTCAGGAATTCTTATAATACTCCGTATCTTCTTTTCCTTCTAATATTTTAGACATCCTATCCATCTCTGCACAGTCTAGCATTTTTTTGATTATTGTACTTTCTTCTGGTGTTTTATCTGTTTTCCACTGCTGGGCATATGCTATCCTGGCAGCTGTTAATCTGTGAATGACTAAGTATCTTACCTCTTTTTTCATTTTTTTCCAAAAGTTTCACCACTATGCTGGAAGTGTAAAAAAGAAAAAGGCATATTCTATCATCAATAGAATGTAAAACGTATCAGGAAAAAACTTAATGAACTCAATCTGTATAGTCTGGAGGACAGAAGGAAAAGGGGGAACATGATCGAAACATTTAAATATGTTAAAGGGTTAAATAAGGTCCAGGAGGGAAGTGTTTTTAATAGGAAAGTGAACACAAGAACAAGGGGACACAATCTGAAGTTAGTTGGGGGAAAGATCAAAAGCAACATGAGAAAATATTATTTTACTGAAAGAGTAGTAGATCCTTGGAACAAACTTCCAGCAGACGTGGTTGATAATTCCACAGTAACTGAATTTAAACATGCCTGGGATAAACATATATCCATCCTAAGATAAAATACAGAAAATAGTTTAAGGGCAGACTAGATGGACCATGAGGTCTTTTTCTGCCGTCAGTCTTCTATGTTTCTATGTTTCTAATAGTGGACGTGCTTACAGGCAAAAAAATTATTGGAATAAGAATGGCTAAAACAAAATTAAGGAGTGTCTTATACTCCGGTGCGTCTTATACTCCCAAAAATACGGTAACTGTTTTCAGGAGCTTTAATATGGGGACACTGTAAATGAAAAATGTCCTCTGGTATGAGAATGAACCCAAGACCTTTTAAATTTTTACAGGCAATGAGGACATAAAGTTATTCATTCCATTCCTATGATTAATGATCCTGAAGGTACATACCATTAGTTACACAGCCTTCCCAGAAGTGCATCATTTATAAGGTGCAAAAGATGCTCCAGTGGACCATTAGACTGAATCTTGGAAGAGGCCAACAACTGGTCTTCAGAAGCCCTTGCTTGCAAATTTGGCATAATGTTAAGTTAATTTGACAGGCGCTAAGCACAGTGTATCTTCACATTGACATCGTATCGGTAAAACTCCCACCTCCGACTTTGTCAGTTTTTAAATAGATCCCAAACATCTTTTTCTAGTTTGATCTACGTTTAATGATGATATCAAATTAAACAACAAAGAGGTCCCTGCTGCTCTGTTTTAACTGTTTTATTTCCTATACTGGCCCTTATCACTGTTTTGGTTACTACTTTTATTTTAAAATTGTAAGAGAGAGGGTTTGGGTTTGGGGTGGGTTGTGGGGTTTTTTGGTATGTTTAATTGTAAACATAAGCTTCCATAGTAGGGAGGCTGTAAGGTGATATAAATAAATGAAGTGTACTTTGTCGGAATCTTCCTGGATAGCTTTAGTCAACTATTGAAAGTCTGTGAGTCTATGAATTTAGAATAGAATAGAATAGAATTTTATTGGCCAAGTGTGATTGGACACACAAGGAATTTGTCTTGGTGCATATGCTCTCAGCGTACATAAAATAAAATATACATTTGTCAAGAATCATGTGGTACAACACTTAATGATTGTCCTAGGGGTCAAATAAGCAATGAAGAAGCCATATTAATAAAAATCTTAGGACATAAGCAACAAGTTACAGTCATAGAATCAACATGGGAGGAAATGGGTGATAGGAATGATGAGAAAAACTAGTAGAATAGAAGTGCAGATTTAGTAGAAAGTCTGACAGTGTTGAGGGAATTATTTGTTTAGTAGAGTGATGGCGTTCGGGAAAAAACTGTTCTTGTGTCTAGTTGTCTTGGTGTGCAGTGCTCTGTAGCGACGTTTTGAGGGTAGGAGTTGAAACAATTTGCGTCCAGGGTGCAAGGGGTCAGTAAATATTTTCCCCGCCCTCTTTTTGATTCGTGCAGTATACAGGTCCTCAATGGAAGGCAGGTTGGCAGCAATTGTTTTTTCTGCAGTTCTGATTATCCTCTGAAGTCTGTGTCGATCCCGTTGGGTTGCAACACCAAGCCAGACAGTTATAGAGGTGCAGATGATAGACTCAATGATTCCTCTGTAGAACTGTATCAGCAGCTCCTTGGGCAGTTTGAGCTTCCTGAGCTGGCGCAGAAAGAACATTCTTTGTTGTGCTTTTTTGATGATGTTTTTGATGTTAGGTGACCATTTTAGGTCTTGAGATATGATAGAACCTAGAAATTTGAAGGTCTCTACTGTTGATACTGTCTTGTCTAGTATTGTGAAAGGTGGAAGGGTGGAAGGGTTTCTCCTAAAGTTTACCACAATTTCTACGGTTTTGAGTGTGTTCAGTTCTAGATTGTTCTGGTCACACCACAAGGATAGTTGTTCAACTTCCCGTCTGTATGCGGATTCATTATTGTCTCAAATGAGTCCGATCATTTATTTATTTATTCTGTATAGCAAGGGTGAAATGCTACCAGTACAGGCATACTGGTAGCGGCACCTGCCAGTGGTTCGGAGAACCAGCAGTGGTGACCTGCACAAGGCTCCATCCACCCACCTGGGTGTTGCTGTTTCCATTTGTTTAACCCTCTGCGCATGCGCAAAGCCTTCTGTGCATGCACAGAGGGTGAAAAAGCACCTACGATGGTAGCAAGCATGAAACGCAGGCTTCCGAACCATTAGGAAAGATAAGTAGATTTCACTGCTACTGCAGGTAGAACAAGAACCAGCAATACCTTAACAGAGGGAAATGCAAACTAGAAATCAGGAAGGATGTTCTATCATGAGAAATATTTATTTATTTATTCAAAAATTTTCAATTTATTTCTTCAATTTCTTCAGTTTATTTCTTCAATTTCTTCAAATTATTTCTTCAATTTATTTCTTCAATTTCTATGTCGCCCAATTTCCTAGGGCAGTGGTTCTCAACTTTTCTAATGCCGCGACCCCTTAATACAGGTCCTTGTGTTGTGGTGACCCCCAACCATAAGTCTAGCACCATTTTTACCACTGCTAGCAGTAGGGCATGGTCTGATAACCATATACTGTTAACCTCTGATTATTTACCGGTAATTCATACATTTCCCATCCTATTCATTCATATATAATCAATGCAACTGAATGTATTTTGTCTTGCTGAATAATAAGTGCTCCTATTTGGCAAATCTGCATGGAGACCCACCATATTAAGTCTGTTTGATATTCTTCTATCTATTTCTAGTTCCCGTTGTTAATTGCATATTAAAATCTCCTGCCAAAAACGTTGTGCCAAAGGGGTCCCAGCCCCCCAGGTTGAGAACCACTGCCTTGGCAGCTCACAGCAAAAATATAAAACATCAATAGTACAAAAAACCTCTAAAAACAGTTTAAAAATAATTAACACTACAAACAGTTAAGCCCCTGCATTCATGACCAGATCTTGCTGGTTACCACCATAAGATCAATGGCCCCAGGCCTATCGGAAAAGCCAGGTCTTTAGAAACATAGAAACATAGAAGATTGACGGCAGAGTAAGACCTCATGGTCCATCTAGTCTGCCATGTCGTTTGGCGGGACCCAGGAGAAGAGCCTTCTCTGTGGCGGCCCCGACCCTCTGGAACCAGCTCCCCCGGGAGATTAGAACTGCCCCCACCCTCCTTGCCTTTCGTAAAGTTCTTAAGACCCATCTCTGCTGTCAGGCATGGGGGAACTGAGACATCTCCCCCGGACCTATACAGTTTATACATGGTACTGTGTGTATGTTTGCTTTTAATAATGGGTTTTTAAGCGTTTTTTAAATTATTAGATTTGTTCTTACATTGTTTTTGTTATTGTTGTGAGCCGCCCCGAGTCTACGGAGATGGGCGGCATACAAATCTAATAAATAAATAAATAAATAAATTTACAGCTTTCCGGAAGGCCAATAGGGTGGGGGGTAGCCCAAATCTCAGGAGTTAACTGGTTCCAGAGAGCAAATATTAAGCAAATATATCCCACTTGCCTGCTGGAGTCAGGGATTCACCATCACTGGAGATTTTCATGCAAATATTAGAGAGCCATTTGCTTGGCTGGGCAAGTCTTTTTCAATCTTGGGAACTTTAGGATGTGTTGACTTCAACTCCGAGTTTCCCAGACAGCATATCTGGCTGTGGTATTCTGGGAGTTGAAGTCCATAGATCTTAAAGTTAAGAAATATTGTCCTGGGGTGATCAAATGAGAATTCCTGCCCAGCAGGCCAGGAGGTTAGTGTCAAGGTTCCAGGTAGCATTCAAACTAAATCAGAGTCCTAGTCAAAGTACTCCTCAAAGTTCCAATTTATTGCCGGAGCCATCCTGCTACCTACACTGGAAAACCCACCACATCCCTTGTCCCCCACCCACAAACCTGTCAGGTTGCCCACTCAGATTGTGCCAGGATGGCAAGTCCTCCTTCCGCTTCCGCCCAGGTGGATGGGCATAGGATGGCATTGAACCACTTGAAAGAATGTTTTGTGGCTGCCTCTGTTCCCTCATGAAAATCACCCCTCCCAAGTTCCCATAAACATGAGGCCTTCTATAGATAGTGTGGCAAGCCATTAATTTATCACCAACTTCTGCACTGGCTTGACAGTTAGACTTGAAAATTTATTTATTTTATTTATTAATTGGATTTCTATGCCGCCCCTCTCCAAAGACTCGGGGCGGCTTACAACATATAAAATCAGTAGGTTACAGTGAGATTAAATTCAATTAAATTAAAATTAAATAACTATCTAAAATTCAATTCAATTCAATTTATTAGATTTGTATACCGCCCCTCTCCGAAGACTCGGGGCGGCTCACAACAATGATAAAAACAATATTATAATGGCACAAATCTAATATTAAAAATAACTAAAAACCCTATCATAATTAAAAAACCAAACAGCACATACATACCAAACATAAATTATAAGGAGCCTGGGGGAAAGATGTCTCAAATCCCCCATGCCTGGCGGTATAGGTGGGTCTTGAGTAGTTTGCGGAAGACAAGGAGGGTGGGAGCAGTTCTAATCTCCGGGGGGAGTTGATTCCAGAGGGCCGGGGCCGCCACAAAGAAGGCTCTTCCCCTGGGGCCCGCAGGACGACATTGTTTAGTCAACGGGACCTGGAGAAGCCCTAGTTATATTAAAATAAATCATACCCTGTTATATCTATTACACACCAGTGATACTAAGATGACATCAAGATTTAGCCATAATTCTTGACAATACTGTATAGCTGGCTGTGATCCCGATTTATTCCCACCCTGAATGTTTGGATGGGGTGTGAAACTTGTCCCAGGCTATCTAAGCATCCATGCCTATCACTTATCACCACAATATTGGTTCTTAGAACAAAGTAAACAACAGATTCAGATAATTCAAGATTGTTTTCAATAGTTTTTTGATCTGGAAATATGTTAAGTTTGGAAAATCCAACCTGATTTTTTTTAAGACTACAT
Organism: Erythrolamprus reginae; assembly: GCF_031021105.1. NCBI lineage: Eukaryota > Metazoa > Chordata > Lepidosauria > Squamata > Dipsadidae > Erythrolamprus > Erythrolamprus reginae. Next base: position 405,562,268 of record NC_091950.1, read on the forward strand.
TAACATCTGTGTACATTTTAGTACATGTTTCTTCATTTTACTTGCAAAATTTTGCCTAATGTATACTACTCTTCAGTCCCCAAATAGATCCCATATGGTACATTATTTCATGAATATATGCATTTTTCTGCAAACGGCTTCCTAACGCACATTTTGAACATTGCTCTATTGGTTTGAAAATGCAAAATGAAGTAAGGTTACATTCAGACGTCAAATAAATCAATTTTATTTGTAGCCTGCACAGTTGAAGGCAAATAGAGAAAAACACCTTGATTCTTCCAGGGTTCACCTGCTCTCTCTCCCTTAAAGTACTCTTCTTTGAGAATGAGATACTGAAACAAATTATACCACCAAGCTATACTTCAAGTAAAAGTGTCATCTTTGACTGGGTTTTTTGCATTAAAATATGCGTATACCTGTACATATAAGCAAGAACCAAATATCTTGGTGTAATCTCTTCTATATGGAATTTCTATCTTTGTGTTTGATACAAGCTGCCATTTAAAAATGGTATTGTCTGTTTTGTTCCATAGTTCTGATTTAAGTAGTGAGAAAATATTATTTCACTGAAAGAGTAGTAGTAGATCCTTGGAACAAACTTCCAGCAGACGTGGTTGGTAAATCCACAGTAACTGAATTTAAACATGCCTGGGATAAACATATATCCATTGTAAGATAAAATACAGGAAATAGTATAAGGGCAGACTAGATGGACCATGAGGTCTTTTTCTGCCATCCGTCTTCTATGTTTCTATATGACTAAAACACATGAAGAACAGTTGGAGGACCTAGGTATGGCTAGACTAGAGAAAAGAAGGACGAGAGGTGATATGATAGCGGTATTCTAATATTTGAGGGGCTGCCACAAAGAAGAGGAGGGTCAACTTATTTTCCAAAGCACCAGAAAGCAAGGGCAACAAGAATGATCAAAGAAATGGAGCACCTCCCTTATGAAACCAGGTTACAACGCCTTGGTCTTTTCGGCCTTGAAAGACGACGTTTAAGGGGTGACTTGATCAAAGTGCATAAAATCATGCATGGGATAGAAAAGGTGGATAGAGAAAAATTCTTTTCTCTATCACACAATACTAGGACGAGGGGGCACTCCCTAAAGCTCACAGGTAAGAAAATGAGGACAAATAAAGGGAAATATTTCTTCACCCAGAGGGTCGTTGGTTTATGGAATTCACTTCCAGAAGAGGTCGTGACAGCTGTCAGCCTGGATAGCTTCAAGGCAGGATTAGACAGATTCATGGATGCCAAGTGTATCGGTAGTTATTGAAACGGATGTCCAAGTGCCGCCTTTATATTGGTTGAGGTAGGCAGGATTCCCTTGGGTACCATTTGTTGGGGGTCAAGGGAAAGGGAGGGTTTTGCCTTCTCTTTCTGCTCAAGATCCCCATGGACAATTGGTGGGCCACTGTGTAACACCGAATGCTGGACTCGATGGGCTTTGGCCTGATTCAGCATGGCTCTTCTTATGTTCTTATGTTCTACAAGAAACAATGGTTGGAAACTAAACAAAGGGAGAAACAACCTGGAGATAAGGAGAAACTTCCTAACACTGAGAACAATTAACCAGTGGAACAACTTGCCTTCAGAAATTGTGGGTGCTTCATCATTGGAGGCATTTAAGAAGAGACTGGACAGTCACTTGTATGAAATGGTATAGGTTCTGCTCAAGCAGGGGGTTGGACTAGAAGACCTCCAAGTCCCCTTTCTGATTCTGATTCATTTTGTAAAGGGAATTCTATCTATTTTCTCTCCCTGCCCCAAGCATGAAAAGGAAGATTTTTATTCTGTTATGTCAGGCTACACCAAGCGTAATATTTGAAATTCTGCTCAAGCAGGGGGTTGGACTGAGAAAACCTCCAAGGTCCCTTCCAGTTCTATTCTGATTCTCATTTGTAGAGGGAATTCTATCTATACAGTGTTCCCTCGATTTTCGCGGGGGATGCGTTCTGAGACTGCCCGCGAAAGTCGAATTTCCGCGAAGTAGAGATGCGGAAGTAAATACACTATTTTTGGCTATGAACAGTATCACAAGCCATCCCTTAACACTTTAAACCCCTAGATTACCATTTCCCATTCTCTTAACTATTTACTCAACATTATTACTGGTACTCACCATTGAATAAGACGGTGATCCTGATACATTTATAAACATAATTATTTATTAACAATAATTATTTTTTTTGCGATAACAATGCTGATGAAAGTTTCGCAGATGAAAGTTTGGCGATGACGTATGAGGTCATTGGGCAGGAAAAACCATGGTATAGGAAAAAAACTGCAAAGTATTTTTAATTAATATTTTTCTGAAAAAACGTGGTATAGGCCATTCGCGAAGTTCGAACCCGCGAAAATCGAGGGAACACTGCATTCTCTCCCTGGCACCGGCATCAAAAGGAAGATTTTTATTCTGTTGTGTCAGGCTATGCCAAGCATAATGTTTGAGGGGCGGCAGGGAGAGGTTAAATATGGGATCATCCAGTGAGCTGTTTTGAATTATGCAACCACATTGATTTCAGGACCATGCGTGGAAGAGGTTGCTCGTGTCAACAATATCAAGGCTCTTTAGTTGTCACCGCTGTCAGATCGCACACGGTTAGCTTGCTGGGAAAAGGAGCTTGCCTGTTTTGAAACTTGGTTGCAGAGGCTAATTAATGCATACCTGGCTCAGTTACTCAGTAGTAGAGCAATTTCCCTCCAGTGGAGAGAAGCTGGCTGTGTTTCATCCATTGCCGCAGACCAACTGCATTCCAGAGATTGTTCTTCTGCCGTCACACCCAGATGGGGAATGGGCAGCTACTTAGCCAGCCTGCCACCCGATCCCACAGGTGAGCTATTTTTACAAAATTAGCATGGCTGCCTCCCAGGGAGGGGCAGAAGTGCACAGACCGTCATTCCCACGGCCCGTAATACCCAGCGCAAATTATGTATCCCAAAGGAGGCCTAGTTCCCAAGCCCTGCCTTCTATACTTACCGGATCATTTGACTTTCATGCCCTGTTCACACCTCCCAGTTTTCCTGCCTGTAAAATGGAAAGGGTAGCAGTTTGTTCCTTGCAAAATTGGCTTGTCAGGTTAAAACATTATCATTAGTCCATCTCATAAGGAAGCGACATGAGAGAAACGCCGACGATGTGCAAAATCATGTTCATTAGGGCAGTGTTTCCCAACCTTGGCAACTTGAAGATATTTGGACTTCAACTCCCAGAATTCCCCAGCCAGCATTTGCTGGCTGGGGAATTCTGGGAGTTGAAGTCCAAATATTTCAAGTTGCCAAGGTTGGGAAACACCGCATTAGGGAAATGAATTTTTCTAGGGCAGTGATGGCGAACCTTTTTTGGTTCTGGTGCCAAAAGGTGTGTGTTTGTTTGTGTGTGTCTGTGTGTGTTTTAGCATGCATGCATTTGCCCACACCCCTTCCCCCCACGCATTTGCACCCCTGCATTGCCCACATGCACACAGGCCTTACGGAGGCCTGGTAAGTGAAGAAAAAATGCCCAAATGGGCAAAATGTTTGCCCGTTGTGCTATTTTTTGCACTCCAGGGCTTCAGGAATAATTAATAATAATAATAATAATAATAATAATAATAATAATAATAATAATAATAATTTATTAGATTTGTATGCCGCCCCTCTCTGAAGACTCGGGGTGGCTCACAACAATAATAAAACAATATTACAATGAAACAAATCTAATATTAAAAACATATATGTATGGTATAAACTGTATGTATGGTATGTTTGTACGTATGTTGGTTTTATACATTTAGGGGTTTTAAGTTAGTTTTTAGTATTGGATTTTTTACTGTATATTGTTCATGTATATTGTTCATGACTGTTGTTTGCCGCCCCGAGTTTTCGGAGAGGGGCGGCATATAAATCCAATAAATTGAATTGAATTGAATATAAAACCCCATCATTTAAAACCATGCAGCACACACATACCAAATATGAAATATAAAAGCCTGGGGGAGGTGTCTCAGTTCCCCCATGCCTGCAGATACAGGTGGGTGTTAAGTAATTTGCAAAAGACAAGGAGGGTGGGGGCAGTTCTAATCTCTGGGGGGAGTTGATTCCAGGGGGTCGGAGCCGCCACAGAGAAGGCTCTTCCCCTGGGGCCCGCCAAATGACATTGCTTGGTCGACGGGACCCGGAGAAGGCCAACTCTGTGGGACCTTATCGGCCGCTGGGATTTGTGCGGTAGAAGGCGGTTCCGGAGGTATTCTGGTCTGATGCCATGTAGGGCTTTAAAGGTCATTACCAACACTTTGAATTGTGACCGGAATTGTGACCGGAAACTGATCGGCAGCCAGTGCAAGCCGCGGAGTGTTGGGGAAACGTGGGCGAATCTGGGAAGCCCCACGATAGCTCTTGCAGCCGCATTCTGCACAATCTGAAGTTTCCGAACACTTTTCAAAGGTAGCCCCATGTAGCCTCATGTAAAGAGCTTCCCTGAACCTTCCCAAGTGCAAAAAACAGCACAACAGCAAACCGGAAGTACGTTTTCCAAACTTCCGGTTTTCCCCTTTTGCTGTTTTTTTGCACTCTGGAGCTTCAGGAAGCTTCCCTGAAAGTCCAGAGGTTGAAATGGCCTTTCCCTAGGCCGAAAATCAGCTAACTAGTGTGTGCACACATGCTGGAACTGACACAGGGCAAAGTCTCCTGTGCCCTCCAATATGGGTTCTGCATGCCACCTGTGGCACGCGTGCCATAGGTTCGCCATCATAGTTCTAAGGGATTCCAGAATGTTCCATTTCCCTGCCCTCCATTTTGGCTTCTGCTTTGGCAGATTTACTTCTGGAAACTTCCAAACAGCCCCTTCCCACAAAAGTAGGAGTTTTTGGCACGGCCCAGAAGGAAGTGGAATCTTTTGGAATTTCTCTGGAAAGATTCATTTCAAAGATTGAGAAATTTTGCATATCTTTAGTGAAACTCCTAAAAACAGTGTGCTGATGATGTTGGCTGGAATTGAGGCTGTGTCCTTATGTGTTCTTCAGACCAACAATTTTTTCCCATGGTCTCAAAGATCATAAAAGGACCTCTGGTGAAAACGGGTGGAGTTGAGGAACTGTCAGATGAAATGCAGAAAGGACTGCAATTTTTTTCTTATTTGCTAACTTTAAAATGTGGTCCTATACTCCACACCCTTTCCTCTGTAACAACCCTCCAAGAAGGTTGCTGTTTTTTTTCGATAGTTTGTTCCATGGTGAGACAATAATGGCAGACTCCCAATGCTTGAATTACAGTCACAGGGGAAAGGGGTGAATATATTTACCCCAATTATCTCTCCTATATCTCATATTTCTTTTCTTCCTCTGATATATTTCTATATCTCCTCCTCTATCCTCCATTGATGTATTGTACTTTATTCTTATATCTTCACTCCTATCCTTCCTTCCTTCCTTCCTTCCTTCCTTCCTTCCTTCCTTCCTTTCTTTCTTTTTCTTTCCTCTCTTTGATATATATTACCAGATGGTTAATCTCATTAACCTTCATTATGTATTGGACAAAATAAATATATTTTGTCGAAATAGCGCTATCCTAGTCTCCCTTAATTTTAAAACTTCAGCAAAAACACCTGGTGATATATATATATATATATATAAGAAAATTTCTCTTTGTTTTGAATTTGGATCTGCTGCTGTAAAAGCCCCATAAGCTGAGGGTGATATATATATATATCCCCCTCAGCTCATGGGACTTTTACAGCAGCAGATCCAAATTCAAAACGAAGAGAAATTTTCTGAGCGTGACTGGTACCAAGCGCTGAATCAGGTGGCCCCTGGGACCTCCATCACTGCAGGTTTTCAACCAAAGTTGAACAGCCACTTTTTTGGGGAGATGCTGTCAGGGTTCCTGTCTTCATGTGAGAGTTGTACTTGAAGATCCCCTAGGATCCGTTCCAGGGGGAGATGTATCATGAAGGAATTGACTCAGGGGTTGTGGTGGGGGGCTTTTTTTAGATTTGGAAGCGAGGACTGTCTGGCGGGTTTCACGGCAGCGGAAGGATACCCAGCAGACATCAACACTCAACAGTAGCATCCTGTGCTATTCCTAATAAATAAATAAATAATCTTCAAAACAAATGCATTCTCAGACAACCTGAGAAGACACAGAGAAAGCAGGGAGGGAGGGGAGGAGCAGTAATGGGTTGCTGCCCCCGCTGGGGGCACACAGTAGGGGTTGTAAGTTTATGAACTATATATTGAATACTGAATAGTTTTTTTATTGTCCTTCCTTCCCTAGTGCCTTAGTATGATCCTTAATTACTTTTAAAGTAGGAAATAATTAAATAGTATGTTTTTACCCATAAGACACTTTAATCATTTTAATCATTATCTAGAACTCAATTTTTATAGCAATTCAAGAAAATTGAGCTACTTGCCTAGTCTGTTATCATACTGAACCTTGTGCGTTCAGTACAAAACTTGAAAATGTTACTGTGCTCCTCAAATAATGCTGTCTATCGTTTGTCCTTTTGGTGGCTATTCAAATAATGTGACTTCATCAACTGAAAACGATTGCAAGCACCTATTTGAAAACTTATTTTGGTCGGTAAGCCACTCCCACCCATGACCTTTAAGCCACCCCGGTCACATGATTGTCAAGCTACTCCCACCTGGTCACATGGCCATCAAGCCACTCCTACCCGGTCATATGACCATCAAGCCATGTCCACAGTGTGGCAGTAAAATTTTTGGCAGCCCATCACTGGGAAGGAGATCCCTGTTTCTCCTCCGGAGGAGAATTTTGACAATGTTCTGAAGATTTCATCACACCATTAGCCAAAATGTTCACTGAGCATAATAATCAAAGGTAGCTCTGTAGATAGTCGTTAGTGAATTGACCACAATGCAGCTCATATAATTTTTGTGGTTGAGCAAATCAGTTGTTAATGAGTCTTTCCCCCCATTTTACGACTTTTCTTGCCACTGTTGTTAGGTGAATCACTGTAATTGTTAAGATAGTAACACTTACCAGGAAAGACTTTATGAACTCAATCTGTATAGTCTGGAGGACAGAAGGGAAAGGGGGGACATGATCGAAACATTTAAATATGTCAAAGGGTTAAATAAGGTTCAGGGGGGAAGTGTTTTTAATAGGAAAGTGAACACAAGAACAAGGGGGCAAAATCTGAGGTTAGTTGGGGGAAAGATCAGAAGCAATGTGAGAAAATATTATTTGACTGAAAGAGTAGTAGATGCTTGGAACAAACTTCCAACAGACGTGGTTGGTAAATCCACAGGAACTGAATTTAAACCTGCCTGGGATAAACATAGATCCATCCTAAGATAAAATATAGGAAATAGTATGAGGGCAGACTAGATGAACCATGAGGTCTTTTTCTGCCGTCAGTCTTCTATGTTTCTATGTAACGTCGTCGTTAAGTGAATCTGCCTTCCCTGTTGACTTTGCTTGTCAGAAGATAGCAAAAGGGGATCACAAGCAGGCAGGGGTTGTTACTTACCGCTGCTACTGGTGCTATGCACATGCAGCTTTGGGTTACCGGTGTGAATGCGCACACATTCCCAGCGAGGCTTTGCTTCTGTGCATGCGCAGGAAGTAACATCTTGCGAGAGGATGCAAACGCGTCCGAGATTTCCGTGATTTTTTTTTGCTTCTGCACATCCCATTAAATTAAGACATCCCATCCAACCAAGTGAGAAGTGGAAGGGAAAGATGTAATACACACATACACACAAACAACCATGAACATAGTTCGGGGGCCACATGGTCAGCCAACCAATACAGTGATACCTCTACTTAAGAAATTTTCTAGATAACAACCGGGTGTTCAAGATTTTTTTGCCTCTTCTTAAGAACCATTTTCTACTTAAGATGCCAAGCCTAGAAAAAATTCCCAGGAAATTTGAGAGCGGCACGAAGGCCCGGCCAGTTTCCTACCATTCCCCCTTTAATCCCGGCCATCTCGGGCTTTTCTGGGCTGCCAGAGGAGCCTTTCAGTGGCGCTCCCTCTCTCACCTGCCTGGGTTTCTCTCTCTGGTGCAGTGTATTGAAGGCAGCCTTGTGCTGGTTATATTGTTGTTATGATGATGATGATGATGATGATGATGATGATGATGATGATGATGATGCAGGTTTGATTACTGCAACGCTCTATACATGGGGCTACCTTTGAAAAGTGTTCGGAAACTCCATATCGGGCAGAATGCGGCCGCGAGAGCTATCGTGGGGCTTCCTAGATTCGCCCACGTTTCTACAACACACCATGGCCTGCAATGGCTGCCAATCAGTTTCTGGTCACAATTCAAAGTGTTGGTAATGACCTTTACAGCCCTACATGGCATTGGACCAGAATACCTCCGGAACTGCCTTCTACCGCACGAATCCCAGCGGCCGATAAGGTCCCACAGAGTTGGCCTTCTCCGGGTCCCGTCGACTAAACAATGTCATTTGCCGGCCCCCAGGAGAAGAGCCTTCTCTGTGGCGGCCCCAGACCTCTAGAATCAACTCCTCCCCGAGATTAGAACTGTCCCCACCCTCCTTGTCTTTCGCAAGTTACTTAAGACCCTACCTGTATCGTCAGGTATGGGGGAACTGAGACACCTCCCCCTGGCTCTTACATTTTATGTATGGTATGTGTGTGTTGTATGGTTTTAAATTATGGGGTTTTTTAGCTGTTTTTTAATATTAGATTTATTTCTATTGTAACATTGTTATTATTATTGTTGTGAGCAGCCCCGAGTCTTCGGAGAGGAGCGGCATACAAATCTAATAAATAATAATAATAATTATTATTATTATTATTATTATTATTATTATTATTATTATTATTATTATTATTATTATCATTATCATTATTATTTAGATTTGTATGCCGCCCCTCTCCGAAGACTCGGGGCGGAGGCGCATGCTCCTCCTCGCCGCCTCAGAGTCCCTCTTTTTTTTTTTAAACCTTAAAGTTTGGGATTTTTTTGATTCCCCTCACCTCACCTTCTTCCTTCGGCAGCGACTGTCCTCCTCCTCCTCTTCTTCCTCCTCCTCCTCTGACCCAAACTCTGAGCTTTTATTTCTTTCCTAATGGGTTTGCAGGCATTATTTGCTTTTACATTGATTCCTATGGGGAAAATTGCTTCTATTTACAAACCTTTCTACTTAAGAACCTGGTCACAGAACGAATTAAGTAGAGGTGCCACTGTACTCCCTTTTTCTATTTTACTGTCCACTAGGTAATATGGTATTATGAGGCAACGATTTTTTTCACCCAGACCTCAGGATAGGAAATAAAGCTCTGTCATGTCTCCGGAATATTACCACAGCTTACTATCTTGAGGTAAACTTGTTTGTGCCTGCCTAAACAAAAAAGGTTAAAAAAAAACAACCCTTAATTTTGAGCTGCCTATATCTTTAGGGATAAAAATACATACTTAATTATTTTAATGGCGGTGTGTCACAATTCCTCCAACTTCACCAACCATGGTGCAGAGCAACAAGTGAGCAATTTAAAACTTTGGCCAGCAATGGTTTGGGTTTTGTTCTCGATAGCAAAAATAGGCTATAAACCCTTAGGGTGTGTCAAGACTGCAGAAAGGTCTGGCTAAAAATATGTTGTTGTATAAGGCAAAGGCACAATTTTGCATGAAGAAGTCAACTCCGTTGGTAAAACTAGTGAGAAGACAGCATTTCCAGAGTTTCAGTGGGGAGCAAACCTGAGGCCGTGTAGCTTCCTCTACTTGCTCTTCTCTCCATTCTCCACTTTCCAAAGATGAAGTAAAAATCTGACATTGGTATGAAACCTGCAATATTTAAAGGATACAGTGCTTGCATTTAGAGTACAGGTAGTCATTGATTGACAACAGTTACTGTATTTTGGGGAGTATAAGACCCACATTTTTCCTCCCTAAAAGAGGCTGAAAATTTGGGTGTGTCTTATACTCTGACTAGCTTTTTTTATGAAAGCCTTTTTTTCAGCCCTAACTAGCTGCTAATGATCTTCCCAGCTCTTACATTGCAGACTTTTTCATTGTTACTCTCTCCGAAGAATGTTTTTCCAGCCCTAAGTCTTTGCAGCCTTTTTTTCATTGCTCTACTTGCTCCAAATAAGTTTTTTTCCAGCCCTAACAAGGTGCTAACGATGTTATCAGCTCTTATGGGCTTGCAGGCTCTTTCATTGTTACTCTTTCTGAATAGTTTTTTTTTTAACCAGGGGGTAAAAATCCAGGACTCAAATTCAACTTGGGCGTCCTCCTCGATCCACAGCTCACATTAGAGAACCATCTTTCAGCTGTGGCGAGGGGGGGGGGGCGTTTGCCCAGGTTCGCCTGGTGCACCAGTTGCGGCCCTATCTGGATCGGGACTCACTACTCACAGTCACTCATGCCCTCATCACCTCGAGATTCGACTACTGTAATGCTCTCTACATGGGGCTACCTTTGAAAAGTGTTCGGAAACTTCAGATCGTGCAGAATGCAGCTGCGAGAGCAATCATGGGCTTCCCTAGGTATGCCCATGTTACACCAACACTCCGCAGTCTGCATTGGTTGCCGATCAATTTCCGGTCACAATTCAAAGTGTTGGTTATGACCTATAAAGCCCTTCATGGCATCGGACCAGAATATCTCCGGGACCGCCTTCTGCTGCACGAATCCCAGCGACCGATTAGGTCCCACAGAGTTGGCCTTCTCCGGGTCCCGTCGACTAAACAATGTCGTTTGGTGGGTCCCAGGGGAAGAGCTTTCTCTGTGGCGGCCCCGACCATCTGGAACCAGCTCCCTCCTGAGATTAGAACTGCCCCCACCCTCCTTGCCTTTCGCAAACTCCTTAAGACCCACTTCTGTCGTCAGGCATGGGGGAACTGAAATATCTTCCCCAGGCCTATACTGTTTATGTATGGTATGTTGTGTGCATGGGGTTTTTTTAACTATGGGTTTTTAGCTTTCTAATTATTGAATTTGTATTTTACATTGTTTTCTGTTACTGTTGTGAGCCGCCCCGAGTCTGCGGACAGGGGCGGCATACAAATTTAATTATTATTAATAATAATAATAATAATAATAATAATAATAATAATAATAATAATAATAAAATAATGTGCTGAAGCTGACCTGACTAAGGACATTAGCCAGATGAATACCTGGTAGACAGATTTCCCCCCTTATTTTCCTCTCCCAAAACTGGTGCGCCTTATACTCTGAAAAATACGGTAATTTAGTGACCATTCAAAATTACACAGCAAATGACCATTTTTCACATTTATGGCTGTTTTTCACACTTTGACCATGATCAAAATTCAGACATTTGGTAACTGATTCATATTTATGACAGAGGTAGTGTTCTAGGGTCATATGATTCCCTTTGGTGACCTTCTGGCAAGCAAAGTCAATGGAAAAATCAGATCTACTTAACAACTGTGTTACTAACTAAACAGCTGCAACCTTTAACTTAACTATTGTAGCAAGAAAGGCTATGAAAAGGAGCAAAACTCACTTAACAAATGTTTCACTTAACAACTTAGAATGTCAGGGTTCCAAGTAACACCCCCAACAAAAGAAAACTCCGAGGCATAGACTTAATGAACTCAATCTGTATAGTCTGGAGGACAGAAGGAAAAGGGGGGACATGATCGAAACATTTAAATATGTTAAAGGGTTAAATAAGATTCAGGAGGGAAGTGTTTTTAATAGGAAAGTGAACACAAGAACAAGGAGACACAATCTGAAGTTAGTTGGGGGAAAGATCAAAAGCAACGTGAGAAAATATTATTTTACTGAAAGAGTAGTAGATCCTTGGAACAAACTTCCAGCAGACGTGGTTGGTAAATCCACAGTAACTGAATTTAAACATGCCTGGGATAAACATACAGTGATCCCTCGATTTTCGTGATCTCTATCTTCGTGAAACGCTACACCACGATTTTTCAGAAAATATTAATTAAAAAATACTCCACGGTTTTTTTGCTATACCACGGTTTTTCCCACCCGATGACGTCATACGTCATCACCAAGAGTCACTTCTCTGTCTCTTTCTCTTTCTTTCCTGTCATTCTCTGCTTCAATCATTTTCTCATTTCTCTTTTTTTCTCCCCTTTTTTCTATCATTTCTCTCTCTCTTTCTTCCTCTCTCACACTCTCTTCCTCCCTCTCTCATCTCTTTCTTTCCTTCTCTCTCTTTCCTTCTCTCTCCCCCCCCTCCACTTGCCCACGAGAAGAAAAAAAGCAACCTCTGCCGGGCAGCTCCCCTTGTGCCCCCGCTTTGTGCCTGCCTCTTTTGGGGATTTTTTTTTCTTTTCTTTTTTCGCCTTTGGTCTCCCATTAAGCCTGCCGCTTGGCCGCCACCGAGGAGAAGCGCGGGGAGGGTGAGAGAGGGAGATCGTGGCATGCGAGGTCCCTGCAGAGCAGAGGGGGTGGCTGAGGCGGCAGAGGCGTAGCGGCGGCGGCAGGCGAGCTTGGAGCCTTGCTTCGCCTCCTTCGCTGCAATACAAACGAAGGGGTCAGACGCAGCCTCGGCGAGCCGAAGGTTTCCGCGGCTCTGACCCAGAGCAGGAAGGGCTGGTGGGGGCGGCGAATCCACCTCCCCAGCCACCGGCTCCACCATCTGCGCATGCGCGGCCATTGAAAAAAAGGGTGCGCATGCGCAGATGGTGTTTTTACTTCCGCACCACTATATCGCGAAAAATCGATTATCGCGAGAGGTCTTGGAACGTAACCCTCGCGATACTCGAGGGATCACTGTATATCCATTGTAAGATAAAATACAGGAAATAGTATAAGGGCAGACTAGATGGACCATGAGGTCTTTTTCTGCCGTCAGTCTTCTATGTTTCTATGTTTAGCAAAATTCCATTTTTTAAGAGATGTCATATTGGCATATCTGGGAAACCCCGAATTTGAAACTTTCCAGTTTTCCACATACAAAAGAAAGCCCAAGTCCCTGCCCCAGCACCCACATGTCCATCACACTGTCTAATCAATGCACCGTCCCAACTGGAAATGCCTCCTAGGAATACCTCTCGAGGTGCAGGGCAAAGTGACCTTGACTCTCAGAGAAAGGAATGTTATTATGATTATATTTACACACACACTTACAATCCCCACTCCCAGTTTCTCACAGCACTAAATGTGTCAGGCATGAAGATCCAACGCCCAAGATGGTTTCCAGGCCTGACGGAAATTTTCATGTCAATTGTGGTCATAAATCAAGCGCTACCTGTATTTAATTCCAAATGACCTCTTGCTAATTAAGAGCTAACAGCATGGGAAGCCCCACGATGGTTCTCGCGGCCGCATTCTGCATTCTGTTGAGTTTGGTCAAGCATAATTGAGGTGTCTTGGGTCTCTTGCTTTCTTAAGAACTTTGGACTTCTTGTAAATTAAGAGATCTTTCCCAAGTATATTAGGGTACTCTGGTCCAATGCCATGTAGGGCTTTAAAGGTCATAACCAACACTTTGAATTGTGACTGGAAACTGATCGGCAGCCAATGCTGGCCACGGAGTGTTGTAGAAACGTGGGCAAATCTGGGAAGCCCCACAATGGCTCTCGCGGCCGCGTTCTGCACGATCTGAAGTTTCCGAACACTTTCCAAAAAAAACCCTAAATGAAACAAAAAAAATGTTTAAAAGTTATTTATGTGGTTTCTATAAATATACTAACAGGACCATAATGGTGAACCTTTGGCACGCATGCCATAGGTGGCATGGCTAGCCATATCAGAGGACACGCTAATCATTGCCCTATGTCAGCTCCAGCATGCATGCTGCCCAGGTCATTTTCGGCAACGAAAATAATCTTTGCAATCCCCAAGGCATGCCACAACTTTTGAGCACCAGTAATGTTTGGAAATTGAAAGTTTAAAAATTTGACCCATCCTGCAATATCATTTCAGACAAATGGTTGTCCCACCTCTTAAATTTATTCCATGTGCTACTATTACTTGTGAGCTTTATTAATGAAATGTGAATTATAGGTAGTGTTCAATTTATGACCATCTGTTTAGCAACCATTCAAAGTTAAAATGGTGCTGGAAAAAATGACTAAGAATTGTCTTCACATTTACGGCCATCACAGTGTTCCTGCAGTGAGGTGATCAAACTTTGGATGCTTGACAACCAGCATGAATTTATGATGGTTGTAGCATCTCAGGGTCACGTGATGTCCAACCTTTCTGGGAACTTTCAACAAAATCAATTTTACTTATTGATCACGTTAAATAGGTCTTAAAATAGTTGTGAGCCGTCCCGAGTCTACGGAGAGAGGCGGCATACAAATCTAATAAATAATAATAATAATAACAACCAAATTGCTTAGCGATGGAAGTTCCAGTTGTGAATTGAGACATAATTATCGCAGGATTGGAGTGATAAAATCATAGTAATTGCAAACATCATTTGTCTGTTCTAAACAAGTATCTTAATACAGTATTTGGGATAAAGGATGATTCAATTTCTCCCAGATCACCACCAACATGGACTTTTTGCATAAACATAACTGTAAATTACATTTTTTTTAAAAAGGCTTAAGTTTATTACAGTATAACATGAGCCTTTTTTCTCCCATGGAGCTTTCAAATTAGAATAGGATCTTCAGCAAAGAGCCAAATTTTTCATTTGATAATTATAATGTAATTTTGGTGTCCTTTATCTGCAATTTATTTTAAAGAAACTAGTTACAATATTAGCAATATAATGGGCTTCCTGCCCATTTCTGCCTTTAATTAGAAACCAAATGATGGCCAAAAGGAACAGCTAAAATTTTCCGTTGTTAAGTCAATTTATGGGAGAACAATAACACCAAGGATAATCCATACATCCCTTTTAAAATGGGGGTTGCTTTGTTCTCATTATTACTCACTCATTTGTTTGTTCATTTCTATAGCGTGCACATCCTATCCTGCCAGACAAACTGTGGTGATTAAAAATAGAATTATTAAATAATAATGAGAATCAGAAAACAGCACAAAATACTTTTGAATGTAAAAATTGTGGTGTACCAAAGCAATAAATAATAAATATAAATAAAATAAAATATAAATAAAAAGGGAGTTATAAATATAAAATAAGCTTGCATCAATAATTAAAGTCTGACAATAAAATAGGCTACTAGGAAAGAAAACTTAGTGTTAAAAAAAAGAGGCTTTAAGGTTTTATCTTAAATCATAAGAAGGAAAAGGCTTTTAACTAACTAACTTGGTCTAACTGGGATTAACTGGGGATAGAATTCCAGAGTATTTGAGCTGCATCAATTCATTCTTGTGAATGTATGGGCTATTAAGGATCACAGACAAGAAAAGGGTTGTGAAGAATGCACAATGTGAAAAAAACGAAGAGCAGAGCTTGTCTACACGGAAATACGAAACAGAAAACTTCCTTCATACATCAGCAGCTGTTTTTTTGGGGTGGGGGGGAGAAAAGCCATTCAGACAAGGAAATGAAACCATTCATGCTAACCCGTGTTGTTCAAAAAATAACAAGTTGTTTTCCTCTGTCTTTGGGGAAATGTCAGGGCTGATTCAAATGTATAAAGCCACAGGGAGAATTTTTTTTTCAGAGGAAAAATTATTTGTTGCTTTCTTTAAATTGTAACATGTCAACCAGTATTTGATCAGACCCAAAGGAAAACTAGAGTATTCTTCAAAAGGAATAAATAGCACTCCAATAACATATTAATTGATGGACCAGTTTACACCAGATAAGATCTCTATCTCATTTGATCCATGCTTCTCAATCTTGACAATTTGAAAATTTATTTATTTATTTATTCATTTATTTATTCATTTGTCCAATACACAAATACATAGGAAGAAAAATAGACATGTAGTAATATATATTAGGGTAAAGTGAACTTAGAGGAGAGGATATATGAAAGAAAGAAAATATATATGATAAGTGAGAGAAAGGAAAGACAATTGGACAGGGGATGAAAGGCACACCAGTGCACTTATGTACGCCCCTTACTGGCCTCTTAGGAATCTGGAGAGGTCAATCGTGGAGAGTCTAAGGGAGAAATTTTGGGGGTTAGGGGTTGACACAATTGAGTCTGGCAATGAGTTCCACGCTTCGATAACTCGATTGTTGAAATCATATTTTTTACAGTCAAGTTTGGAGCGGTTCGTACTAAGTTTGAATCTGTTGTGTGCTCTTGTGTTGTTTCTGTTGAAGCTGAAGTAGTCATTGACCGGTAGGACATTGCAGCATATGATCTTGTGGGCAATACTCAAATCGTGTTTTAGGCGCCGTAGTTCTAGGCTTTCTAGGCCCAGGATTGTTAGTCTAGTTTCATAGGATATTCTGTTTCGAGAGAGAGGAGTGAAGGGCTCTTCTGGTGAAATATCTTTGGACATTTTCAAGGGTGTTGATGTCTGAGATGTGGTATGGGTTCCAGACAGATGAGCAGTAGTCTAGGATGGGTCTGGCAAAAGTTTTGTAGGCTCTTGTGAGTAGTGTGAGATTGCCTGAGCAAAAGCTGCGTAGGATCAGGTTAACAACTCTAGAAGCTTTTTTGGCGATATTGTTGCAGTGGGCTTTAGCACTTAGGTCATTCGATATTAGTATTCCAAGGTCTTTTACTGAGTGTGGGTTGGCAGTGAGAGATTGTTTATTCAGTTCGTATGTGCGGTTTGGATTCTTTTTGCCGATGTGGAGGGTAGAGCATTTGTTGGTTGATATTTGAAGTTGCCAGGTGTTAGACCAGTCTGAAACAAAGTCCAGGTCTTTTTGGAGAGTGAGTGTGTTGTCACATTCTGGGAGTTGAAGTCCCAGACATCATAAAATTGTAAATCATAGTGGAACTGGGCTTTTTTTAAAAAGAGAGATTTACAATCCCAAATATTTGAAGTGTCTTAATTCCACTAAGTGTGCAGACTCAGTGTTCTTAAATGTTTTGTCATAGCCAGATGATTGTAGATACGGGTACTTGCTAAACATGTTTCCATTTTGAAATTTTTGTGGATTCTTTTTTCCAGTTGCAAATGGTTAACCCATCCCTTTCATGTTCGGAGCACCCTTCTCTTTTCCTAATTTAGCGTTTGTTTTTCAATCCCCTGATGAAGTTCACCAGAAGGAAACAAGACATAGGTGTGGGGGCCTCAAAATAGAAATGAAAGATAGGAGCTGTAGAGATCTGGAGCTAGTTATTTTGCTAGCATTTTCTGCCAGAGATGTTCTTTCTGCTTTATGAACATGCATAATTATCAGTATAACAAGCAGGAAGAGAGAGATTGTGACCCCGCTGTATAGAGCGCTGGTGAGACCACATTTGGAATACTGTGTTCAGTTCTGGAGACCTCACCTACAGAAAGATACAGTGATACCTCGTCTTACGAACTTAATTGGTTCCGGGTTGAGGTTTGTAAGGTGAAAGGTTTGTAAGATGAAACAATGTTTCCCATAGGAATCAATGGAAAAGCGATTAATGTATGCAAGCCCAAAACTCACCCCTTTTGCCAGCCGAAGCGCCCGTTTTTGTGCTGCTGGGATTTCCCTGAGACTCCCCTCCATGGGAAACCCCACTTCCGGACTTCCATTGCCAGCAAAGCGCCCATTTTTGCGCTGCTGGGCTTCCCCTGCTTGGATTCCCCAGCAGCATCACAAAAACACAGAAGTCCGGAGGTGGGGTTTCCCATGGAGGGGAGCCTCAGGGGAATCCCAGCAGTGCAAAAACGGGTGCTTCGCTGGCAACAAAAGTCCGGAGGCGGGGCATCCCAGTGGCAGCAGCTTGGGTTTGTAAGGTGAAAATAGTATGTAAGAAGAGGCAAAAAAATCTTAAACCCTGGGTTTGTATCTCGAAAAGTTTGTATGACGAGGGGTTTGTAAGATGAGGTGTCACTGTATTGATAAAATTGAACGGGTCCAAAGACGGGCTACAAAAATGGTGGAAGGTCTTAAGCATAAAACTTATCAGGAAAGACTTAATGAACTTAATCTGTATAGTCTGGAGGACAGAAGGGAAAGGGGGGACATGATCGAAACATTTAAATATGTTAAAGAGTTAAGTAAGGTTCCAGAGGGAAGTGTTTTTAATAGGAAAGTGAACACAAGAACCAAGAGGGCACAATCTGAGGTTAGTTGGGGGAAAGATCAGAAGCAACATGAGAAAATATTATTTTACTAAAAGAGTAGTAGATGCTTGGAACAAACTTCCAGCAGACGTGGTGGGTAAATCCACAGTAACTGAATTTAAATACGCCTGGGATAAACATATATCCATCCTAAGATAAAATACAGGAAATAGTATAAGGGCAGACTAGGTGGACCATGAGTCTTTTTCTGCCATCAATCTTCTATGTTTCTATCTTTCTATTAAATCATAAATATTCAACGATCTCAAGGATTGTGATCAAGGATATCAGCTGCTTAAAATGACCAGATCCCAAGCAAGTAAAACCCAGAAAACGGACCCTTCAGTCTCCCAGTGCTAAATCATTCATGTTCCAATCCATCATCTTTCAGGTTTATAACACAACATGTTTGACACTAAAAAACACCTCAAGCTCTTAATATGCAAGCAGTCAATGGCAAATTGCCACTGTTTTTTTTTTTGTTTCGGCCCTTCTGTGGAACACAATCTTTATTTTCTGGTCTTCTTTCCAGATTTCTTGAGGGTGGGAGGAGAGAACTGTTTTGATAAGTAGTAAAGGTTTTTCTATACAGTGCATTGTGAGAACAAGGTTTCTTGGAGCTTTCCAAAATAAGCTTAGTTATAGCATTAATGTCCTTGACTTTTTGTAATCTCATGCAGACAGTTGGGAGTATAAGTAAAAGTGGAAAAAAAGGGGGGATGTATTTTCCCAGGATATTTTGTCCTATTCTTCTTTGCTTTATCTTTCTTCTTCCCACACCACCAAAAATGTGTAGCTACTGAATATGTTCAGTTCACATTAGGCTAATTGGGACATTTAATATAAACTTTAGAACCCTTGATGCTATCTGAGCTTGTTTGCTTGAAGTTGCTGCATTACCCTACTAGTTAACATCAGCAGGATGAGAGAGAAGGGAGTTTGAGTCCTGTACTTAAAACACCACATATTCAATCAAACTTACTTCTACTAACTGTTCTGTCTGGGCGCCCCCAGACTTCAACACCAACTGAAAAAAGCATCCAGACACGCTGGTAAAAAGCAAAGTCACTTTATCTCTTTGAAAAGAAACACAGAGAACAAAAACTGTTCTTACAAACTGGAATGCTATGAGGTTTCACAGAAGAGTCACGACGGCCAGACAATACAACAGGCTTCTTGCTGGCACACACACCACTGTAGATAATAAAACCCACGCCTCCCCCAAGTTTTCAGCCTTCGAGGCCACAAACCAGAATCAGAGACACCAAGGATCAAAGCAAGGTCACAGAACTCCCAAAAGATAACTCTCCACAATACAGGAAGGGCGGGCCTGCCTTTTCAGCCTTTCTGGGGAGAACCACACCCAAACCCAGCTGTTGCCTATTAGGGATGGAAATACCTGGCTAATTGTCCCCTTCGTTGGGAGGCCCTTCTCTGCCTCATATCGATGATGGCTTGTGCGTTCTCATCTAAGGATTCCAGGCTACTCGCTGAGGAGAGCTCCCCCCCGGGGGTCTCAGGCTGTTCTCCCTCCTCTTCGTCCTGGCATTCCTCTTCCCCGTCTGCCTGGTCCTCCTCCTCCTCCTGTTCCTCGTCCTCCCCCTCTGAGCATGGAGCCGGCAGATTTCCAGCCGTTCCCTGAGGAGCCTCAGACTGAATCACAACACTAACCATGTGGAAGACCTTATTATGAAACTGAATGTAAGGGGGAATAGAATGGAATATCTTAGGAAAGGCAACAAACAAAGGTATACAAACTGAATAACAAAATCTCACAAACAACTCCCACTCAGTAAAAGACCTTGGAATACTAATATCAAATGAGTGCCAAAGCCCACTGCAACAATATCACCAAAAATGTTTCTAGAATTGTTAACTTGATCCTACGTAGCTTCTGTTCCGGCAATCTCATACTACTCACCAAAGCTTACAAAACTTTCGCCAGACCCATCCTCGAATACAGCTCATCTGTCTGGAACCCATATCACATCCCGGACATCAACACCCTCGAAAATGTCCAACGATACTTCACCAGAAGAGCCCTTCACTCCACCACTCGAAACAGAATGCCCTACGAAACTAGACTTACAATCCTGGGTCTAGAAAGCCTAGAACTACGATGCCTTAAACATGATCTAAGTATTGCCCACAAGATCATATGCTGCAACATCCTTTCTGTCAACAACTACTTTAGCTTCAACCGCAATAACAGAAGAGCACGCAACAGGTTCAAACTTAATATCAACCGCTCCAAACTTGACTGTAAAAAATATGACTTTAGCCATCAAGTTGTCGAAGCGTGGAACTCATTACCAGATTCCGTGGTGTCAACCCCCAACATTTTTCCCTTAGACTATCCACGATTGACCTCACCAGGTTCCTTAGAGGTCAGTAAGGGGCGAGCATAAGTGCACTAGTGTGCCTTCCATCCCCTGTCCAATTGCCTTTCCTATATTTTATATACTGTATCTTTTCTTCCATTCATATATCTTTTCCTCTAATCTTCATTGACGTATTCTATTCTCATATCTTTTCTTCTATCCTTTCCTTGATATTTACTATTACATGTTTTTATTCCAAAGATAGATAGATAGATAGATAGATAGATAGATAGATAGATAGATAGATAGATAGATAGAGAGAGAGAGAGAGAGACAGACAGACAGACAGACAGACAGACAGACAGACAGACAGACAGACAGACCTAACCCTCCCTTGTAAAGATGAGGTTACCTCTAGTTGGATAATGCAACATGTGTAAACAAACAGCCAATCTCAGAGAGCACAAAGGATTCCACAGTTCAATCCTACATAAATTCTTAACTATTGGAATGTAATATAGTTGTTGTGCTTCCTTGTATATGGATGTTGCTGTCCTGGCTACCCAAGAAACTATCATCAGAATGATCATATTTTTAGAATGTACTATAATAATAATAACAACAACAGAGTTGGAAGGGACCTTGGAGGTCTTCTAGTCCAACCCCCTGCTTAGGCAGGAAACCCTACACTACTTGAGACAAATGGCTATCCATCTTCTTAAAAACTTCCAGTGTTGGAGCATTCACAACTTCTGGAGGCAAGTTGTTCCACTGGTTACTTGTTCTAACTGTCCCCCACTTTCTAACCTGCTACACCACACCAAACTGACTCCCTGTCTAGAAGAATGCAATTTCTGTCTATGTGGGTGGGAGAAGAGATCACCTTGCTTGTTTAATTTACCTGCCTGTTTGCCTAATAGCCAGTCAGGTGCTTTCAGAAAGCTCAGGTGCCTGGTATAAAGATAATTGCTTTCTCTCCTTGTGTGCCCCAGGCATGTGGTTATTAGATGGATATGGACATGGATGTGAACAGCCAAGTTTCTAGTAGATAATTTTAGTTTCCTTTATTGCCAAAAGGGCTAATAAAATAGCATTCCATTGCTCTCATCGGGACATTTATTTCTAGAGGGGGGGTGCATGCAGGAATGGTTTAATTCCAGTTGGTAGGCTAAGTCAGTGATTTTCAACCTTTTTTGAGCTGCGGCACATTTTTACATATACAAAATCATGGGGCACATTGAGCGGGGGGGAGTGAGGGGGCTAAAAAAGTTTGGACAAAAAAAATTATCTCTCTCTTCCTCCCTTTCGCTCTATTTCTCTCCCTCTTTCTCTGTCTTCCTTCCTTCCCCTCTCTGTCCATCCCTCTTTCTTTCTCTCTTCCTTCCTTCCTCTCTTTTTTGCTATCTTTCTATCTCTCCCTCCTTTCCTGCCTCTCTTTCTCTTACTTACTTTCTTTCTTTCTTTCTCTCTCTTTCTCTCTTGCTTTCTCTCTCTCTCTCTTTCTCTCTTGCTTTCTTTCTCTCTCTCTCTCTTTCTCTCTCTCTCTCTCCCTCTCTTTCTCTCTCTTGCTTTCCCTCTCTTTCTCTCTTGCTTTCTCTCTCTCTCTCTTTCTCTCTTGCTTTCTTTCTCTCTCTCTCTCTCTTTCTCTCTTTCTCTCCCTCTCTTTCTCTCTCTTGCTTTCTCTCTCTTTCCCTCTTGCTTTCTTTCTCTCTCTCTTTCTCTCTTGCTTTCTTTCTCTCTCTCTCTTTCTCTCTCTTGCTGAGCTTCGCGGCACACCTGACCATGTCTCGCGGCACACTAGTGTGCCACGGCACACTGGTTGAAAAACGCTGGGCTAAGTTACTGGAATTAGCATGGGAGTCAATTCTCAGGCTCCAGGTTGTTTTGTTAATGAGAAATGTTTTGTGCTGTTGTTATCAAAAATGCTAGTGCAATTTACAATACGGTAAGTACATTATTGGTAAATAAAACCAACCTGGAAAATAGTTATTGCATACCAAAGGAGAAGGAGGCATACTTCTAAGGTACTTGTTGTCCTTTTGTAACTTATATAAAGACACAAATCAGTACTGATTACATTCCCAAAGTGAGTGATAAGGCCTTGTGCTATTTGGTTGGAATTTTATATTACTCTATTTTGGATTATTTTGATCCCTCCTTTGCTGTTTTCAAATTGTAAATCCACAGAATAAAGAGATATCCAGGGGTTTTTTTAAAGGTGAAACAATAGTTTGTTATAACACAGTGAGAAAAAAAACAAAATTCATTATGTAGCAGAAATGCACACAGCCTCAAAGAGAGAATCATAATCTCCAAACACTGATTCTAACTGGCTGCCAAAAAGCTAAATGTAACAGCCTGCAGTAAGTTTAATTGACACCTGACTTAGGCAGTTCTAAGTCAATTAACCATAGGATTCTTAATTGATTCTATATCTGAATGAACTTTTTCATAATAAGCACATTCCTGAATATATGATGGCTAAAATATTCCTAAAGAGATTTGCCTTTCTCTTTCACATGAGAATATCTTCTAAGGCAACATTTGTCACCCGCGGGTTTGTGTTAAAAACACAAGGTGTGAGATTTAAACATCTTCTTTCATATTTATCAGAGGACCTTTTTTTAAAAAAAAAAAATCAAGCAGTTATCTATTCATCACATTTATATCCCATTGCAATTGGGGGGGAAAATTGGTGACCTCCCATTTTTTTAAAAAAAATTAAAGCATCAGCAGTATTATTCAACTTTAAAACAATTAAATCTGCATCATGAAATCATAACCCAGTATGCAACCATCACAAAAAGGTAAAAAAAAACAATAAACCTCCCTCCCAGAATGAAAAAAATATAAGATGAAGTAATTGTGAATTTAAGTGGAACACTTTCCAAAATAACTTCAATTTTTAATATCTATCTTGAGAGAAGATCTTAGTTTTTAATATCAATTCATCAGGGAGGAAGCTAATCTAATCTCCCTTAGGAGACTTTTCCAACACACCAACATTGCCACTGCAAAGCAGCATATTCTAACTAGATTTTCTGCCTTCATCTCCTAGAAATGCAGAATTCCATTGTAATTATATTTAGACATATTATAAAAATGCTAAAGAATTCTGGAATTCTGGAAGCTGGCACTCAGACAAATCAGCTATCAATAGCCATCATAGAGATAAGCAACATCTACACGTCATTCAAAACCTGCTAAACAAAAAGATCAGAATACCAATTCAAGCAACACTAACCATAAACAGCAGCCTCATCAACCAACCACCAAGAAGTCTCCCACCAACACTTGACAGGGCAAGTCACTAGAATATAAACAGAGAGCAAACCCCCACTCTTTTCTACCATTGGTATTAATTAATGGTATGTTATGTATGATATTAATGCATGGAACCTACTACCAGACTTTGTTGTTTCGTCATCAAACCCCCAAAACTTTACCCTTAGATCATTCACTGTTGATCTCACCTGATTTCTAAGAGGTCAGTAAGTGCACCAGTGTGCCTACTGTCCAGTAGTGGGCAGCCAAATTTTTTACTGCCACACTGTGGGCGTGGTTTATTTGTGGGTGTGGCTTAATGGTCATGTGACTGTGTAGGAGTGGCTTGCCGGTCATGTGACCAGGTGGAAGTGGTTTGAATGATCATTATCGTTCAAGTGGCTTGAATGATCATTATCGTTCAAGTGAACTGTTAAGTTCTTGACTTACAATCTTACCAATGTCGCTCTCTGGGGTGGCAATTTGCTTCACGTTTCCCATGCTCTCCTTCCTGGGTTGCCCCCCCCACCTCAGGCTGGGTAGCTAGGCGAACGGGTGCTGCCAGAATCATAAATGCTGCCAGCGCCGCTTCCACCCACACCTTCTGCTTGCACCTCAAGCTGGAGGTGACCGCATGAGGCTGGGGGGAGCCAGGCAGGAGAGAGGGAAGCTCATCCGAAGCCAGGAAGGAGGAAAGAGGAAAAAAGCAAGGAGCTCAGATGCAGCAGCAGCAGCAGGGAAAAAAAGGAGAGCGGAGATGAGACCAGTAATCCAGGAAGTGACAGCCGCCAATCAGCTGGAGCTGCACACACATCTTCTTTTCCGCCGGTGGAACTACGTTCCACCCCGTCCTGCCTACTGCCCACTAGTGATGGGCAAACTGAAACCGCACAATTTGGGTCCGTATCGAATTTTGCAGTGTTCGGTATGCCAAACACGAACCCGAAATTTTTCCAAAGTTCAGGCAAAGTTCAGGGTCGTGTTCATCGTTCGGAGCTTTGACGTCACCGGCAGGTTGCTAAGGACGCCAAGGTGATCACTTCCTGGATTCCATGGAATCCAGGAAGTGATCACCTTGGCGTCCTTAGCAACCTGCTGGTGACATCAAAGCTCCGCCCCTGGAATCTCTTCATGGGAGGGATTCCCCGTTCGGGTTCGGGTTCAAGTTCAAGGTTCGGTTCGGGTTCAGCCGAATTTTGCGCAAAATTCAGCTGAACTTGCCGAACCCGAACACCATTGGATTCGCCCATCACTACTGCCCACCCCTGCTACTGTCCCTGTCTTAAGTTTCTCTCTTATTAGAACCAATATCATGTATATAAACAGTGTTATTTCTTTGTATGCTACCAATACATACTTGACAATAAACAAACAAAGAAATAAATAAATAAAATTGAAAATGTTATCTACTTTAGTAATAAATGTCTGTAAGAAAACAGCACTAAGACCTGGACATGATTCCTGAGAGACCATCACAAGCTCAGAGACAACAAAGGGTCCCAGAAACATGGTTTGTTTGTTTGTTTGTTTGTTTGTTTGTTTGTTTGTTTGTTTGTTTGTTTGTATATATGGTAGTTTTCTGTCGAAATCACCCTGGTATTCCCAAATATGGGAGGAAGCAACTTTCCTTTCCTTTTACCTCTTGGCCCCATGCAAGGGCCATTTCCAGGGCAGGTAATTTTTTATAGTCAACAAACTATAATTTACATGTAAAGTTTTCGTAGATTTTCACAGGTATAGGTATGTAGGTCTTGGCATATTCTGGTCTTTTCACGTGTAAGATTGATAGAATCTTCATTGAAACCTAGACCCGAATACGCCAAGACCTACATACATGCATATATGTTGTGGTTAGCTCTGGCCCAGCTCCTGCCCCAAGGAATGTGCAGGTGGATGTGGTGGAAACATCCACATGCCACAGGCCTGTTTTGCTCCCGATGGAATCTGCCGATGAAGCCTCCTCTGACCAAGGAAGCGTGAGTGACAGGGAAGAGGGGAGTTTGGCAGACAGCCTAGGAGGAGATCAATCATCTGTATCATCCTTGGATTCTGAACAAGAATTAATGACACATCCACATATGTGTAGAGTGATGCATAGGAGACAACAACTGAAGGATTATTACAAGAGAAAATGAGGCCACCTGTGGTTGGGTGGGGCTGCTATAATTAGTGCTATAGATAAAAGTGCAACCTGGTGTTTTAGCCTCATGGCAGTTTATCTGATTCATTGTTTCGTCAAGATCGTGGGTTTTGTGCTGTTCAAGATTGTGTGTGGACTCTCTGGACTTTAGAATTGGGCTCAATTTCCCAGTTATTGGTTGAGCAATTGGATTGCATTTAACCTGTGCCTTGTGTGTACCAGAAAATCCCTTTGACATTTAAAAAGGCAGCTGTTTCTGTTTTTCTGTTTATAAAAACCTTTGGGTTTTCCTTTTATTGTGTGGTGTGTGTCTTCCTGGACTAATTACCCTGCCTGTAATTATGGGCGGTTGAAACACACCGGCAGAACACATATACTGTATAGTATTTTTATTTTTTTTCTCCACAAGTTCCATATATATTTATACCTTAACATATGTCAGTAACAAACATAATTATACATTTTTAACCAATCAGTCATAAATCAATATCCTGTTCTGCAACTATTTTATCCTGCTATTTATCAGTCTGGTTTTTTTCTTCATTTCTTTACATTCCCCTCCCTTTACATGTTATATATTGTTAATTGCAATGGAGAATTGACCAATTGTGGCTGGCTAAGTTTTGTCATTTGAAGGGTTGATAACCACACATTTTGATATCATGGCCACTTGCGTACAAGCAAAAGGCTGTAATTTTTTCATAGAGCCTGCAACTACTTTATAAATACCAGTGTAGATTTAGATGACCTGCCTGATTTCAGAGTCTGTGCTTCTTTCTTTCTTTGAAAATCATTTTGACTGCCCATCATACAGCATCTGCATAGCTGTCTGTGAAGGCAGAGAGCTCTGTCTAAACAGGCAAAGATGTCAAATGCTATTCTTCCTTCGCCTGTATACGAGGGGAGGGCACAGATCTGAGATGGGGGAAGAAACAAGCTGAAACTCAGTCAGATATCTTACCAGACATTCATTGCTCGTGACCCTTGTCCAGCTCTTAGTGCTGGTTCCTGAAATTTCAGTGGAAGGGGAGTAGCTGTAACGACAGCTGCGGCTGCTATTGTCAACAAAGTTCATTAGCAGTTTCTTAAAAAATAATATTTCGCTTGTGACGTACACGCATCCTTCATTATTTCATTTATATACCTCCGGAACCGCCTTCTACCGCACGAATCCCAGCAGCCGATAAGGTCCCACAGAATTGGCCTTCTCCGGGTCGTTTGGCGCGCCCCAGGGGAAGAGCCTTCTCTGTGGCGGCCCCGACCCTCTGGTATCAACTCCCCCCAGAGATTAGAACTGCCCCCAGCCTCCTTGTCTTTCGCAAATTACTTAAGACCCACCTGTATCGCCAGGCATGGGGGAACTGAGACACCTCCCCCAGGCTGTTATATTTCATGTTTGGTATGTGTGTGCTGCATGGTTTTAAATGATGGGGGTTTATATATTTTTAATATTAAATTTGTTTCACTTGTTTCATAATAATATTGTTTTATTATTGTTGTGAGCCGCCCCGAGTCTTCGGAGAGGGGCTGCATACAAATCGAATAAATTATTATTATTATTATTATTATTATTATTATTATTATTATTATTATTATTTGTAGAATTTTGAATTCTATTTCATTTTTGTGGATTTGATACCAAAAAATGCTATTAAACCTTTTTAATCAAGCTAAGCACCCAAAGGCAAGACAAGAAGCAATGGATGGAAACCAATCAGGGAGAGAACAAACCTAGAAATAGGGAGAAATTTCCTAATTGAACAATTGATCAGTGGAACTGAGCCAGGGTGGTGCAATGGTTAGAGTGCAGCACTGCAGGTTAGTTACATCAGCGAGCTGTAGTTCAGCAGTTCAAATCTCACCACCCGCTCAAGGTTGACTCAGCTTTCCATCCTTCCAGGGTGGGTAAAATGAGGACCCAGATTGTTTGGGGCAATAGGCTGAATCCGTAAATCACTTAGAGAGAGCGGTAAAAGCACCATGAAGCGGTGGGCCTTCTCCGGGTCCCGTCAACTAAACAATGTCGGTGTGAAGAGCCTTCTCTGTGGCGGCCCCGGCCCTCTGGAACCAACTCCCCCAGAGATTAGAATAGCCCCCACCCTCCTTGCCTTTCGTAAGCTCCTTAAAACCCACCTCTGCTGTCAGGCATGGGGGAACTGAGATATTCTTTCCCCCTAGGCTGCTACAATTTATACATGGTATGTTTGTATGTATGACTGGTTTTTATAATAAGGGTTTTTAGCTGTTTTAGTATTGGATTGTCGCATGTTGTTTTTACCACTGTTGTTAGCCGCCCCAAGTCTACGGAGAGGGGCGGTATACAAATCCAATTAATAATAATAATAATAATAATAATAATAATAATAATAATAACAATAATATATTATGTCTAAATGCTATTGCTATTGCCAACTGCTTGCCTTCAGAAACCGGATGTTTTTAAGAAGAGATTGAACAGCCATTTCTCTGGTTTTATTTTGATTTGCTCCCATATGAATTTGTTTTGCAAAGTATTATTAATGCTGAAGGCAGCAATGGAAATATACAATGAATACAGTGATCCCCCGCTCGTTGCGAGGGTTCCGTTCCAGGACCCCCCGCAACGAGCGGGTTTTCGCGAAGTAGCGCTGCGGAAGTAAAAACACCATCTGCGCATGTGCAGATGGTGTTTTTAACTTCCGCAGCGCTAGCGAGGAGCCGAAGATTGGGGGCGGCGTGGCTGTTTTAAAACGTCGCCGCCGGCATGGGGGGCTTCCTAGCAGCCCCCCAAACCCGGGTTGGGGGTCCGGGGGGTGCTGGCAAGCCCCCCATGCCGGTGGCGACGTTTTAAAACAGCCGCGCCGCCCCCAATCTTCGGCTCCTCGCTAGCGGGCAGGCAGGCGGCGGACAAGCCGTTCGCTGGCGCTCGCTCTCGCCGCTTTCGAGCTGAGTCCTGAAGCGAATTCGCTTCAGGACTCAGCTCCAAAGCGGCGAGAGCTAGCGCCAGCAAACGGCTTGTCCGCGCTCGCTCTCGCCGCTTTGGAGCTGAGTCCTGAAGCGAATTCGCTTCAGGACTCAGCTCCAAAGCGGCGAGAGCTAGCGCCAGCGAACGGCTTGTCCGCGCTCGCTCTCGCCGCTTTGGAGCTGAGTCCTGAAGCGAATTCGCTTCAGGACTCAGCTCCAAAGCGGCGAGAATGAACGGTGTGGGCGGGCGAAGGGCGGGCGGCAGCGAGGAGTTTGCGTGGGCGGTGGGGAAACTCCTTGCTGATGCCCGCTGCTCGCCCTCCCGCCAGCAAGAGGGGGAAGACCCAGGGAAGCCGCCCAGCAGCTGATCTGCTGGGCGCCATCTACGCATGCGTGCCCATAGAAAAAAGGGCACGCATGCGCAGATGGTGTTTTGACTTCCGGGTTCAAAAATCGCAAATTACCCTGTTCGCAATGGTTTGGGACGCAATAACCGGGGTATTACTGTATATGGGACAATCAGCAACATATTGGTTACGAATTTGCCTCTTATTTCTTGTACATAACTTCTGTTGTCCCAGTTGGGGATTTTCACCAATCCTAGCAGACTAAGTTCTTTAATTGAGGAACTCAACGAATGAAACTGAAACATTCCTTGGTGCTAAATGTAGAGCTCTGTCACTGAACTAAAGCCTCACATGAGCATTTGGGGCTGAGTCAAACCACTGGATTGTCAATTGCTACAAGTTCTTCTCCAATTTTTAAAAAATTATCTGAAGAGGATGCTATGCCTTAAACTCCTCCCTTGTTGTAATAAGTTGGGGGCACACATAAAACACATAATATTCCTTTTTCTTTTTTTCTTAGCTTGATCAGCCTATGGTATATATCTTAGGGTCATTATAATTTGTTCAACAAATTATGGTAAAACAAGTAGGTTAACATGTTGTGAATCTATAGAATCAAGTTACTACCTGTTTTATCTGCCTGCCTGCCTGCCTACTGTATGTGTGTGTGTGTTTGTTTGTTTGTTTGTTTGTTTGTTTGTTTGTTTGTCCAATACACAAATACATAGGAAGAAAAATAAACATGTGGTAATATATATAAGGGTAAAAGTGAACTTAGAGGAGAGGATACTGTATATGAAAGGAAGAGAATATATATGATAGGTGAAAGAAGGAAAGACAATTGGACAGGAGACGAAAGGCACACCAGTGCACTTATGTACGCCCCTTACTGGCCTCTTAGGAACCTGGAGAGGTCAATCGTAGAGAGTCTAAGGGAGAAATGTTGGGGGTTAGGGGTTGAGACAATTGAGTCCGGTAATGAGTTCCACGCTTCGATAACTCGTTTGTTGAAATCATATTTTTTACAATCAAGTTTGGAGCGGTTCGTATTAAGTCTGAATCTGTTGCGTGCTCTTCTGTTGTTGCGGATGAAGCTGAAGTAGTCATTGACCGGTAGGACGTCGCAGTATATGATCTTGTGGGCAATACTCAAATCGTGTTTTAGGCGCCGTAGTTCTAAGCTTTCTAGGCCCAGGATTGTTAGTCTATTATCGTAGAATATTCTGTTTCGAGTGGAGGAGTGAAGGGCTCTTTGGACATTTTCAAGGGTGTTGATGTCTGAGATGTGACTGTCTGTCTATATCTATTAATCAAAACCCAACGGAAGCTCTGGATTAGCAACAAAAATCAATAAGAACCATACATTTTTAAAAATGTATAAGATCAAAAAACTTTATTCCTAAATATCACAAAAGCAAAAATAAATATCACAGCAGAGGACGGATAAAAGCCCTGTTAGCATTGGAAATTAAGTACTACAGTACTGCGTTTTTGAAAAGTGCTATCCATTCTTTACTGTGATTAGAATTTTTTATGTTCTAAGACAATCATCTCAGTAATGAACAGCATCAATCATCTCTAGTCCTTATTTTGCAATTTGAATTTGTTAATTTGGGACCTTCCCCCTGAAGGAACAGATTCCAAATTTATTTCTTCATTTGTAAGATCATTCTTCTTAGATAGAATAGCCATTCTATTTCTTCTTAATTCTCTCATCTTCAGGGTCCGTATTCCCACGCCATTATTGGGGTTATTTTACTTCTGGGACATGATATCCATATTTCTTACCATTTTTATCACTGTACACTGTGCACATTTGAACTTTACATGTTCTTTTTTTAAAATAGTCCACAACTTTGCAGAAACAGATCTGCCTAAATCATGATGGCATTGCAGTTCTAAATGCAAAATCCAGCAGAGCCATTTAACAATTCTAATGAAAAGTTTAAACTTTTCCAGTTCTGTTCCTTGTCATCATCTTAACAAAAGATTCTTGGAATCTGATTTTCTTCATGCATACCATATACTCTGTTCCATTTGTGTTCTTATGGTATCACTCCTTGGAATGCTTTGCTTCCAAAGGTGAAAAGCATCAAAATAAACACATACTATAGGTTGTTTTTTTTAAAAAAAAAATGTGGGCTCAAATGCACAAAATCCAGACATTTTACACACTCACATATCCACATACATTTTTGAAGCTTCGATCACAATCATATGGGTCTTTCTAATGCTTCATGACCCGGGATTTAAGGATCATGTGCATTTTTGAGACAATAAGACTATTGCCTTTGGGCTTTAGACATTCTTCACCAGATTATCATTTTGTCAGAAGCCACAAATCTTTTGGAAAACAAGAATGCAATTCTCATCTTGTGAACTACTTTGGGAGCGGGGCAAAAGGAGCAAGACAAGAACATGTTAAGACATTATTGAAGTATGGATTACTTGCTTGCTTGAGTTATATCACACCATTATATGAACTGTTAGAATTGTACCTTTAGCATAAATCCAATAATGCTTATGCATTTAAGTGGGAAAGCATTTAACTGAACGAGATGCAAAGGGAGAGAACAATATTAGCCAAATTATTCCATCCTTGAATACAGTTCATCTGTCTGGAACTCATACCACATCTCAGACATCAACACCCTTGAAAATGTCCAAAGATACTTCACCAGAAGAGCCCTTCACTCCTCCACTCGAAACAGAATACCCTACGAAAGCAGACTATCAATCCTAGGTCTAGAAAGAACTACGTCACCTAAAACACAATCTAAGTATTGCCCACAAGATCATATGCTGCAACGTTCTACCTGTCAGTGACTACTTCAGCTTCAACCACAACAACACAAGAGCATGCAACAGATTCAAACTTAATATTAACCGCTCTTAAACTTGACTGTAAAAAATATGACTTCAGCAACCGAGTTGTCGAAGCATGGATTTCATTACCTGACTCAGTAGTGTCAACCCCTAACCCCAAACATTTTTCCCTTAGACTATCAACGATTGACCTCTCCAGGTTCCTTAGAGGTCAGTAAGGGGCGTGCATAAGTGCACCAGTGTGCCTTTCGTCCCCTGTCCAATTGTCTCTCCTTATCTCATTTATCTTTTCTTCCTTTCAAATATGTTCACCTATACGTTTATATCTTTTCTTCTATTCTTTTCTTTATTTATATTATTACATATCTATTCTCTTCAATCTGTATTATGTATTGGACTAACTAACTAAATAAATAAATAAATAAAATAAAATAAAAAATAAATAAATAAAATAAAATAAAATAAAATAAATAAAATAAATAGATGACTTCCATCACACCCTCCAAAATTGTGGGTTATTTGCCTTCTGGTATTCTCTTTTCATTCCTAGACAGGCCCTTTGTTTTGGTTGCTGCTTTGGTCTAGTCGGTTTAAGACAAGGAGTGATAACCGATTTCGCTGACTTGATTGAAATAATTGAAGATGTTGCCATCATTATGATGCTGTCAAAGCTCTAGGTCACCCATTGGCCTTCAGTATGCGGTTGTCAGAGAGCCAGAATGAATTAAGGTCAAGCTCTTGAGTCTTTCTCTAAATTAGAGAACTATCGAGAGCCACTTGTTCCTATCTCCTGATCACTTATTCTGCAGATCCCTTGGTCTTTGCTAAGAGCGGTTGCTGCATGGCATACATAAAATTATTCAGTACATACTCAAGTTTGGATCACTGGGGGACAACAATTTCGTTGCCTTAAATCTGTGACTTGTTTTCAACTTACTTTTGACCTGTGAATCCAAAAATAACCCCAGTTTTTGTCTATCACATCAACTTTTTAAGCTACAGGATACCCTCAAAAGTCATATAAATTGTGCATATGAAGGAAAGTAAAGTAAAAACTTACCAAATATACTGTTTACGAAGAATAATTTTATTCATACAAAGGCTATAATAGTTTCTGCAAGTTAAATTATGTTCATACAAATACAGTGATACCTCATCATACAAACGCCTCATCATACAAACTTTTCAAGATACAAACCCGAGGTTTAAGATTTTTTTGCCTCTTCTTACAAACTATTTTCACCTTACAAACCCACTGCCGCCACTGGGATGCCCCATCTTCGGACTTCTGCTGCCAGCGAAGCACCCGTTTTTGTGCTGCTGGGATTTCCCTGAGGCTCCCCTCCATGGGAAACCCCACCTCCGGACTTCAGTTGCCAGCGAAGCACTCGTTTTTGCGATGCTGGGATTCCCCTGCTGGGATTCCCTTGCAGCATCGTAAAAACACAGAAGTCCGGAGGTGAGGTTTCCCATGGGGAGCCTCAGGGGAATCCCAGCAGCGCAAAAACGGGCACTTCGGCTGGCAAAAGGGGTGAATTTTGGGCTTGCACGCATTAATCGCTTTTCCATTGATTCCTATGAGAAACATTGTTTTGTCTTACAAACTTTTCACCTTAAGAACCTCATCCCGGAACCAATTAAGTTTGTAAGACAAGGTATCACTGTAGTTGTTTTTTTATCGAACGGTAATTATACATATGAAGGTAAAAAAATTTTCACATAGCTTTTTCTGGAGTGTTTAATCTGTGGACATTTTCGCTTGATTCTCCAACAATAGTCAGCCATCATATGTGCTTCCCATCTACCTTGATACCATGACTCCATGACCGTCAAATGTTGGTGGAATTACTCCCCCTGCTCATCACTGACTGCACCAAGATTTTCCGGGAATTTAGCAAGATGACTATGTAAAAAATGCCATTTGATGCTCATGCTGCAACCTAGATTGGTCACATTCTTATGAAGTGCAGAGGAAAAATTTGACGTGGTAGAAGAAAACTATCTACAGTTTTGAAACCAGCATGCCTAAGTAACTATAAAAAAGCTCAAAAATCAAACTCAACAGAAATTGTGTTACAAATTGTTCCCCAGTGTTATATTTCAGGGTTTTAAAAAAAAGTTTGAAAAGAGCATAGAAAATGAAAGGGCTGGAAAAGTATCCATAAACTCAACCATAGTCATTATCTTATTTTCCAAAGAATGTAACCTCCCATGCTCTTAATGTTGAAAACATAAGGCAGGGTTTGTTTAATTGGGCAATCTCGGCACATTCTAAATGTTTCTTTATTGCAACAACAAAATTATAGAATGAGGTGCAAAGAAGAGAGAAAAACACTCAGGAGGGAGAAGAATGTATTGGAATATTGTGGAGCAGGGCATGGATAAACCAACTGAATTAGTTAAAGGGAGCATCTTGGGCTCCTTGCTGCTCTCAGATCTTGATTGTTTTCTTACAATTCATTATCAGACTAGGTAACATCATCTACACTGAGCATCTTCTTTGTCAGCAACTTGATTTGATCCATGGCTTTCATTATTCTCAAGCACATCGTTGAGTTAGCAGAAGCAGGAGTTACTTTCTTTACAATGAGGTCTCAGCAATGGGTATTATTGGTTGATTTCCCCCCTCCCTTCCTCCATCCAAGTAAACAGCTGCATAACAATATTTAGAAAAAGCTGAATCAACATGCAAGGTTCGCTTCTGAAGTTTTTGGAGAGTAGCGAAAGGTTTCTTACAGTATACGTTGAGACAGACCACCATGGAGACTCTAGAAAAAGTGCAATGAAGAGCAACAAAGTCGATTAGGGACTGGAGGCTAAAACATATAAAGGACGGTTGCTGGAATTGGGTATGTCTGGTTTAATGGAAAGAAGGAGTAGGGGAGACATGATAGCAGTCTTCCAATATCTCAGAGATTTCCACAAAGAAGAGCAAGTCAAGCTATTCTCCAAAGCACATGAGGGCAGGACAAGAAGCAATGGGTGGAAACTAATCAAGGAAAGAAGCCGCCTGGAACTTAGGAGAAATTTCCTGACAGTTAGAAAAATTAACCAGTGGAACAACTTGCCTTCAGAAGTTGTGAATGCTCCAACACTGGAATTTTTTAAGATGTTGGACAACCATTTGTCTGATGTGCTTGAGCAGGACATTGGAGTAGAAGATCTTCCAGATCCCTTCCAACTCTTCTCTTCTCTTCCCTTCCCTTCCTTTCCCTTCCCTTCCTCTCCCCTCCTCTCTCCCCTACCCTCCCCTACTCTATTCATCATTAATAAATTCTGTTGTTCTATTATTAAGAACCATGTCCAAAAATACCTATGGATTGCTGACATAGAGTGTACATTATGGTATAAATGCTCTAAAAATGGGCTCTGATGTTTCAGGGAAGCTTCTGTATTTAAAAATAGAAATACTGTATTATAATAATAATAATAGTAATAATAATAATAATAATAATAATAATAATAATAATAATAACAACAACAACAACAATAATAATAATAATAATTATAATAATAATATAATGGTTGAAATATGTTTGTCCTGCTAGTCTCCAAAAGACCACCACCAAAAAATTAAAAATGAAGTGAAACTTCGATTTTCTACCTCTTAATACAATGGACTCTGCATACAATAGATGAAATTGTATCATGGTTTACAACATTTGCATAGTGATGCAGTTATGTCAGTAACGTCGCCATGCCAATGTTGCAAATGATATGATTTGCAATATTTGTATCGCAGCAATGTCATAGTCTTTATTTGCTGGACTTTAGAGAATATCATGTCTCCGCCCCCTGTTCTGTTTCTTAAAAATAAAGGTTCACTATTATGAATAGCAAGTATATATTTTTGTCTTGTAATTAAAAAAACGGTTACCGCAGTTTATCTAAGTGCCACCTTATGTCTCCATGGTTAACGCCTAATACTGTAGATGCAATTCTGAGCTATGTTATCATTAACCTTTGAGAAGTTAATGTAACAATATATTAGATATATTAACCCCACTATAAGAAAGACATTTCTGATGGCGAAATCTGTACAGCAGTGGAAGAGTTAAGGTTCTCTTAACATGGATAGTTTAATATGTTTTCCTACACATTAGAGAAGGTTGAATTAGATGGCCTTTGGAATCTCTTCCGAGTCTACATTGCTATAGTTTTACATCCCATCCTTTATGCATCTGCTTTCCCTCTGTGTGTGTAACTTCCATCAACTTGTTTAATCACCTTTAAAACTGCCAAAATTGATGGCTATCCCTGCATCTTGTAGCAGTGAGTGCCATAGATTAATTGTACATCATTTTGAATCTCTTGCCATTCAGCTTCAGTGAAGTATTATGAATTATACTATTTAATGGAAAGGAAAAATCCTTACATTGATTGTCCTTTCCATTTTAATTTTGCTAACATCTCTCTTCTGAACAAAGTATCTGTAGGTGTATGGTATTTCCATGCACATACACAAACTTCTTCATTTGTGGAGACACGATGTACCAAGTTAAGAATTCGCCACCCTGCTTTCTTCTTGTTGCCTGATTAACTCACGTTCCGCATTTTTCTTGAACATCACCATTTATTTTAAAATGAGTCTTGGCTTCCTTAGGCATCAGCAAATCTGCTTGATATTCTAGAGTGGTTTAGCATTGGGTAATGAACAGTCATTAAATGGCCCTGAGTCACAAGTTTGCTTTCTGCTTTTAGGGTTCAGCCTACGCACATCTGTCTACTGTATGACAAGGACAGCTGGAGACATTTAATTAGACCTATAATTATAGGGCATGTGGTAACATTGCTGCTCTCAAAAGGGGCTATCAAGGTGAGGCTGCTGACTCTGGAAAGGTGAAGACTTATTTGTCCATGGTGCTTAACCAAAGTGCCGGACAACAAATTTTACCTGCTTTGAGACAAGTGAAGCACCTACCTTATGAAACCAGGTTGCAACGCCTTGGTCTCTTCAGCCTTGAAAGACGGTGTTTAAGGGGTGACTTGATTGAAGTGTATAAAACCATGCATGGGATAGAAAAGGTGGATAGAGAAAAATTCTTTTCTCTATCACACAATACTAGGACGAGGGGGCACTCCCTAAAGCTCATAGGTAAGAAAGCAAGGACAAATCAAGGGAAATATTTCTTCACCCAGAGGGTTGTTGGTTTATGGAATTCACTTCCAGAAGAGGTCGTGACAGCTGTCAGCCTTGATTGCTTCAAGGCAGGATTAGACAGATTCATGGATGCCAAGTGTATTGGTGGTTATTGAAACGGATGTCCAAGTGCTGCCTCTGTATTGGTTGAGGCAGGCAGGATTCCCTTGGGTACCATTTGTTGGGGTCAAGGGAAAGGGAGGGTTTTGCCTTCTCTTTCTGCTGATGATCCCCATATACAATTGATGGGCCACTGTGTGACACAGAATGCTGGACTCCATGGGCTTTGGCCTGATTCAGCATGGCTCTTCTTATGTTCTTATGTTCTTAAGTGGTAGAATCTTGCAAGGGGTGGGGGAAGCAGCTGTGACTTGGGATACTCAAAAAGCAGGGTCCCTGAGTGACTATGCAACTGAGCTCACACATTATGCTAACTCCAGGTTTCTTTTAATTGTGGTTTCTTGGACACGCCATAGTGGACACATTCACACAAAAGCTAAGCCATAAAACAGGATTTTGCAAGCCATGTAGCATGGTTCATGCATTATATCAAACTCAAACTGTGTTTTAGGCATTGCATGAGCTTGGCTAGGGTTAATGTATACATGTTTTCTTCTTCCATCTCCCTTTTATTTTTCATTGTAACCTCAGTTTTCAATACTGCTGAAAAAGCTGACGTCCTTTATAATATTCTGCATCAGTGTTTCTCAACCTTGGTTGCTTGAAGATGTTTGGACTTCAACTCCCAGAATTCCCCAGCCAGCATTTGCATTCGCTGGCTGGGGAATTCTGGGACTTGAAGTCCACATATCTTCAAGCAGCCAAGATTGAGAAACACAGATGGCCCCAAACTTCACATGATCCCTCAACCCACCCTGTGATCTTGATAAGTCCCTTTTCTTTGCTTGGAATTATAGAAATAAGCCAGGGATTTGGTGGTGCCATTAAAGCATAACGATGCATGAAACCACCACACTGAGAATGCTACTGCCTGGAGATGCATCATAGTTTCCATGCTAATCAATTCCTCCATCGAACTTCCTGGATCATTATGGGGTGTGTGTGTGTGTATATGTGTGTGAAACCAAGGCACAAAGGTTGCAAGAGTTTTTGATAGCTGTGGAAATCTGCATATTCTGGAGGACAGAAGGGAAAGGGGGGACATGATCGAAACATTTAAATATGTTAAAGGGTTAAATAAGGTTCAGGAGGGACGTGTTTTTAATCGAAGAGTGAACACAAGAACAAGGGGCCACGATCTGAGGTTAGCTGGGGGGAAAATCAGAAGCAATGTGAGAAAATATTATTTTATTGAAAGAATAGTAGATGCTTGGAACAAACTTCCAGCAGATGTGGTTGGTAAATCCACAGTAACTGAATTTAAACATGCCTGGGATAAACATACATCCATTCTAAGATAAAATACAGGAAATAGTATAAGGGCAGACTAGATGGGCCATCAGGTCTTTTTCTGCCGTCAATCCTCTATGTTTCTATGTTTCTAAATTGTATTAACAATGAAAGTACTGATTCATTTAATTTTTTTTCTGACTTTTCCCTGCAGTACTTTTGGCTGTTTGTCCTTTCCCGAGGTTTGGTTGGCATCGGCGAAGCTAGTTACTCTACCATCGCTCCAACTATTATCGGAGATCTCTTCACCAAAAACACTCGGACACTTATGCTGTCGGTCTTTTATTTTGCAATTCCTCTGGGCAGGTATTGGCTTGTTTAATACATATCCTTGCTAGATTTCATTTCTTGTATGGGCTAATTCATTTCTATTTCAAGATGTAAACCTTTCATCTTCAACTCACAATCTCCAGGTTCTCTAAATTCCTTGAGATTAGACCTGTTAGTTTTCAGCAGGAAAATTGAGGTGCATTCCTGACATTGCTTTAAGATTCAGAAAAGTCACTTAATCAGAAGCAGGGAATATTACATCTTTGAAAAGGCTATTAATGGCCAGCTGGCTGGCTGAAAATATTAAAGGGGACTCTACATAGAATGATTTTGCTATAGATGTTATTTGTGATGTTAGCTGTCCTTGAAGATTCTGTATCTAGAGCCATTTTATGGAGCAATGAAGCCCTAAATTGGTATGTTAATACCAAAATAATTTGATGTAATAAAAAAGCATGTACAGTAGTTTGAACCACAATTGCAAAAGACATATAACCCAAAATACATAATATTTCTATAAGTTTCCAGAGGATATTCCTCTTCCTAGCAACCTTATTTATTTTTTTAAAATTATCTGAATTTTTTTAATTTGGATTTTTTGTTATATCTTGCTATTCCAATTTCTTATTATATTGTTGCACTAAGTTTATTTGTGAGTTTGCTATTGGTCACCTTGAGCCCCTGGAATTTTAGGATGGATACACACTTTATATATGTAGGTAGAACATTAATTATCTTATAATCTATTTTTTAGCAGATTTTATACCTGTTGTTCTATGCGTAATGGAATTATCTCACTTAGTTACTTGATCAGTTTTGTTAATCTTAGTTCAATAAATAATGATCTGAGATGTTTCAATAAATATTGAATTACCGTATATTATTTTACTGAAATATTATTTTACTGAAAGGGTAGTAGATCCTTGGAACAATCTTCCAGCAGATGTGGTAGATAAATCCACAGTAACTGAATTTAAACATGCCTGGGATAAACATATATCCATCCTAAGATAAAATACAGAAAATAGTATAAGGGCAGACTAGATGGACCATGAGGTCTTTTTTCTGCCGTCAGTCTTCTATGTTTCTAAATAAACTAGCTGAGACATTGCAAGAAAAACTACCTGAGACAGTTCAATAAATAAAAAATATGCTTTGGCTGAAAACACTAATTGGATTCTTATTTCTAAGTGAGGGGACCCTCTTTGTCGTTAATCCTTTAGCTACTTCTCATTTGTTTTTTATTTCCTGAAAAACTCAAAGGGAAATAAAAACGGATGGATATGAAATGTAGTGGTTACTCAAATTTTCTTTGGTCATCTTAAATTTTGCTTCTTTGGAGGATGCAGATGAGTTATAATCACAAGACACAGGACGTGTCAAATGATTTGTGTTACTAACAAATAGCAATAGCACTTATATACCACTTCACTGTGGTTTACATCCCTCTCTAAGCGGTTTACAGAGTCAGCATACTGCCCCCAACAATCTGGGTCCTCATTTTACCCACCTCGGCATGATGGAAGGCTGAGTAAACCTTGAGCTGGTGGTGAGATTCGAACTTTGATTTCAACTTTGAGCCTGGTGAGATTTGAATTGCCAAATTTCAGGCAGCCAGAACATAGCAGAAGTAGCCTGCTATCTAACTACTGTACCACCGCGGTTCAAAAATTGCATTTTTTCCCCTGCTTTTCCTCTAGCAATGTCAGGTGGCTTTTATTGGGCTTTCTTTCTTTCTTTTTCATCCCTGTAAGTAAATGTGGCGGGGGGGAAAGGGAAGAATTGGGTTAAATTCATCCAGTGACTTGACCTGGGTCTCCCTCAGGGCTGGGCTGCTTCCGGTTCCGCCCAGTTTTAAGAACCGGTAGCGCCAGTAGTGGAAGGCTCCACCCACCCAAACGGGACACTTCTGCACATGCACAGGAGTGCGCATGCAAACCAGTAGTAAAAGGTTTTAGAACCCCCTGGATGGATGGATGGATGGATGGATGGATGGATGGATGGATGGATGGATGGATGGATGGATAAATAGATTAGAATGATAGATGATAGGTAGGCAGGTAGGCAGATAGGCAGATAGATAGATAGATAGATAGATAGATAGATAGATAGATAGATAGATAGATAGATAGATAGATAGATAGATTAGAATGATAGATGATAGGTAGGTGGATAGGTAGGTAGGTAGGTAGGTAGATAGATAGATAGATAGATAGATAGATAGATAGATAGATAGATAGATAGATGGATGGATAAATAGATTAGAATGATAGATGATAGGTAGGCAGATAGGCAGATAGATAGATAGATAGATAGATAGATAGATAGATAGATAGATAGATAGATAGATAGATAGATAGATAGATAGATAGATAGATAGATAGATCTATCAGCCCACTGCTCCATTTTCTATGTATACCTGAGAGCAATGAATTTCTGAATAAACTTGCTGAAATGGCAGACTGAATGAATGACCAAGAGGGATCTTTAGTGATTTAATTTGTATATTTTTAGTTTTTAGTTTTTTCTTAATACAGTATTAGATTTGTGCCTGTACAATATTGTTTTATCGCTTGTTGTGAGCCGCCCCGAGTCTTCGGAGAGGGGCGGCATACAAATCTAATAAATTATTATTATTATTATTATTATTATTATTATTATTATTATTATTATTATTATTATATGCTTTGCTTGGAGGTAATCTGTTTTCTGAAAGCTGAACAATAAAAGGGGCCAATCAACTTGACTGGATTTCTACAACATACTAAAACACAGAAAACTCTTCTCAGGGTCAGAGCTCACCACATTTTGTCTGCTGTACAAATGCAGCGGCTATGGCATTTCTAATCTGGTTAAATAAATCATTGTGATGTCGCCAGATACACTATTGTACCGCTTGCATTAGTAGCACACCACGATTAAGTGGATTATGTGTAGGGTCAGTGGACTATACAAGCACTCTGAATTTAAGTGGGGGATGCACAGCATGTACTCAAAATTGCCATGTATATGAGTTAAATGCATTCAGTCAGGTGTATCATGCAACGGATTTTTATCCAATGGGGTATTTTTTCAATCCCCAAAAGAGATAGATTGATAGATAAATAGGTAGGTAGGTAGGTAGGTAGATTTGACTTATATAACTGACCATCTTATGTACCATAATAATAATAATAATAACAACAGAGCTGGAAGGGACCTCAACCCCCTGCTTAGGCAGAAAACCCTACACTACTTCAGACAGATG
Source organism: Erythrolamprus reginae (assembly GCF_031021105.1). Lineage (NCBI taxonomy): Eukaryota > Metazoa > Chordata > Lepidosauria > Squamata > Dipsadidae > Erythrolamprus > Erythrolamprus reginae. Next base: position 405,604,202 of record NC_091950.1, read on the forward strand.
GTTTTTAAAAAATATATATATTTATTGATTTTTTTCAGTTTTAAAAACAATACATAATCTTATTTACAGGTGAATCAGCGTCTTGTATATACATTTTTATCTATATTGTCTTTTAATTGTCCTTGTATATCTTGATGTGTTATTCCGGTGTTTGTTTTGAGTTTCTTTTTTTAGTCCATAAATACCAGTATGTCCAGATTGCATAGTAGTCCGAATCTTTTTGATTATTTAGTTCCATGGTCAGTCTGTCCATCTCCGTGCACTCATATATTTTCTTGATAATCTCTTTGTCCTCGGGTAGTTGCGGATTTTTCCATTTCTGTGCAAATACGATCCTTGCCGCTGTTATTATATGCAGGATTAAATATTTAACATTTTTGGTATAGGACCCTCTCATAATACCAAGTAAAAAGAATTCTGGTGTATATTCTATGGTTATGTTTGTTATTTGATGCAACCAATTACTCACTTTTTTCCAGTATTTTTTTTTGTCTCTGGACATGCTTTGGAGAATAGGTTGACTCCCTTTTCTTTGTGGCAGCCCCTGAGATATTGGAACACAGGCAGTAGGGAAAGCAAGTAGGATGCTTGGCTGCATAGCTAGAGGTATAACAAGCAGGAAGAGGGAGATTATGATCCCGCTATATAGAATGCTGGTGAGACCACATTTGGAATACTGTGTTCAGTTCTGGAGACCTCACCTACAAAAAGATATTGACAAAATTGAACGGGTCCAAAGATGGGCTACAAGAATGGTGGAAGGTCTTAAGTATAAAACGTATCAGGAAAGACTTAATGAACTCAATCTGTATAGTCTGGAGGACAGAAGGAAAAGGGGGGACATGATCGAAACATTTAAATATATTAAAGGGTTAAATAAGGTCCAGGAGGGAAGTGTTTTTAATAGGAAAGTGAACACAAGAACAAGGGGACACAATCTGAGGTTAGTTGGGGGAAAGATCAAAAGCAACATGAGAAAATATTATTTTACTGAAAGAGTAGTAGATCCTTGGAACAAACTTCCAGCAGACGTGGTAGATAAATCCACAGTAACTGAATTTAAACATGCCTGGGATAAACATATATCCATCCTAAGATAAAATACAGAAAATAGTATAAGGGCAGACTAGATGGACCATGGGGTCTTTTTCTGCCGTCAGACTTCTATGTTTCTATGTTTCTATCATGTCTCCCCTAGTCCCTTTTTTCATTAAACTAGCCATGCCCAGTTCCTGCAACCGTTCTTCATATGTTTCAGCCTCCAGTCCCCTAATCATTTTTGTTTCTCTTCTCTGCACTCTTTCTAGAGTCTCAATATCCTTTTTGCATCGTGACAACCAAAACTGAATGCAGTGTTCCAAGTGTGACCTTACCAAGGCCTTATAAAGTGGTATTAATACGTGATCTTGATTCGATCCCTCTGTTAATGCAGCCTAGAACTGTATTGGCTTTTTTGGCAGCTGCTGCACATTGCTGGCTCATATTTAAATGGTTGTCCACTAGGACTCCAAGATCCCTCTCGCAGTTACTACTGTTGAGCAATGTACCACATATAGTCATATACTGTACTGTACCTATGCGTTTTGTTTTTCTTGCCTAAATGTAGAACCTTGCTTTTTTTATCATAAATCTGGATGGCTCTCAGGGAAAAAAACGAAAACAAAAAAACTATTTTAAAAATGCCCAGCACTTACACATTCTAACCTAGTCAAATACAAGTCTACTCGGCTTCTACTGTACTTTATTTTATTTTATTTTATTTATTTATTTTGTCCAATACACAATACATAGAAGAGAATAGACATGAGGTAATATATATAAAATGTATATAAAATAGAGGAGAAGATATATGAAAGGAAGAAAATATATATGAGATATGAGATAAAGGAAAGACAATTGGACAAGGGACGAAAGGCACACTGGTTCACTTATGTATGCCCCTTACTGACCTCTTAGGAACCCGGAGAGGTCAATTGTGGATAGTCTAAGGGAGAAATGTTGGGGGTTAGGGGTTGACACTATTGAGTCTGGTAATGAGTTCCACGCTTCGACAACTCGATTGTTAAAGTCATATTTTTTACAGTCAAGTTTGTAGCGGTTAATATTAAGTTTGAATCTGTTGCGTGCTCTTGTGTTGTTGCGGTTGAAGCTGAAGTAGTCATTGACAGGTAGGACGTTGCAGCATATAATCTTGTGGGCAATACTTAAATCGTGCTTTAGGCGTCGTAGTTCTAAGCTTTCTAGACCCAGGATTGTTAGTCTATTTTCGTAGGGTATTCTATTTCTAGTGGAGGAGTGAAGGGCTCTTCTGGTGAAATATTTTTGGACATTTTCAAGGGTGTTGATGTCCGAGATGTGGTATGGGTTCCAGACAGATGAGCTGTATTCTAGGATGGGTCTGGCAAAAGTTTTGTAGGCTCTTGTGAGTAGTGTGAGCTTGCCGGAGCAGAAGCAGTGGGCTTTAGCACTTTACTCCAACTCTCAAATATCCTTGGAGAAAACAGAAAGAGAATTTGCACTCCCCAAAAGAGAACTTCTGATGCAATTAGTTTGATCATACATTTCTAGATCCCCATGTACATATTTAATACAGTTAACGGCTGATCAGATTAAACGTGTTGCGTATGCGGGACCTGTAACTTGTGTTGGAACTTTGCGTGTTTATTTTGGGCTGAACCCCAAAGAGTCCTTGATGCTGAACCTGGTTGTTTCCTTACCGATGTTTCATTATCCAGCTAGATAAAATCATCTTTATGAGAGTATACGAGATTTTCTCCCAGTTTATATGCAGGAGCTTGCCCCGCCAGTGTTGATGAGGGTGTTTTCTTCTTGGTAGTTCCTTAATTAGGGTATTGTTTTCTGTTTGTTTGTTGATTTGATTGATTATCTGAGATTATCTGATGAACTGTAAACTCCAAATCACACCCTTTTCTGCCTTTCTCTACATAGGCACATGGCATAAACAGTGGGATAGCACTTCCTGTTCAGCACTGTAGTTATAGTCATTGCTTGAGCCCAGATGTTCCCTTGCTGTTTACTGCCTCGAGGGTGAATTTGTCATATTTAATACTGCATGAGATGATTCAATGTGCAGATAGGCGGCTGCTGATCACCAGATGCTGGGAATTTTTTTAATTAAATGCGCCATCAAATTAGTAGAGTCCACATATTGTAGTTAAATCTTCTGCAATTCTGCAATTTCCAACAATGCAGTTTGTGTCCAAAATGTGATAATGCCTGATAGCAATTTAGGAAGCTCTCGTTCTTATACCTGGAGAGAAAAAGATATTGTGGGTAACTTAGTCGTTCAGGCTACTGGATGGGGACGTAAGAAATTTATTTTCATCCAAATATGTTAATTTGCGCAACAAAAATTCTAGGCTGAACAGGATGGGTTGCTTGAAGGCTGTCTTAATAGAGGGCTGTTTTGTTTTGTTAACCCAGATATACTGTAGTGATTAAGCAATGCTGTGTTAACTCAGCCTTAGTATTGTATGGTATTACCTCCTGTGAATTGTTTTTTTTCCTGGATGTAGTTTACAATTTGTGCCGTGTTAAATTGGAAGTCTGCCTATATGGTAATTGTAGCTTTCTTATAATCCGTTTTTATGCTGTTTTGGGTACATACACATTGCAATAAGTGACAGCGGCTTGAAAAATAACCACAGGATCGCTCACCGAGAAGAAGGTGTTGTGAGTTTGGTAAAAAAAATAAAAAATGTCACTCCACAACATCTCAAGTCTTCCTGAATAAGAAAACCTTTATGCTGCTCTACGTATAACTATCCCAATGTTCCCATTTGACAGAAGGAGAAAATGAAGGGCTGCCTGTAGAAACATAGAAACATAGAAGACTGACGGCAGAAAAAGACCTCATGGTCCATCTAGTCTGCCCTTATACTATTTCCTGTATTTCATCTTACAATGGATATATGTTTATCCCAGGCGTGTTTAAATTCAGTTACTGTGGATTTACCAACCACGTCTGCTGGAAGTTTGTTCCAAGGATCTACTACTCTTTCAGTAAAATAATATTTTCTCATGTTGCTTTTGATCTTTCCCCCAACTAACTTCAGATTGTGTCCCCTTGTTTTTGTGTTCACTTTCCTATTAAAAACACTTCCCTCCTGAACCTTATTTAACCCTTTAACATATTTAAATGTTTCGATCATGTCCCCCCTTTTCCTTCTGTCCTCCAGACTATACAGATTGAGTTCATTAAGTCTTTCCTGATACGTTTTATGCTTAAGACCTTCCACCATTCTTGTAGCCCGTCTTTGGACCCTATGAGGGATAGCAGTCTTCCACTATTTGAGGGGCTGACGTAGAAAAGGGGGCAACCTTTTCTCTAAAGTTGTTGAAGGCAGGGCAAGAAATAACGGGTGGAAGATCATTAAAGAGTGGTCTAACTTTGAGCTAAGAATAAATTATTAATAACACTTTATAATGCCTTGGTAAGGCCACACTTGGAATACTGCATCCAATTTTGGTCACTACGATGTAAAAAAGATGTTGAGACTCTAGGAAGAGTGCAGGGAAGAGCAACA